>NW_006289293.1:528722-545702 GCF_000327345.1 Myotis davidii
AATATGCTAATAGCCGACAGGAAGTGATCTTCCTTTCTCTACAACAGTGAGTTTCAGCCTTTTTCATCTCATGGCACACATAAACCAATTACTAAAATTCTGTGGCTGACCTGACATAATAATGATATTATTATTAATAGTAATAATAATAATAATAATAATAACCTTCCAGCAAACAAAAGCCCTGGTCTGGAAGGTTTCACGGGGGAGTTTTATGAAACATTCAAAGAATTGGCACATATTCTCAAGCTATTCCAAAAAATCTAAGAGAAAGAAACACTTTCAACCTATTACCCTAATCCAAAGCCATGTAAAGACACTACAAAGACAATTACAGGTCAATAACCCTGATGGACATAGATGCTAAATCCTTAACAGGATATTAGCAAATTGGATCCAGTAATACCTGAGAAAGATCATACAGCATGACCAAGTGGGACTTATTCCAGGGATGCAAGGCTGGTACAATATTCACAAATAAATAAACGTGATACATAACATAAACAAATTGAAAGACAGAAACCAAATGATCATATAAATAGATGCTGAAAAGCATTTAACAAAATTCAACACCATTTTTAATAAAAAAGCTCACAAAAGTGGTAATAGAGGGATCATACCTCAACATAATAAAGACCATATATCACAAACTTACAGCTCACATCATACATAAGCACCAAAAACTAAAACCATTTCCGCTAAGAACAGGAACAACAGAGTGATGTCTGCTTTCACCACTCTTATTCCACATAGTCCTAGAAGTGCTAGCCACTGCTGTTGGCAAGAAGAAAATATAAAAAAGCATCTAAATTGGAAAGGAGGATGTAAAACTCTCATTACTTGCAGATGACATGATACTGAACATAGATAACCTTAAAGACTCCATCAAAAAACTGCTAGATTTAATAAATGAATTCAGCAATGTAGCAGGATACAAAATTAACACCCAGAAATCATGGCATTTTTATACACCAATAATTAATTATCAGAAAGAGAAGCTAAAACATTCCCATTTACCATTGCAACAAAAATATAAGATATTTAGGAATAAACTTAACCAAGGAAGTAAAAGACATACCTATAGGAGGTTGAAAAAAGAGATAGACGGAGATAAAAAGAAGTGGGAAAATGTACCGTGTTCAAGGATTGGTAGAATGAACATCATTAAAATGTGCATACTACCCAAAGTAATCTACAGATTCAATGCTATTAAATTACCAATGGCACATGTCACAGAATTAGAAAATACTCCAAAAATTATATGGAACCAAAAAAGACCCCAAATAGTTGCAACAATTTTGAGAAAGAAGAACAAAGTTAGAAGGATCACAATACCAGATACTAAGTTATACCACAACACCACTGTAATCAAAACAGCCTGGTACTGGCAAAAGAATAGGCATATACAACAATGGAACAGAACACAGACCCCAGAAGTCTACCCAAGCCATTATGTTCATTAATATTTGACTAAGGAGATAAGAGCATACAATGGAATCAAGACAGTCTCTTCAATAAATGGTGTTGGGAACATTGTAAAGATATATGAAAAAAAAAACCCACAAAAAAACCCCCACAAATGAAACTGGATCACCAACTGACACCATGCACAAGAATAAACTCAAACTGAGCAAAAGATTTCAATGTTAAGTTGTGAAACCATAAAAATCCTAGAAGGAAATATAGGCAGCAAAATCTCAAACATCTCTCATAGCAATACGTTTGTGGATACATCTCCTAATGCCGGGAGCCGGTCCATCCTTGCTGTTTCAAGGGACCTGGCATATATGGCATACTGTTCTTAATATGTTTGCTCACCTTCTTGGCTCTGTGTTTTAACCAAGGTCACCTCTCCGAGAAAGGTTGTTTCCCCAGGTAGGGATTTTCCCCTGAAGTTAGGGAGGGAATAAAACCTCTTAACTAAATGCCAGGCGGGTAATTAATCACTTTAACTACGAACAATCATGCTTAAGCTACATAATCTGTAGAGATATTTCAATAAAGGGTGCTGGGGAAATTGGGCAGGTACCTGCAAAAAAATGAACCTGGAACATGAACTTGCACCATACACAAGAATAAACTCAAAATGGGTAAAAGACATAAAGGTAAGTCATGAAACCATAAAAATCCTAGAAGAAACCATAGGCAGCATAATCTCAGACAATATATTTGCCAATATATTCTCCTAAGGAAAGGGAAACTAAGGAGAAAATAAATAAATGGGACTACATCAAAATAAAAAGCTTCTGCACAGCAAAATAAACCAACAAAATGAAAAGGGAGCCCACTGTATGGGAGAACATATTCGACAATGATACATCTGATAAAGGGCTAATAGCCAAAATATACAAGGAACTTATACAACTTAATAAAAGGAAGACGAACAATCCAATTAAAAAATGAGCAAAGGACCTAAATAGACACTTTTCCAAATTGGACATCCAGAAGGCCAAGAGACATATTGAAAAATGCTCAAAGTCACTGATCATTAGAGAGATGCATATTAAAAAGATAATGAAATATCACCTTACACTTTTCAGAATGGCTACCTTCAACAAATCAACAAATGATAAGTGCTCGTGAGGATGTGGAGAAAAGAGAATCCTAGTACACTGATAATTGGAATACAGACTGGTGCAGCCATAATGAAAAACAGTATGGAGTTTTCTCAAAAAAATTAAAAATGGAACTGCCATTTGATCCAGTGATAGCACTCTAGGGATATATCCTAAGAAACCAGAAACATCAATCAGAAAGAATATATGCACCTTTATGTTCATAGCAGCTCAATTTACAATAGCTAAGATCTAGAAACAGCCCAACTTCCTATGATTAGATGACTGGATAAAAAAGCTGTGGTGTGTTTCCAATGTGGAATACTATGCAGCTGTAAAAAAGAATGATCTCTTACCCTTTGAGACAGCATGGGAGGACTTAGTATTATGCTAAGTGAAATAAGCCCATCATAGAAATACATGTATCACATGATTTCTTTCATATGAGGAATCTAATGAACAAAATCAACTGATGAACAAAATAGATCCAGAGACATTCAAGCATGCAACAGACTTTTGAATCTCAGGCCCAAGGCAGATTGGGTGGGTGTTGGGAAGTGATCAACCAAAGTATCTGTGTGCATATATGCATAATCCATGGACCCTGACAATAGGGTGATGGTGATGGCCTAGGGCAGGCTAGAAGTAGTCAATAGGGGAGGAAGGGTGACTTATGTAATACTTTCAATAATAAAGGTGTGTTTTTTTAAAATCAAGATCAGAAAAAAACATAAAAGAACGGAAATAAAAATATGACATTTACTTACATTTTTTACTACTGCTAAATAGATATTTTACAACTCTGGTTTAAATTTGTTTACAGCCCTTGGTCATTATTATCATTATTTCTGACACTTTTATTTCTATCTGAGAGAAATTTCAACACATTTCAGTATGTTTTCTTTTTTTAACAGTTAAATTTATTCTCAAACAATAAGATATTTAAAACCTTAATGTTATTTTATAATACTTTATTAAAATCATGGAGTATATTCACAAATGAGAATTTGCATAGGATAAGAATATACTTCATAGTAATTTAAAATAAATGTCCTTTTATCTCACAATCAATTATGTATCTCATCTTCTATCACATTGTTTTCATTTCAATAAAATATTTACACACATGAATGAAAGTAGAATAATTTAACTTGTCATGCGGATTTTGATACTTAGATATGCCTGAATTCATTTTCATTTTTTAAAATTTATCTTTATTGTTGAAAGTATTTCAGATGTCCCTTTTTTTTTCCCATTGACCTGCTCGATCCTGCACCTGCATCCACCAGGCACTCACTGCCTTATTGTCTGTATCCATGGATTATGTATGTATTCATATAAATTCTTTGATTAATCTCTTCTCACCCACTTACCCCACATTATCATTATCATTTCACTAGAGGCCTGGTGCATGAAATTCATGCACTGGTGGTGGGGGGTTCCTCATCCCCGCCTGCGCCCTCTTGCAGTCTGGAACCCCTCATTCCTTACCGCCCGCCTGCTCGCTGCTTCTTACTGTTCAGCTCACTGCTCCTTAGCACTGCCACAGAGGCAGGAGAGGCTCCCACCACCACCGCTGCTCTCACCAGCCTTGAGCCTGGTTTCTGGATGAGCAGTGCTCCCCCTGTGGAAGCTCACTGACAACCAGGAGCCAGCTTCTGCATTGAGCATCTGCCCCTGGTGGTCAGTGCACATCATAGTGACTGGTCGTTCTGGTCATTCCACTGTAATGGTTGCTTAGACTTTTATTATATAGACTAGTGGCCCGGTGCATGAAATTCTAACACAAGGGGGTGTCCCTCAGCCTGGCGTGCACCCTCCCCAATCTGGGACTCCTCGGAGGGATGTATGACTGCCGGGATCAGGCCTAAACTGGCCGTCAGACATCCCTCTCACAATCCTGGACCACTGGCTCCTAACCGCTCACCTGCCTGCCTGCCTGATCACCCCCAACTGCCCCCCTGCCAGCCTGCTCAACCCCAAATGCCCACAGGTACCCTCACAGGTAGCAGGTGTTGATTAGGGAAGGAGGGCATGATTGTTTCCTGGGACGGTAGTTATGGAAGCTTTGCAGAGGTTTCCGCAGGCTCAGAGGGGCAGGCTCTGGTCAGAAACCCTGTAGTAGTGGTCATCCCTGGAGGCACTGGTGGGGGGCAAGGAGTTAGCGGGGCACTAGGGGGGCAGCGAGGCTGAAGGGGGAGTAACTGTCAAACCTCTCCGCTTGGTGCCAATCTTTAAATTGTATGTGGCTGTTTTGCAACTGTATGTGCTCCCAGTGCCTCGGGGGCACTTACAGGTCATCGCTGGTGTGCTATTGTTGTGGGTGCCCCTGGAGGGGTTGGCAGAGCCAGGCAGGTTAGGAGGGTGGGTTTAGCCATGCCCCCAGTGAGGTTCAGTGAGCTTCCTCTGCAGAGACAGCACTGCTCCTAACCGCTGTCTGACACTGGGGGGATGGTCTGACACTGGGGGGCCACTCAGGCCTGCCCCCACCTAGGTCTGGAGTTGTAGGGAGGAGAGGCGAGCCTGACCCCAGTGGAGGGGGCCAGGCAGCTGTGGGCCACAGGCCCCAGGTGCCTTGGGAGTGCTGACGGTTGGTTGCTGGCATGCTATTGCTGTGGGCACTCCAGCGGGGGTGGTGGGGGAAGAGATCGGGAGTTGGAGGTGTGGGCTGCAGCTACCCTCTAGGCTGGCTCTTCTCCCCATCCTGTCAGCCTCCCTTCCCCCTGGGGTATGGGGGTTGGGGTAGGGTGTTCATGCAGGGGGGATTGGAAGAGCTCCCCATGGCTGTTTCCTCTTCCTTCTTCGCAGTCCGGGCTCCTGTCAGACAGTTTCCTCAGAACCCCGGGAATTTGGCTCCAGCCGCCCACCCCTTGCTGCTCGCACATCAATATGCAAATAGGTTGTTACAAGGACACCATCACGGACAAATTAGCATATTACCTCTTTATATGTGTAGATTCTGGGTGCAAGCATAGGTTAAAAATTAAAGAGTTTTGTTTCAATGGGTCTTTTTGTGGTAAATCCAAATTGTAGGAGGGAAAGCTATAATCTAAGGAAGAAGGCTCCACTATCTGTTAGGGGGTGAAGCATATATGGCCAAGTAAAGTAAGAAGAGATGAAAGCCTCACACTGGATTTTTACATGCTCTATAAGATATCATGATGATGACAAAATAGTATTGGCTCTGTAGTTAAAAGACCTGGGTTTGAAACTCAGTTCTGCCACTCAACTGTTTTTTGATCATAAACAATTAAATTCTCTTAGCCATAAATTTTTACTTGAATAATAAAGATACTATTCACAAGGCTATTATGAGATTCCATAAAATACACATAAAACACTTGGCACCCATGGCTGGTACATAATAGGAACTCAATATAACTTAACAGGTTTTCCTCAATAGATAGGGTACTAAAGTTACTCAATAATATATTAGCTTCAAGGCAATTATTAAATTCTTTTTTCTTTCATGTATGTACTCCCTCAAAAGTTGGACATAGATATGATTATTTGCAAGCTACTATTTCTAGGCTCTTTCAAGAAATAGATGATCAGTTATTGAACACCAAGATACATTCTTGGCACGTTATCCCCTCTATATTATTTATATGAACTTTCTTCTTGTATTAGACTTTGTTTATAAGTACTTAAAGAATAAAAAAGTCATTATTTAACCCCCATTGCCTGAGTCTCTTCCTAAATTCTCTATCGTAGCTAACGTCACCATTATCCAGCTTTCCACCCAGACTAGACATGAATCATCCTATATTTCATCTTCTCACCCTATATTTTAATCAATTACCAAGTGTGATGTAATTAATACTAATTAGTAAACCAACCTGAAACGTTTCTCCACTAAATTGAATTATCTTTAGTTCAGGTCTTCAGTATTTCTGCCTTTAACTATAGCAACTGATCCCCTTCCCATTATTGCCTTCATTGCAATTAACCCTCTATACCAGTGGTTCTCAACCTTCTGGCCCTTTAAATACAGTTCCTCATGTTGTGACCCAACCATAAAATTATTTTTGTTGCTACTTCATAACTGTAATGTTGCTACTGTTATGAATCGTAATGTAAATATCTGATATGCAGGATGGTCTTAGGCGACCCTTGTGAAAGGGTCGTTCGACCGCCAAAGGACTCGCAACCCACAGGTTGAGAACCACTACTCTATACTAATTGTTTTTAGAATATTTATTTACTCAGTTACTTTATCAGTGGTTCCTTTTACTTAGAGCAAATTTTTTATTTATTTAAATGAAATCCTATATGAATTAGAACATGTGAAATTTTAATTGAGGCAGAAATAGGGAACCTGGAAAAAAAAGTACTTCACCAATTTCATGTCAGCCAGTAAGGGAAGTCCTTGAAAGATATTTTAGAAACCAGTGGTCTATAGGAAAAATCTTAGAAGGCTAAACATAATAAATAAAAGGCTAACTTCACAAGTTGTCTTTTCCAACCCCTTCTATTCTAACCATATCACCTATGAGTCTCTAACCTCAAATCTTTGCTCCTATATCTTCAAATTAATTGTCATTTCCCCTAGCACACCAAGCTATTTCTCATCAATTTATATCTGTCTATATTCTCTCTGCTTAGAATGTTTCCCTCTTGATTCTCCATTTGTCTAAAACTCATTATATAAGACATAGAGCCAAAGTTCCTTTCCCTCTGAGTATTAGCCAATTTACCAAATTGATTTAGTTGCTCCCTTTTCTGTGATCTTATAGTACCTTGTATATACTTGCATTATAGTCCCTACCACACTTTAAAGAAATTATTAGTTTAAATGTCCTTCTCCCTAATTCTATTATGACAAAGAATGTTACTCATAATTGTGCATTATCTAGGACCTAATACCCAAAATACAGTAAGTGCTTTGTAAATATTTGTATCATTTTATTTATAAAGATCTCATTGTTATTAAATTCAGTTTCTACCACATAACTAAAATGATTTTAAAGTTTTAATTAAGTAAATATTAAGTTTAAGTGTTTTGTATACTTTTAGGTTATTATTTCAAAAATCAAAAAAGTTCAATGCTAATTTATGAGATATTTTTATGGGAGCACTGTTTATCAGTGTTCAATGAAAAACACTGAATTATGATTTAAGACAATGACAACTTGCACTTCTTTTCTAATCATAAGATTTCTATACCAGAAGTGCATCTTCTTTCTACTTTTTAACCTGGAGTAACATCTTGTACAAGATTCACAGATGCTCAGAACCCTTGAAAAACAAGCAAACAAAAAATTTTACTGAAACATATAAGCACGTGTGCTACATCAAATCCTAAAAGGATTTGAGACAATGCTAGTTTGGCCAGTGTACCTCCCCTAAACCCCTTTCCCAACACACATAATCATACATACATGCATACATACACAAAATAAAGTTTTAAAAGTGATTTTCTGCAAGAAAATAATGTTTTTTAAGTCATATCCATTTGATTTGAGTCACTAGAGTAACAAAACTGTTTACATGAATACTCAAAAAATTCAATAACATAACCTCTAGTAAATCTTGAAAAGCTCTGAAGGACAAAGCGGTTAGATCAATATTAGTTTATTTCAAATGCTGAGCAGCATAAAGAGACAAGGCAGATCATGGGATGGATTTTAGTACCTGTGGGAGTGATAAGTCCTGGTGATAAGAGGCCTGGAACTGAATGTGGCAGAAGGCGCGCATTGTCCTGCAACACTCCCAAGGAACGTTTAGGAGGCCTACCAGGCCTTGAACTGTTGAAAAACAGACAAACAAAGATCAGGTTTAAAATGTACACTTTTTGCAAATACAATTGCTTACTACCTTTGCCTACTAAATCTTAATTGGCAAGATTCATAGAATTTTATATTAAAGACTATGTTCATTGATTACTAAAAGACCAGTATTTTCCTTCTCACTAAATTTCCCAACATATGGCAAACAATATAACTATAAAAGATTAATTTCTATTTTAGAATCCATTTATAAGCTAGCACTTTGCAATACAGTTTACCTGTTATGAGAAACCCACTTACCCTCTGCTGTTAAAGCTACACTTGATCCCTGGTATTAATACGTGCTACTCAGATCTGAGATAGTAACTCACAGAGTTAAAATTGTATGGACTGTGAAGTGATTAAGTCCCTGTCCAGCATGCCAGAGGTAAGGCGTAAAGAGTTGAGAGATATAGAGTAAGAATTGATGTTTATTAGCATTTCCACAGCTGCCAGAGCACACAAGGAACAAAAGACCCCCACTCTCTGTAGGATTTTTTTCCAACTTTTTAAAACCAGACTGTATAACTAGCAGTACACTCTCTTGGAGTGGCTGTACTAGAAAAAGCTACCACCTTTGCAATCTAGGCTGTCTTCTTTCACAAGTTGATTGGTGACTTTAACTGATGAGTTGAGGCTAAACTTATAACATTAACCTAACCTAGTCCACTTGCACATTCTTCACCCTAGTGTGAACAGTTCAGGAATTGCAGTAGCAAATGTTGATCCATAAAATAATGAAATAGAAAATCAGTACCTGGCCTTCATCTTGTACCCTAATACAGTCAGTATACTGAATACATCATTTGGAAGCTGTCACCACAATGAAGAGATACATAAGTCTCTTTATAGCATCAAGTCATTCTCAAGTCACCCAATATATTTCAAATATTACTTTTGAATGTTGCCTAATATATTGCTGTTGCTTTTTAGTAGAAATGCAGTTTGCAAAATTGAATAAGAGGTCTTTTGATAAAATACTGCAAAAAAAATACTACATTAAATAACCCAAGTCACAAAAATGTATGAGGTTCAGATAGAGAACACTTCCAAAAATGACTTTTGGTTCATAAAGAAATTTAAGTTGAATCTTACTCTATCAATTTTGCAGTAGCAAAGCACTCCATCAATGTGAGAGAAACTCTGATGTTAAATGAAGACAACTTCTAGCAACCTTACACAGAGGTACCATTACCCAGTTCATTTTTCATATACTGCTGGTGTTATTTTCTTTCATTGTACATCAATACTGTATATCAGTCTAGCACAAAAGAGTCTGTTTTTCTCATTTAATGTTTCAATTTTATAAACTGACTCTCCTCTCCCTCTTTCTACTTGATTCTGGGCCATAATTTATTTTATTTCAGTGTTGTTATATTGTTTGCCCTTGCTCTGTTTTATGGCTCCTTAACTATTTTAAAGGCTAGTCATGAGAGAAATATGCTATTTACTTCAAGTGCCCTAAAGTTACAAAATCACTGAAAAAATATTAATCAGGGAACATCCAGTCATTCGAAGAAGGCATGTTAGCTTTTTAAAGAATCTTCACCAAATCTGTACTTTTTAAGTGCTTCTTTGGGCCTTTCTACTTGTCAGATGGAGCCTACTAACTTTATTCAAGTCCACCTGATTTCTTTTTGTAATTTTCCATTGTAAACATTTCAGTGCTGTCTTCATGGTCATGATCACTTTCAGATGGGCTATATCCAGAAGTAAGCAACCTTGTTCTCCCTCTACTTCCATATTATGAGCCAGCCATTGACAGTACACTTTGAAAGCTATATGGTTTAAATCATTCTCATCCAAATTTCTTGGTCCATCTCACTGTTTGACATAGCTCTTTTCCATTAAGCTGACAGGCTTAGGAGGCATTGGAGGCCTCTTAGTCTGGTGGTTCTATCTTACATATCAATATTTGAAAGAATTGGTCAAACTTCCCACCATCAGATCTATATTGGAAAATCCATGGCTTAGATCACAAAAGCTTCATTGTATTTACTGCATATGCCGTAAACCTTATTCTCCATCCTAACATTCTTTTTAGTGTATAACTTTTTTATGTTGGTATGATTGTGAGCCTTCCCAACTAGAATGTAAGTCCCATGAAGGCAGCACATATTTCTGGTTTTGTCACTGAATCCTAAGCAATTTTCATAGTGTCTCGCACACAGTAGGATTCAGTAAATGCTTAATTAAATCAGTTCATTAATAATGACAGGAAATATTATCTCATTTTTGCTACAACTTCCAAATATTCCTTAAATTATTCTACTCTCCATGACCACATGAATCTCAAGCTAGTTGCATTATATAGTCCATCAAATAACTGTTTTTAAGTCTTGGATTCTACAGCCATTATAGAACCTTCAGAATATGATTCATTCAAATCTGACTATATACAAGGTTAAAGGGTAGATGCCACTATCTCATATGTGAGAGGTTCTACAAACTTCAACACCTGCTTAAGGACTAAAAATCTCTGGAGTTATACATATACAGTGACAATATTACTAATTCAATCATCCAGTAAAGGAATATGTACTAGGTGCCCATTCAGTAGGAATCTGGTGTTAGAACTAGGTATGAGAGTCACAAAGGTTAAAATGTAAGCTTGACAAGGTTAAGGGTTTTGGTCTGTTGTTTGATATATTGTAAGGACGTAGAACAGCTTCTGCCTTTGAGGAGCTTATGGTCTAGTGATAAAGATTTGTGTTTGACCTGTTCTTTAAAATTTATGATTAACTCTTTAGTGAGTATGATTATGTGATATCCACTTCCAAACTTGTTTAGATTTATCGGTGAGCAAAATTCACATTTGGATGCCTTCATTTTTACAAGAAGACTTGGGTCCCTAGAATAAGTTAATTATAATCAAGTTTGTGAAAGAGTTCCATTCTAATGTAAGATGGTTTCATTTTTACTTTTAGATCATTTTAATGATCTTCTGTAGTAAGATAGTCCTAGCACTAAATTTCTTGCATTTCCTTTCAAAGAATGCAAGTCTGACAGCATGATGAAAGACTATAGAGCTCCATAGAATGTTGGTAAAAATCTTCTTGATAGATAATCCTGCCATACTTCTGATCTTTAAGAGCTCTATTAACATTAGGCATATATTTACATATTAATCAAGACAAATAAACATGTGGTGATTTAACCAGAAAACTGCTTTTTAGATGACAATTTAATTAGCATGGGTTGAAAGCTCCATCATTGCAGCATCCTGTTTCTGCTAAAATATTGATTGCATTACTGATTTCAGTAATTACTCTTTAATTAAATGGTAATTGCTTGTTGGCAATTATTTGTTTTCAGTTTAATTACAAGGTTATTTGTACTCTGTAAAATAAAATAGGCCTCTTTTTAAAATTTGCCAACCAAATGGCTCAGTGGATGTATCACCCATAACACCACAAACAAACGTTGCTAAAGTACAAGAAAAACAACCCCATGATATAGCAAAGTTTTAATTAAATGATTCAGCTAAATCTTTGAGACATTCAGCTTTATAGAATCAATATTGTGGGTAACATAAAGAATCATTATTTTCTCTGAGTCCAGGTTATCTTTTAACCAAATTTACCTTGGTATATATTTTACCCTTCTTTCTGCAAACTTCTTTTTTTCTGAAATTTTAATTTCTTTTTTTAATATATTTTATTGATTTTTTTTTACAGAGAGGAAAGGAGAGAGAGAGTTAGAAACATCGATGAGAGAGAAACATAGATCAGCTGCCTCCTGCACATCTCCTACTGGGGATGTGCCCGCAACCAAGGTACATGCCCCAGACCGGAATCGAACCTGGGACCTTACAGTCCGCAAGCCGACACTCTATCCACTGAACCAAACCAGCCAGGGCTCATTCTTTTTTCTTAATTGCTTTAAAGCATGCAAATACAGGTGTTTCCCACCACAAGCCTCTTAACAGCGTTGCATGAATTCCGAAAAGCTTCAGAAAACCTGTAGTCTGAAACCTTACCACACTTGGGGTGCAAGAAAAGGAAAGGATCACTATCCTTCAGTCCCAGGAAACTGGGGCAGGAGTTTGGGGACCGGAGGACCAAGTGCTAGCCGCTCTGAAGTTCTCTAGACCTTCCACACAGCCTTTTCCTAGGAACTAAGTGAAAGGCTGGCGCTGCTGGGCAAAGTACATGCCCTTGACCGGAATCGAACCTGGGACCTTTCAGTCTGCAGACCGAAGCTCTATCCACTGAGCCAAACCGGTTTCGGCTGCAAACTTCTTTAGAAGAAATGAAACAAGAGCTGAGCTTCCTGAGATTAAAGAATAATCCAACTTGAAATATAGTATATCCACAGCATTTCATATTTCCACAGTTGAAGTGAATTATAAAGTGCTACCTTGACATTTATACACTTTGTAGTTTTGGCAGTTCCCTAAGAGGGAAATTCAGTAGGTCTTCTGTTGTCAACAGGATATGATACATTCTATAATATATTTATTTGAAATTGTAATAGCTGATATTTTGCTCATTAAGATTATGACATTTCACTATTGAAATTTTATTTCATGTTATCAGTCATTTATATATGAATCAAGGAGTAACTTAGGTGAGTGATTTTGTTGTTTCAAAGAAAAATATTTTGTTAGTAAATTCATTAATGATATCATGAACCTTCAAGATAGGTAATATAAACCATATGGTCACACATGATTTAGTGAGGAATCACAAGTCATGTCATCCTCTTTAATGAAAGGTTGGCTTAAAATTCTTTAAAGAAACACTTGTAACATTCTAAGACAAACTAAACAAATTGCTGAAGATAGAGTGGCAGTTAAAGGGGGTATTAACAATAACTTGTAAAAACCACTGCAGTTGGATTCCTGAAGTGGGCTGTTAATAATGACCTGGGGTTTACTTTTCAGAGCTATCACTGATATTTAAAATCCCTTGGAATGGTCCCTGAATGTGTCATTTTTTGGATTACATTAGAAGCCATGAAAACAACAAATAACACTCACTTTGAAGGAATTGTTTACTTGACTGTAAAAATGCTACTCTTTAAATGTGCTGTTAAATTAAATGAATCTTTTTGAAAGAATGGAAAGTCTTTTAATTGCATCATGGATTAATAATAACCTCTTAGGTCTGGCATTTATTACAACATTTCAAGGATGCCAATGGTAGTTAAACTCTACTTGACCTTTTAGTGTTTATGAAGAGAAACAAACTCTGACCTCACAGCAGCCTGAATCCATCTTCTCTCAGTGTTGGCAAACTGATCACTTTTCTAACTATTGCACTGGATTGTATTCCCAACCAGATCAAAGCCAGTAGCAACCAATTCAGCAAGCCAGAAGTCATCCATGCAAAATGGGCAATTAACATTAATCATATATGAAATTGTTCAAGCTGATAACTGGAACCTTGTCACTATGGTAACTCTCATAAAATGGTGCTTATGTTAAACTGGGCGTCAATCAGCCCTTGGTTCATGGGAACTTAAAATGTGGTTCATCATGTCTCTAGTAGCTATCAATACAAGGAACAAAAAACGCACTGGAGGCAAGGTCATTTATATTCCATTACTATTTACTCCATACTTTAGTCCCTATATGCACATCCAAAACTTAAATTTGGATATATTAAAAGTACCAACACCAGCATTCACTTACAGCCAAGGAAGATAAGGAAAGTACCTTTAACATAGGGTGTTCAGAGGATGAAGAAAATCCTATACTTTTTAATGAGTCACATATTACAATGTCAAGGATCATGTAGAACAATTCAGATTTATGCATTAATATTATAACTGTAATGAATTGAATTACTTATAACTTTTATTTTGGTTTTTAATATTCTTATTTTATTAGTTTTATTTTATTTATTATCATCTAGTGAACACATATTTAACAGAGTTACATCTCTTTGGAAAATTGAGTTACATCTCTTTGCAGTAACATGCTAACTGATAATTTTAATATTTTCTTAATGTGTATTTTATCACATATAAAAATAGTAGAGCTATTATTTTAAATTGTCATGTTCAATTTCCTTGCTAACACTGAATTTCTGTTTTTCCTTCAATAAAAAAAGAAATCTGATATAATAAACAATTTAAAGGTTGACTACTCACTTGATAGAAAGTATAACTGTGAAGCTATTTTATACTTCATTTACTGGACTCTGCTCCCTATTTAAATTAAATGTGCTCTAGGCTCATCTCAGGACCTTTAAACAAGATCTCCCTTTGTCATAAATTGAATTCTAATACAATTCTTAGTATAATTAACAAAGATTATATAAAAGACATGCTGACGAATGACTGGGATTCTTAGCAGCCTCTTTTTGCTCTGCTTGTGTAATTGATATTAGCATCAGTGGAATTAATGCACCTTGTAAATCTTACAATACATCAAATTAAATAAATATTTGTCATTCTAAAGCATATCATATCAATGTCAGACACATGTTTTAAAATAACGGCATTCTTTAATTCAAAGAGTATACCACCATGTAAAACTTCTAATATTAAGGGAATGGATCAGAAGTTATCCATTCTTTTGGATATATCCTACATATGCCTCTCCAAATCCCACTCTCCACACCTCCCTTCTCTTGCTTTGCTAGCGATACAGGCATGCTTTCAGTTACCAAAACTATAAATTTAAGGATAATTTTGATTCTCCCTCATTCTCTCCTTTCATCTCCAATCTTTAATATTTTTGTTCCAGTGCAATATACGTTGTAAATTTCCATCTTTATTGATTCTTATGACTAGCAACATAATTCAGGCCCTCATCACTTCATGTCCAAGTTATTTTAAACAGGTGGCTTCATTGTTCCAATCCATTCTATATAAACTGTGCTACGAATTTTGGAGAAACATCTCTTTCATTATATAATCTTTTACTGAGTCTAGAACATTCAATATTTCCTGACTGCATATTATAAAATAAAATCTAAATGCCTTAGTATAGATATCTGCCTTAATACATTTCTTCCCTTTTCTCCAATTATTTCTTAAATGAGTCTTCTACTCCAGCTAGGTAAGTCAATTCACTATCTGCTATGCATATTTGACCCTAGACCATTTTCTTTATGAAATATCTTTAAGGTATTAGGGTTCCTGGGGAAACATCTTGCTGATTTTCACTGCCTTAGGAAGGCTTCAGTATAACCTCCTGAAACTGCTGCTATTTTTCTGTAAGGTCACTGCCTTTTGCTTTGTATCATAGCAAAAGCTTTCTTTAGCACAAAGGGCATTTTAGTACTAGCATTAGGGAGCTTGTTACGACAAGCTTAAATATTGTTTTTCATGTATGGCAAATGAAGTCCCATTGATAATTGTCAGTCTGTGTATAGTCCCATGGTGATCTCTATAGTTAAAATTTCAAGTTTGAATGTCAATCAGAAGATGCAGGAGTAGGGTATTAATATCACAACTCAAGAGAGCTTAGAAGTTAAGCAAGACATTTAGGAAGTCAATCACTATTAACCTTTATGTTTAGGGATACAGTCTGAGAGCATACATACAATTAGTGATATGAAGGTCTGGGTGGAGGTGCAAAGGGGGGTTTAATTGGGGATTTATGTAATACAGTCAACAATGAAATATGAATTTAAAAAAGAAATACAGAAGACAGTTTCCACGCTGATTTATGATCTTTTTTTTTAAAGTTCTGCTCTACATGGATAAATAGTAGCAACTCATCTACACTAATAAAAGAGAAATATGTAAATTGACTTTCACTTTGTGACACCCACCAGCCAATCAGGAGTATGCAAATTAGTGGGACAAAGATGGTGGCGGCCACAGAGCCAGCAAAGCAGGCTGGAGGCTTGGGCCACCCCTGGCAATGGAGGAAGCCAAGCTTTACGCCCGCCTGGGCCGGCCGCCAAAGGAGTGGCCTGTGGGTGGCAGCCACGGAGCAGGTCAGAGTGTGCTAGAGGCTTGGGTCGCCGGGAGCAGCCCAAGCTTCCTGCCTGCCCTGGCCAGCTGCTGAAGGAGGGGCCTGTGGACGGCACACATGGAGCCGACCTGAGCGCAGGAGGCTTGGGTTGTTTGGGCCGGCTGCTGAGGGAGGGGCTTGTAAACAGCCCTCAGCCCCTCACCCAGCTGGCCACACTCCCCAGCGGGGACCCTCACCCCATGGGAGCTTGGCTGGCCTGCAAACTGCCCCAGCCCCTTGCCCAGGCCAGCACCATCACAGTGGGGACCCCCACCCCAATGGGGCCATGGCCAGACTGCAAACCACCACAGACCCCTTGCCCAGGCTGCCTGACCCCCAAGGGAACCTCCACCCTGATCCAGGACACCCTTCAGGGCAAACCAGCTAGCCCCCACCCATGCACTAGGCCTATAACTATACTAATAAAAGGGTAATACACTAATTAGAGCTGGGAGACCTTCCAGGAGACCTTCTGGACATTATTCTGGACAAAGCCATGGTGTCAGGGCTGAGGTAGAGGTGGTTTGGAGCCAAGAGGGGAGGGCAGTTGTTTGTGCTCTGGCAGGGGTGATCAGGCTGGTGGGGGCAGGGCAGTTGGGGGTTGGACCTAAACTGGCAGCCGGACATCTCTCTTGCAATTTGGAACTGCTGGCTCCTAACCACTCACCTGCCTGCCTGCCTGATTGCCCCTAACCACTGTCTGCCAGCCTGCTTGCCTCCAACTTCCCCCCACCGGCCGCCCCCG
>NW_006289293.1:545931-552497 GCF_000327345.1 Myotis davidii
CCCCCCACCCCCCCTCCCCTGCCAGCCTGATCTTGCCCCAACTGCTTTCCTCTGCCAGCCTGATCTCACCCTCAACTGCCTCTGCTTGCCTGATCTCATCCCCAGCTGCCCTCCCCTGCTGGCCTGATCTCACCCGCAACTGCCCTTCCCTGATGGCCTGGTTGCCCCCAATTGGTCTCCCCTGCCAGCCTGATATCTCCTCCAACTGCCCTCTCCTGCATGCCTAATCTCACCCCCACTGCCCTCCTCTGCCAGCCAATTTGGTTCTGATTGGTCAGTTTCTATGCCAATCAGCATCTCTGGGCTTATCACCGGGGCCTGATCAGAAAGGCAGGGCTGATTAGCAGCCCCAGTGGAGGCTTAGAGAGAATGGAGGCACAGCTGCTGGCAAGACTGGGAGAGAAAGAGAGAGGCAAGTGCTGATCAAAAGCTGCCACAGAGGCAATGGATCAGTCCCTGCTTCTCTCTTCAGGCCTCTCTCTGGCTCTGATTCGCAGCCCCATCAGCAATCAGTGCTGGGGCTGACTACCAGTTGGTTGAGCCTTGGTCGTTACTGGTTGTTATGACCCATGGTTTTTATATATTAGGATGTAAAAAAGGATATTGTAAAAAAATATTACAAAATTTTTATTAAGATATTTCTTATACCGTATTTGCCGGCATATAAGACGATTTGGCGTATAAGACGACCCCCTAACATTTCCACTCAAAATACAGAGTTTGTTATATACTCGCCGTATAAGACTACCCCCTCTTCCACACACCTTCCACACACCAAATAAAAGGTAAAACAATATCAGATTTGATTTTAACATTTTAATTTATATTCAAATGCTTATGACATGCAGGAAAACTGTCACAAGGCTGTATGTAATCAAACATATACATAAAACAGTGCAAGTTTATTACCGGTAAACATACCGGTAATTCACTAAAGAAAACACACTCTATAGACTGGTACCGTAGATGCTTCTCAGGAACACAGGCAAGCAGCCCACAACCTAGAGGGACTGTCAATGATAGAAGAAAGATAACAAATAGAGGGAGAGAGCAAGTGCCGGGCAAGTCCCTAGCAAGTTTGCTGGCGTGACAGTCTTCTATCATTGACAGTCCCTCTAGGTTGTGGGCTGCTTGCCTGTGTTCCTGAGAAGCATCTACGGTACCAGTCTATAGAGTGTGTTTTCTTTAGTGAATTACCGGTATGTTTACCGGTAATAAACTTGCACTGTTTTATGTATATGTTTGATTACATACAGCCTTGTGACAGTTTTCCTGCATGTCATAAGCATTTGAATATAAATTAATATGTTAAAATCAAATCTGATATTGTTTTACCTTTTATTTGGTGTGTGGAAGGTGTGCGGAAGAGGGGGTAGTCTTATACGGCGAGTATATAACAAACTCTGTATTTTGAGTGGAAATGTTAGGGGGTCGTCTTATACGCCCAGTTGCCTTATACGCCGGCAAATACGGTATATCCTTATATTGGCTGGGCCGCAAAAATATTCATTGTGGGCCACATATGGCCTACAGGCTGCTAGTTTGACATGCTTGCACTGGGGCATTGATGCATTATTAGCATGCTTTTCTAAAAAGTTATTTTTCTTCTTAAATTATGGTTTCCACAAGGCCACACAATTCAAAAGTGCAGCAAGGGACTGTGAACTCAGAAACTCTGAATTTATCTGTATCATTGATTTCATTTGTGATGTGAAACTCAACCTCTCTATGTTTCAGTTTCATCATCTGCTAAATGAGTACCAACGTTATTTGATTCAAGGAATTATGAGAAATTGTAAACTCATCTTTCTAAAATCCTCCATAATAAAGTAATGTACAAGAAGGAGAAAGAAACAACTGATGTGTAAGCATCTTTGAGCAGAATTTTCCAATTTTAAATAGATTTTCAATTTGTATAGTAATGGTGTGTTGCACCATACAATTTCTTTGATAACGTTTTTTTACAGAGGTGTCCCTAAAGCTCTTTTATTTCCCATTTTTAGCTGTTCTAAATAAAAACACTTCCAGCATTCAATTCATCAAAAACATCCTTCTACTTTACTGTATTTAAGTAAACAAACAATAAATCCAACATCTGGCAAAGATTACTTTCTTATTTCCCTCTATGGTCCCCTCACCCAATGTGAATAAACTCTTCCTATAAAAAAAGAATATTTTCGCCGAAAACGGTTTGGCTCAATGGATAGAGCGTCGGCCTATGGACTGAAAGGTCCTGGGTTCAATTCCGGTCAAGGGCATGTACCTGGGTTGCGGGCACTTCCCAGTGGGGGATGTGCAGGAGGCAGCTGATCGATGTTTCTCTCTCATCGATGTTTCTAACTATCTCTCTCCCTTCCTCTCTGTAAAAAATCAATAAAATATATTTTTTTAAAAAAAGAATATTTTCCTAAACCAATGGCACTTTCCGCCATAACTATAACAAATATTTTCTTTAATGGTAAAAAATGAAGTCAATGTAATTTGCATATCTCCTTTGTGAGATAAAATAATATTTAGCGAGGTCAAAATGTCAGAGGGTTTGAAGTTCTTAAACACTTTTGGCAATTTAACCCCAGCAATGGAGTGTACTGAGAGCAATGAAAAATCAACCTCATGATAGAATTGGGGATGACCCTACTCTAACCCTCCTTCCAGCTTCAGAGCAACAAGGCATTTTCTACATTTGCACAGCACTTTCGTCTTTTCGGGTATTGTAAAAATGTAAATGAAATCCATCTCAGCACCATGGTAAAGGAAGCAGTTTGCCCTATTCTGCCTATTGCAAAAATTAAATGTAAATAGAATATAGCTATATGTCTAGACTCTCGGTTTCTTGATGGCAGGGACTATATCTTATTTATAGTTCCTGGTACAAACAAAACATCAAGAAGGAAGGAAGGAAGGAAGGAAGGAAGGGAGGAAGGGAAGAAAGGAGGAAAGGAGGGAGGGAGAAAGGGAGGGAGGGGAGGAGGGAAAAAGAGAAGGGGAAAAGGGAGGAAGGGTTAAGATAATTATTTTGATCATTTTGCCAGGATACTTCATAAGGTACATTTTTGTGCGATTCCTTTCACATTTTAGAGGTAGAAATAAGACCCAAATATATTGATTTTCTCCTGAAGTCTCCCAGAACTTGTTTAAAATACCAAAATTAACAGGTGATAGGGTTATCAATTAGTGCAACAGGAAGGAAGCACATTGAATATTTTTGAAATCTAAATTTAGAAATGAAACTTTTTTTGAAAATTAGGAAGATAAAAAAACTGAAAAATATTTTCCTTTAGTTTCTTATTTAAATGAAAGGATTGATTCTAATTGAAATGCACTTGGTTAGGAAAGCTATCCGCAAGTTTAGCTTGAAACCTGGGGAAGCGAGGTCAGCAAGGTAACACAGTTTCTATTTAATTCTCAATTTACATTAAACCACAGGAAAATTAATCATTCTAAATAAGCTTCAAAGTAACTGAGGAAGGAAGGGGTTTTGTATTTTCCTAAGCCCTTGCTGAGAGGCTATTGTATCCTTTCTCTTCCTGTCTTCCAGAAAGTTACTGGTTGTATTTAACTTAAACTATTCATTTACCCTTCAGATAAAACACATTATGAGATGCTTTTCAATGAATATTAGCCTCTAAAGAGTACAAACTCTCTGGCAGTTTCCTTTAAATTATGTGGATACACGAGCATTTTGCAAACCCATTTTCCCAACTGCACACATTTTAATTTATACATTAAATACAACAGGGTTTCACCTTAGGCATCCTGCCAAGAATAATCATATTAAATCTTTTTATACTTTAGTAAAATGATAATTATAAATGTGAAAGTAGCAGCAAAGAAAAGGTGTTAAAAAGAATTTTGAATAATCTCCTCCAGTTGAACACAGGAAGGCTGGTGAAGGACAGAAATTGTTGAGGGTAAGGGGCAAATCATTTTGGGGAGGGGGTGAGAGCTAACATGCCAAGTGCAAAGCATGACATACTAAACTGAAGGTGGGATAGATCTTTCTAATCGTCCCAAGCACAAACAAGCCTGCCTTTGTGCTGAAAGGACAGGAAAACTCACACATTCCCCATTGGAATTCATTGGTTAAAAGCCAGCAATGAAATTTACATGCAAAAGATTACTTACTGCTTGTACTTCCCAGGAGTTGGGGCTATCTAACAATTTAGCAACTATATTTTCCCTGAAGATAAATAGTATGTTCATTTAATTTGTCTTTTGTTACAACCTGAATGAGTATAATCTAATCTTGGAGTCTCTTCCTCCACACTACAGGTGCTTCCCTTTTGCTAATTAAACATTAACATTGTGCAATTGTTGGTGCTCTAAAATCGGTTGTTAATCACCTCTGACTAGGAAGATTGCAGAAAGTCTAAGTTGTGTTCCAGAAAAAATTTCAATAAATACAAGATGTTTCCGTCCCCTAAAACATTACACTGGAAGTTTATAGTTTATTTTTCAAGATTTCTACTTTAAATGGCATTGTTTTGCTACAACTTTATTCCTTGAAGGAGTGAGTAGGAGTGTGATATATGGATAAAGGATGTCCCTAAAGGAAGTATGTCATATTATTTAGGACCTCAAGTCAAAGTTAAAGGCAGGGGATTTTACCCAAATTTTACACATCTTGTCAGAAAATTCCTTTTATTTTTCTCTTGAAATGTACTGGTTAATATTAAGGTTTACATGCTCCTATGAGCAACATCCATAACTCCAAGTAGTACTTTTAATATATGTACAAAAGGATATGGGTTTAAAGAGAATACAGACAAAAACATGAAATTCAGGAGTCAAATGTAGGTATGAGTGTGTGTACAAGTACATAAAATGAAAATCAGGACCCAAGTGAGATAAAAATATCCTGAATTGGATCCCTAGTCTATAATTTGGGATCTGAAAGCAGTGATGTGCTTGAACGAACTTGTACCAGCTTCTAAGCAGGAACTGAGTGTGTCAATTCCTAACTTCACATTGAGGATCTCAGGTTGGCGGCTTGAAATAGGCCATGGTGGGAATGTTCACACTATGGAAATCAGCAAAATCTACAGATCACAGATCCACTCCCAGCCTAAGGCCCAGACAGTTAATTATTTACCAGCACACAACTGTCTGAAAAAAAAGCATTGTGGGCATGATTTCTAAATAAAATAATTCTTCATTTGACCTTGCCATTTTAACTGTTTATATAATTTAAAATAAAACCATTATGTCTGCAATGAAAAATCATGAAGGCCGTGGCTGGTAACTCAGTTGGTTAGAGCCTTGTCCTGATATTCCAAGGTTGTGTGTTCGATCCCGTCAGGGCACATACAAGAGTCAACCAATGAATCAATAAATAAGTGAAACAACAAAATTTGATGATTTTCTCTCTCTCTAAAATCAATAAATATATATTTTTAAAGCATGAAGACATTGTAAAGTTTCTGATATTAACAAATCTTAAGTATTAGAAACATATATGTGTTCCAAAACATGGAAAACTCCTTTTCTAAATATTTAGTAGTAAAGAAAAAGAGCATCATTAGAGGCATAAAAGCATTACAACAGATGTGGAACTGCCATTATTATCTCTAGGGTCTTGTGCAACTCACCTAAACCCTCTGGACTCCATCTATATATATAAAAGCCTAAGCGACCTTTACTACCGAAAGACCGGAATGACTGGAAAACCAGAACAACCGGTCGACTAGTCGCTATGATGCGCACTGACCACCAGGGGGCAGCCACTCAATGCAGGAGCTGCCCCCTGGTGGTCAATGTACTCCCACAGAGAGAGCGCCACTCAGCCAGAAGCAGGTCTCACGGCTGAGAAGTGCAGCTGTGGCAGCACTACTGGGAGACTGCAGTGGTGGTGGCAGGCACAGTGGGGCTGGGATGAGCAGCAGTGGAGCTGTGCCCTGCCCCAGTTGGGACTGCTCCCTGGCCTCCTGCTGCTTTGGCAATGCTACATCCCTCAGGCCAAAGGCAGTCTGACATCCCCCCAAGGGGTCCTGGATTGCAAGAGGGTGCAGGCCAGGCTGAGGGACCCCACCCATGCGTGAATCCATGCATTGAGCTTCTTGTTCCTTTATATTTGTACACACTGAAAATGTTAGCTTGAATGACTTATTCTAGTCTTTATATTTGATATTATAGAAACTTTATGACAGTACCATGGTAGCTTCAATTTTCCCTTTTAATGGGAGGAAATAACAGTAAGGATGGCTTATGTGGAATTTACTTATATATATATATAATTTTCATAATATACAAAATCTATTATCACATTATAGATACAAAATAATTAGACATTTACATGCAATAAACATTAATATTTCAAGACAGGAGCATTTATTTTTAAAATGTGCTGCTCTCTGTCCACATGGACCCTCTGATGATGTGGCATGAATTTCCATTGCCTTCTGGTGTGGGCACGTCTTAGGGGAACTCTTCCTATTTCCAGAGAGCAGGGAATTCGTCTCAGCTCCCGGGAGGACATGGTTGCTCCCCTTGCCCCCCTCTCCACCCCCCCACCCTGACTCCTTCATTCCAAGGAAAGATGGGTGGATTGGGAGCAAGTGGGGTTCAGG
>NW_006289293.1:553147-557468 GCF_000327345.1 Myotis davidii
GAGCATACAATGGAGTCAAGACAGTCTCTTCAATAAATGGTGTTGGGAAAATTGGACAAATACATGCAAAAAAATGAAACTGGACCACCAACTTACACCATACACAAAAATAAACTCAAAATTGATAAAGGTCTTAAATGTATGATGGGAAACCATAAAAATCTTAGAAGAAGCTATAGGCAGCAAATAGCAGACATTCATCATAGCAATATCTTTACTGATACAACTCCTAAAGCAATGGAAACTAAGGAGAAAATAAACAAATGGGACTACATCAAAATAAAATGCTTCTGCACAGCAAAAGAAACCATCAACAAAACAAGAAAGCCCACTGCATGGGAGAAAATATTTGCAAATTTTACCTCCGATAAAGGTTTAATCTCCAAGATTTACAGGAAACTCATACAATTTAACGAAAGATAAGTAATCCAATAAAAAAAATGGGCAAAGGAGCTAAATAGACAATTTTTGAAAGAGGACATACAGAAGGCCAACAGATATATGAAAAAATGCTCAAAGTCATTAATCATCCGAGAGATGCAAATCAAAACGGCAATGAGGTACCATCTCACACCTGTCAGAATGGCTATCATCAACAAATCAACGAACAACAAGTGCTGGCAAGGATGCGGAGAAAAAGGAACCCTTGTGGGAATGCAGACTTTGCAGCCACTGTGGAAAGAAAGTATGGAGTTTCCCCCAAAAATTAGAAAATGGAACTACCATTTGATCCGGCAATCCCACTTCCAACCTTATTTTGAATTTAATATCAACTCCCACCCCTTAGAAGTCTCAGTTTCCTCATTTGATCTTACTACATTATCAAGAATTATCTTTTTTTTTTTAATATGTGGAGAGTGGCTCCAGCATTTGGACAGGTTCAAGCCTCAGACTAAAGAGAGGGCACAGTCCTCTCATGGAGAAGCCACATGTAAGTCCCAGCTTGGAGGGCAAAGCCCTCCCAGCACAATTATAGCCAGAGGCTATAGTTGTAAGCTTGACATTATGGTCCTAAGCAGTGGTCCCAGGTGGCTAAGTCATGTAGGCTGCAGGAGGTGCAGCAAGTGCTAGCAAAACAAAGCTTGATAGAGTTCAGGTGCATATAATTGAGTAGATTTGAAACTCATGAAAACATTGTAAACATCTTGATCACGCCGTTACTTGCCTTGTGGAATCTGGCTATAAAATAAAGACAGCTTGCAGGCTGTGGCACTGTCTTTCCATCCTAGAACAGTGTCCCATCTAGCCCCAGATTTATTCTCTTGTCTATCTTCTTTAATAATTCACTGCCCACCCCCTCAGGTTCACCCCTGGCTGTGCTGAGCACAGCACATTTATATATTAACTACCCACAATGGACATCATAAAAACCAATTATATCTGATCAACAATGTCCTTAACTTAGTTAGAATGAGCTATTTCATTTTGAAATAGTTTTTTATAATTTGAGTTGGATATTTCAAAATAAATAAATAGCCCATCACACACTAATGCACAAAACTTCTAGATAAGATTTTTATATGATGCAAACATTTAAAATGTTGACCAAATTTTAAAGCTCTCTAAGTATATATTATTAAAGAAATACAGCCCTAACCAGTTTGGCTCAGTGGATAGAGCATCAGCTTGTGGAGTGAAAGGTCCCAGGTTTGAGTCCAGTCAAGGGCATGTACCTTAGTTGCTGGCACATCCCCCGTAGGGGGTGTGCAAGAGGCAGCTGATCGATGTTTCTCTCTCATTGATGTTTCTAATTCTCTATCCCTCTCCCTTCCTCTCTGTAAAAAGTCAATAAAATATATTTTAAAAAAAGAAAAAGAAATACAAAGCAAGTAAGTTATCAGCCTCAATACTCAGAAACAAATATTTAAAAGTAATCTACACTAATAAAAGACAAAGATGAAGTGCCCCAATTAGATAACAATGTTTCTGGTAAAAAAAATAGATAAGGCTTTTTTTAAATAGGTTTATAACCCAACTGAGGATAGTGCTTGAAATATTCAGGGTAGTGCAACATTGTGGAAATATGCCTGTAGTTCCTAAAGAGATTGTTTTTGAGGTGTCAGCCTCATACTGAAATTCATATGTCCCAAAGTTTGTTAAGGAATCAAAGTACTTTAATCACATTGTGGGAGTGTACATACAGAGTCAAGCAAGTTCAATTTGTAAATACATAAATGAAAAGTAATGAAAGGGAACTAAATCTATCTGCCTTCTTTTCTCTTACACAGGAAAGCCTATAGCAAACTTCTATCTCACTTAGGACAAGTGGGACAAGATGAGATGCAAAGACTAGAAAATGAAAACAACTAATATGTTTGTGATTCATCTTTTTTATTAATTATAACTATCCAAACCCAGGTCGCATCATTCTCACCCCTTTTAATTAATTGTATGCTGTTCTGTTAAAATTATTTTCTAGGATTTTTTTCCTTACATACTTGTAAGTATACTAAATGTATAAATAAGTAAATAAAGGTTCATTAAGTATCTTTTGGAATCTCTGAAACTAAATTAAAGAAACTTTTTCTAAATGGGAGTGTTATCTGTGTATAGCAGTATCACTGGTTGATCCATGGACTTGTTACTGTAATGTGACTATGTCTTGGGACTTGTTTGTGTTTGTTGAGATTTTTATGAGTTATCCTATATTATAAAAGGCTAATATGTAAATCGACCAAACAGCAGAACAACCAGTCACTATAACGTGCTCAATGTAGGAGCTGCCCCCTGGTGGTCATTGTGCTTCCACAGGGGAAGTGCCACTCAGCCAGAGTTGGGCTCACAGGCTGGCGAGTGCAGCAGTGGTAGTGGGAGCCTCTCCCACCTCCAGGGCATTGCTAAGGAGCGGCAAGCCAAGAGGTAAGGAGCGAGAAGGTGGGCAGTAAGGAACAAGCAGGCAGGCAGTTAGGAGCGAGCAGGCAGGTTGTAAGGAGGAAGTGGTCCCAGGTTGCAAGAGGGTGCAGGCCAGGCTGAGGGACCCCTTCCCCCCCTCCCCGTGCATGAATTTCATGCATTGGGCCTCTAGTATATAAATAAAAACTGACTAGATTTGGAGTGACAAAAACAAGAATGAATTGATTTAAATATTTCAGTGTGTGAGATCATATAGTTGTAAGAAAAATGCTATTCAACAGGAACGCAAAAATTAAACATACAAGTGCTAAAGGAAAATATTTGCATATTAATAAATTTGGTTAGGCCATTTTTATAATTTGTTACAATTCATTAAAATTTATGGCAATTCATAACTATAAAACATAAATTAAAAATCTAAAGTAAAACATGAAGTCAAAGATGACTGCTAAGTAACTGCCAGTGTCCTAAGCAAAGACAATTCCGAGGAATGATTTACAGTATGCTTATTCCCATATTGGAAAATACAGATAATGTGATGTGCAGAAATAAAAAGCATTTCCAAAACATGAACATGCTAATACCAAGCCTATGCCAAGAACTTAGCTATAAATACTATTTTTAAAGTATATTTTTATTGTTTTCAGAGAGGAAGGAAGAGGGAGAGAGAGATAGAACATCAATAATGAGAGAGAATCATTGATCAGCTGCCTCCTGCACACCCTCTACTGGGAATTGAGCCCACAACATGGACATGTGACCTTACCAGGAATTGAACCAGTTCATGATGCTCGACCACTGAGCAACACTAACTGGGCATTACAACTACCTGTGATGCAAATATATTTGCAGTATCATTGTTCAGCCATATGCCAATATTATCATCACTCACTTTTATTTTTCTGGATAGATTTATGTATTAATGAAATAGTTTATCATATTTCTAACTTTGATAAGAATTCCACCTATTTCATTGAAACTTTACTTTTATTACAATGATAGTTATAACTAAAATATAGAAGTTTATTTATACATAAAAATATGTCATATCTTATATAGCAGTCTGATCTTCTTAAGTAAATATCAGATTTACAATTTAATGAATGTTTTATATTCCTATATGGAGGATGCCTGCATCTTTATATTTACTTGCATACATCAATGATACAAAAAAACAATATTGAGCTTTTAGTAGGCCCTCATTAACTATTTCTGAGTTTTAAAAGTTGACCCAGAAAGGAAAACTTATAATTTAGAAGCAATTACAAATCAAGAGTAATCCATAAAATTTTTTTTCACTCCCTTATACCTTTTTTAATTTTCTAAAGCCTTGTTCCATGTATGCAAAATGTCACAGCTATATCTTCCTGTAACTTTGTTATACTATTTTCTCACATTCAGTCATAAGGGTTTCACTGCCATTCAGAACTAGACAGCAATCAACATCCATGGTCAGGCTAGAGCAGGG
>NW_006289293.1:557503-558963 GCF_000327345.1 Myotis davidii
CCATTTAGGCTATACTAATAGGCTGAGAGAATCTTGTGGCCTTCTAAGTCAAAAGGCATGAAAAAGACCTCCAAGAATTATGACCACAGTTTGACTTTGCAGCCTTGCTCTGGAAAGATCATTTGTCAGGGCAATCAAGATTGCTTCTATCTTATTCGCATTCTAACATCCAAGTGAAAAGTTCTCTAGGAATTGATGAAAGTGTCCAGCTCATACCCTTCACCTATCTATTACTTGCTGTAGTTGTGTGACACAGAAATGTAAACATTTTGAATTATTTTAATACCAAGTAGACCATTTTGAGCCTATTGCCAGTGTACCTAGTCAAGCCATTTGATATTAGGCAAGTCATCTAACTTCTATATCTTAGAACAGAGGTTCTCAACCTATGGGTCGCAACCCCTTTGGGGGTCAAATGACCCTTTCACAGGGGTCGCCTAAGATCATCGGAAAATAAATATATGATTACATATTGTTTTGTGATTAATCACTATGCTTTAATTATGTTCAATTTGTAACAATGAAAATACATCCTGCATATCAGATATTTACATTCCGATCCATAACAGTAGCAAAATTACAGTTATGAAGTTATAACAAAAATAATTTTATGGTTGGGGGTCACCCCAACATGAGGAACTGTATTAAAGAGTAACAGCATTAAGAAGGTTGAGAACCACTGTTTTAGAATCTTAATCTGAAAATTGAAATTATTAATACCTGCCTCTCAGAGTTATAGTAAAGATACACACATATACACACACTAGAAAGATATGCCTGTAGAGCAATGCCTGGTACATAGCCATGAATAATAGTGCTAAATAATTTGACAACTATTATGCGTAGTAGTGATTACTTAAGATTCTTAGAACTGTTAAGTCAATATAATTTATTTAATTGGTTTAATATTTTGCTCTCACTAAAGCATAGTATATAGTTTGCTGGGAGTTTTTTGATTACTGCTTCAAGTTCATTAGTTTTATTGGCCTTTCAGGTTTTTTATTCTTCCTGATTCAATTTTGGAAGATTGTATTTTTCTAGGAATTTTTCCATTTAATCCACATTGTCCAGCTTGCTGGCATATAGTTGTTCATGGTATTTTCTTATAATGTTTTGTATTTCTGTGGTGTCAGTTGTTAATTCACTACTTTCATTTCAGATTTATTTTATTTTATTTATTTGGGTCCTCTCTCTCTGTTTCTTGATGAGCAAGGCTAAAGTTTCATCCATCTTGTTATCTTTTCTAAGAACCAGCCCTTGGTTTCATTGATCTTTGTTATTTTTGTTTGTTTGTTTGTCTCTGTATATTTTATTTCTGCTCAGATCTTTATTATTTCATTCCTTCTACTTACTCTGGGCTTATTCATTGTTCTCTTTCTTATTCTTTAAGTTTTAGGATTAAATAGTTTATTATTATTAATTTTTTTCTTGGTTTTTTTTTTTGAGGTATGCCTGTTGGG
>NW_006289293.1:559215-568354 GCF_000327345.1 Myotis davidii
ACCTTCTGGATGGCCTTCCATAAAGCCATGGTGGTGGGGGCCGAGGCAGAGGCAGCCACCTTGGCTGAGGGGGCCAATCCACTTGCACAATTTTGTGCATCGGGCTTCTAGTTGTTAATAACATGCTATTTAGCCTTGATGTGTTTGAATGTTTTTGAGTGCTTTTACTATTGTTGCTTTCTAATTTCATGCCATTGTGATCTGAGAAGATGCTTTGTATTATTTCAATCTTCTTAAACTTGGGTACATATATTGGGTACATATAAGTTTGCCATGGTTATATCCTCTTGTGCATCAATCCCTTTAGCATTATTTAGTGAACTTTATTGTCCCTTGTGTTGGCCTACATTTTGAAGTCTACTTTATCAGATATGAGTGTTGCTACTCCAGCTTTTTTGTCTGTTTGTTTCCTTTTGCATGGAAATTTTTTTTCATCCCTTCACTCTCATCCTGTGTGGGTTTTTTGTTCTGAGGTGGGTCTCTTATAGACAGCATATATTTGGGTCATGTTTTTGAATCCATTCAGTCATCTTATGGGTTTTTTTTATTTTTTTATTGGAGCATTTAATCCATTTACATTTAAGATTATTCTTGAAAGGTACTCATTTATTGCCATTTTAATTCTTTATGCTACATTTCTCTCTCTCATTTCTTCTTGTCATTAAAGCAGTTCCTTTAGCATTTCTTGTAATTCTGGTTTGATAGTAATACAGTCTTTAACCGTTTTTTCATTTTTTTTTTTGGTCTAAGATGGTCTTTCTATTTTGAATGACAGCCGTGTTGGATTCAGATTCTTGCTTTTCATTACCTGAATTCTTCATGCCATTCACTTCCGGCCTGTAGAGTTTCTGATGAAAAATCAGCTGATCAGATTATAGGAGCTCTTTTGTAGCTAACAAGTTGCTTTTCTTTGCTTCCTTTAAGGTTCTCTCTTTGTCTTTAATGTTTGGCATTTTAATTATGATGAGTCTAGGTGTGAACCTATTTAGGAATCTCTGTGCCTCCTGAACTTGTGTGACTTTTTCTTTAATCAGGTGAGGTTAATTTTCTGCATTATTTCTTCACCTAGGTTTTCTATCCCTTGCTCACTTTCTTCGCTTTCTGGCACTCCTATGATACTAATATTATTACATTTCATGTTGTCCCACTGATCCCTTAAGCTACCCTGCTGTTTTCTGTTTTGTTTTGTTTTGTTTTGTTTTTTTATTTTGGTTCTCTGATTGACTTTTTAAATACCCTGTCTACTAATTCACTGATCCTTGGCTTCTCCTAATTTGCTGTGTAATCCTTCCATCGTGTTCTTTATTTGTACTATGTCATTCTCCACTTCTGACTAATCTTTTTTCATAGTTTCTATCTTTTCTCCTGCTCTTGACTATCCTTGAATTAATTACTCTGAACTCTATATCTGATAAATTTCTTATCTCCATTTCATTTATCTCTTGTTCTGGAGAAATCTCTTATTCTTTCATTTAGAGCTTGTTTTTTGTCTTTCCATTTTGGCTGTCTGTTTGGGTTTGAGTGTATATATTAGGTTCATCTGCTATGACTCCCAGCCTCTAGGGCAGGAGGACAATATCAGTGCTATTTGTAACTGGCCCTGAGTACCATTTGGAGCTATCAGCAATCCACAGCTTGTGGCTCCCTCTGCTGGGGCTGGATTCCTTTGGGAAGGACCAGGATATGTGCCAAGGTCTGCTTTTCCTAGCCCTTGGTCCAGAAGGAGATCAGGAAAAGACTCAAAGCCTCCAGAGATCTTCTTCTTCCTTCAGCTTGATTATATTCTCATTCTTAATTATCCTTAGGCTATGGACCACAGCTAGACTTAGACTCCAAAAGGTTGGAAAAGAGGTTTTCCAATAGGATGGGGCTATTGCTTCCCCTATGCAAGGCTACCTGAATGGTAAAGGTCTGCTTGAGAATGATGTCCTCTGCAATATGATGGAATAACTCAGCACAGAAAGTTGGGTTGGCTGTTTTTAGTGCTCTCACCCCTGGCTCCTAACCCTGGATTCTCCTCACACAACTCTAGTCCACTCTGACCTCCCTCTAGCAGAGCTCAAGTTGAGTGGATGCACACAAAATTTTGTGCATTGGACCTCTAAGAGTGTACCTTCATTTCCAATGGTCTCTTCCTGGTAGGCAGCAGCCCTTCTGCTTTTCACAGCCAGATGTTCTGTGGGCAACTTTCTCAGTTCTGGTGCTCTTGGCAGGGCTGTCATGCTTGGGGTTTAGACCCCAGACTTAGTGGAAACCACCAATAGCTGATATATTCCTGCAGCAGTTCAGCTGCTGTCTGTGGGACCCTGGCCAGCCCTTTTGTGTCTCTCCACTTCCTACCAGTCTCTATGTGGTTTCCGCTTTCAGACGGTCTTAGTGTAGCTTCCATGTACTCTGCCACCATTTTAGAACTTTAGGAAATCATTTAAACTGGTTTTAGAGACAATTTCATTGTACAGATAAAATTCAAATCAATTCATAACTTCTAGGAATTCAGTACACTTTGCTGGCAATAGTTAATTCAGGTTTTAGAATACTGTGTTTGTTTCATTTATGCATTTTTTTTCTTTAAATAAAACACAAAGATAAGAGAATTTGCCATTAGAAAAAATATTATACAGGTCATTCTTATTTAAAAATATGGAGGATACTTTGATGGTTGAAGGCAAATGTAGTCAAGATATTTTATTGCAATGTGAAAGATAGATTAAATGGCATTTAGTAAAACTCCCTCATCTTGCTGAATAATAAACTGAAAATCAGGAGAGATAAGGTGATCAGTTAAGGTCACCTGGCAAGTAAGGTACAGGGTAAAAGCTAGGGCCTTGTTCTATCTCTTCTGGTGTCTTTCAACTGTATCACACTGACAGTGATTTTTGCTTAATATTTCTTAAACTTTGAAAGCATCCTATTAACACTTATAAAGACAACATTTTCAAAATGTTTTCACGATCTAAATACATTTTCAAAATTTTCCATAGGATGATGGGCGAGAAGAAGAGAGACTCTCTCTGTGAAAATAAAGGGTGGAAACATTTTGAAAATGGTATGAAAACATTTGGCTGCTTTAACAGCCTTAAAGAAAACATTTATTTTGGCCACCTTGTCTAAAACATGTTCTTCCTTTGGAAATGTTTGCTGCCAAATAAAGGTTTGTTTATTTTTCTATATATAAGCAAACATTTTGTTGAATAAATTACTTTTTTGCTATAAATTGTTAATTGAATATTGATTATGGTCACTTAGTGATATCATGCATACAGACTGTTTTGTAAAAAAAAAAAAATATTAGGGATCCTTATATTTTCAAACTCCCCTTCCTATACAGATTTAACATTCTAAGGTGGCAGTTGTATTTTAACAGATGACCTAAATGAGTAATGAAAAATTCCATCACCCTATTAAGAGAAGGTTGTCCTGTCCAATATAATATCCATCCAATTGAAACACCTAAGTTAGAAGGAATTGTCTACACCCAAAGACCAGAAGACAGTCTGGATGACTGAACTTCTCACATTTTAGGCTATAGTTTTATTTTCTTGTGGAATTATTCTAACGATTTCTATCTACTGAGTGAATAATACACACTATGGAACTCAATTTTTGTCTACCTGGAATTTATTTCCAAGAACTAGGCTGGTTTTAATGTAGTTTATGTTGCCATTTTGGTTAATGGTCCTCAACTCCAATCATCCAAATCCAGTCACATAAAATTAAACTCATGAGTCCACACGTGCATGATTGAAAAGACCTTCTTATGTCTACAAGACATGGGATACAACCCTCTACCTAAAAAAATTCACCAATGCTATGACTCTAATATTTATAGCATACCACTGTTCACTAAATTTATAGTCTTGCTGGGAAAGCAATTCATCCTGAAGGAAATGGGAAAAGGAGACAATTTTTATCATAGAAAAGAGTAACCTGCTGATTCTCAATTTTAGCAACACATCAGAATTACCTGTGGGGCTTTTAATAATTACAATTGCCAAAGCTTATTGCAGACCTACTGAATAAGGAAAGGTGGATTTTATCCCACAAGATATCACTGTAGGATGTAACTAGCTCATAGCCACCTCAAATTTAGACAACTCAAAGAAACTGAAGTGTCTGGGTTTGATGGGATTTTACTAGAAATAAGCAAACTTGACCAAAGTCAACTGCTGGTTGCCAGCATTACATTTCTAGGCATTATTGTTGAGATATAGTCAGGCCAGTGGTTCTCAACCTTCCTAATGCTGTGACCCTTTAGTACAGTTCCTCACGTTGTGGTGACCCCTAATTTCATTGTTACAAATTGAACATAATTAAAGCATAGTGATTAATCACAAAAACAATATGTAATTATATGTGTTTGCCGATGGTCTTAGGCGACCCCTGTGAAAAGATCCTTCGACCGCCAAAGGTGTCGTGACCCACAGGTTGAGAACCACTGAGTCAGACTATCATAATACTTCTATTTATGAGTACTATAATGATGGCACATAGCTCTAAAATCTACAACTTCCCGCAAAACAGAGGTCAGTAATTGAAGTTTACTATTTTTCCTTTTTTATGATATTCTGCAATATTAGCCTGAGTTTAGTTTCTTTTTGTAATGAGACATATAGTTTGTAGCAAAAGCTATAAGGTTTGTAGCTGTTCAAATGGAAAGTAATACAATAGTTAATAAACAATAATACAAGAATAAACACTGTGTTCTGCAGAGCCACAACTGTAAACCCACTTTGTCCCTCCCTGTACAATATTTTACTTGCAATGAGTTGGATATTGACCCAAGACAGAAGGAAGATGTATGTACTTGTTACTTTTTATATTTAGGTAATAGGGGTAAAAACAACTCGTATCCATTTTACTATGTACATAATATGGGTATTGTAAAATTGAAACAAATTGCAAAATGAACAAGAGGATACATGGATGTATTCTACAACTATGTTGAAATGGTGGCAGGCAAAACAAGTGCAAGATTCTTCTAAAGTGTACTGTGACTTCCTGGGATAGATTACATGGGTTTTTTTTAAGTAAATATTAGTTATATATAAATATCCTTTTTGTTCAAGGAGGTTATTCTTTTAGTAATTTTCTAATATATTTTCTTTAAGGCCTCATGCAAACCATACTAAGTAGACATTACATAAATAATTATAAAGAGCATATTTTACTAGTAAAATACTTTCAAGTTCCATCAACAGAAGAATTTTCTTTTTCTAACAAGAAAATATTTTTCCAACTTTGTTATACAACAAGGAGCATCTTACATCTAGGAAGATAATATATAAGAATATATTACTTTGGGGGGAGAAATCAGTAAAAAACATGACAGTGAAGCAGGTTAGACTAAAATGTAATTTATGAAGTGAGGTCATATATAATCTTTATCATCCATATTGTCCAATATCATTATTTGCTCATTATGATTCATGCTGCATTTTCCCATAAATATGTATCTAGAGTCCTATTAAACTTAAAAATGAGAAATTTGGAGAGCTTTTTTTAATGCAGCTACTCTGGGAAGAATTAATATCTGTATCATCAATCAACTCTTTATGAGCATCTACTAGAGGCAAAGTCCAATGTCAGGTGATCTGAATGAAGTACTATAAAAAGTATGAGACATGAATTCTGTCCTCTGCAGCTCTCGGTAATGATAATATGTAATTTGTAGTGAATACTTACTGTGTACTAAGAATTTTTCTAAGTTGTGTATATATGTTGACTCTAATATTTTTAATAATGTTATTAAGTGTGTACTATTAATTACATTATCATTTTAAAGAGCACAAAAATAGCTCAAAAGACAGGAGTGTCTTTCCAAAGTCATACAGCTATGACTTTTGGGGGGGAGACTGAGATTAGAGCCCAGGCAATGCAAATCTAGGTCCAGCACATGGAATCACTATGGTAGGCTATCTCCAGAATCACAGAACCTAACATCCTAGGAAGTTAAAGTTATAAGGAACCTTAGAGTACAATTAATGCAAAATTTCCCCTGCATACATAGGATAACTAAAACCCAAAGAGGTGATGTGGCTTGCCTCTTTATGATCACATAAATAGTTGTGTACAAGCAAAAGTAAATGAAGACACTGAGGTATAAGGTGTGATATATAAAGTGTGATAGATGATGGAGGGATGGATAGATATATAGATAAGATATATGTATATATAACATATATAATACCTACCAAAATGCTGCGAGTAGTATTATTCTTCTCAATATACAAATAGTAATATGAAGTTCATGAAGATTAGACAAGTAGCCTAAAGTCACACAGTTAGTAACAAAATTCCAAATCATGTCTGCTAGGCTCTACACTCCTATGTTATTTGTACTACCAAAGTAAAGGTTATAATTTTAAAAAAATATTTTATAACTTACTTCATGGAGAACTATTTTTGTGCTTTTTTAACAAAGATAATTTAATTTTCAAATTTGTGTGTGGTTGGTGAGAAATGTTATAGTTAAGAATTAATTTATCATTGAACATTTTATTATTTTTCAAAATTATTTTTTCACTAAAATGTAGTTCTGATACAAGAGAGAAACTGTTAAACCTAAACCATCATTGAGTATTTTACAATATAAGTCTGTTAATTTATTAAGAGGTTAACTTGCTCCAGGCTCAGCGAACACACATGAACAGTCTAGCCTGACTCAGCAACCTCAGGCTCTGCATTCGTGCATGAAGACCCAAGACTTATGCAGTATCTCCGGGCTCCTTGCCCGCATTCGAACAGCCAAGACTTAGGCAACAACCCGGGGCATCCTGTCCACGCATGAGCAGCCAAACCTTACGAAGAAAACCTGGATGCTGAGAGCATGCTAAATGCCACCAGTCATGACACAGCAACCCTGGGTACCTCACGCAGCAACCCCAGAGTTAGCAGCTGCCAAGCTCGACACTGCACCTGCAGGCACTGCAACCAAGCGTGAGCAGACAAGCATTATGCAACAACACTGGTGCTTCATGCAGCAACCCCGGACACCATGGCCGTGAAAATCGCCACCAAGCACAATGCATCAACCCTGGGCCTGGTGACCTTGTGACCTGCCACCAAGTTCACGGCTGCAGTCATAGGCCCAGTGCAACTCGATGCCTTCAATGAGAGCAAAATGGGGAGACAAAGAAACAACACCCAAATGAAAAAAAAGGAGGAATTGCCAGAAAAGGAACTAAGTGAAACAGAGACATGCAATTTGTCAAACAAAAAAAAAAAAAAGAATTAAGAATAAGGGTCATACAGTTCATAAACCAGATGGATGAGAAAATCAACAACTTATGTAAGAATCAAGAGGAAACAAAGAGTGATATCGCTACAATAAAAAAAACACACACACACACAATAGAAGCTTTCAAAAGTAGACTAAAAGAGACGGAGGACCGAATAAGTGAATTAGAAGACAGGGCAGCGAAACACATCCAATCTGAACTGCAATTGGAGAAAATAATTAAAAGGCAAGAGGAGAGCCTAAGGGAGCTTTGGGGCAACATGAAATGAACCAATATATGTATAATAGTGGTGCCAGAATGACAAGAAGAGCATGGGTTAGAAAACCTACTTGAAGAAATAATGTCAGAAAACATCCCTTATTTGGGGAAGAAGAAAGTCACACAGGCACAGAGTCTTAAACAAGATGAACCCAAAAAGACCCACAACAAGACACATTGTAATTATAATGACAAATGTTCAGGAAAAAGAATCTTAAAAGCTGCATGAGAGAGACAGAAAGTTATGTACAAGGTATCTCCCATTAGACAATCAAATGATTTCTCAATATAAACACATCAGGGTAGAAAGGAATGAAATGAAGTATACAAAGTGATGTAGGGCAGGGGACTGAGTCCAACAATACTCTATCCAACAAGGCTATAATTCAAAATTGAAGGGGAAAGCAGGAGCATCGCAGACAAAAAAAGGCTTAGAGAGTTTATCACTACCAAGCTAGCAATGCAAGAAATGCTAAAGGGATTGTTGTAAAAAGAAGAAATTAAAAGGTAAGAAGAAACACAGGCACAAAAATAAAAAATGGCTACAAACAAGTACCTATCAATAATAACATTGAGCCCTAGTCAGTGGCATATGCCTGGGTTGTGCGCTTGGTCCCCAGTAGGGGAGCATGCAGGAGGCATCCAATCAATGATTCTCTCTCATCATTGATGTTTCTATCTCTCTATCCCTCTCCCTTCCTCTCTAAAATCAATAAAAATATATTTTAAAAAATAATAACCTTGAATGTAAATGGACTAAATGCTACAATCAAATATATCAAGTGGTTGAATAGATATGAAAACATGACCCATGTATATGCTGTCTGCAGGAGACCCACCTCAGAACAAGGGATGCACACAAACTGAGAGTGAAGGGATGGAAAAATACCTTTCAGGCAAAAGGAAATGAAAAAAAAATGCTGGGGTAGCAATACTTATATTGGAGAAAATAGACCTCAAAGTGAAGGCCATAATAAGAGATAAGGAAGGCCACTTCATGATACTAAAGGGAGCAATCCAACAAGAAGATATACCTCTAGTAAACATATATGCACCCATTACAGGAGCACCTAAATACATTAAAGAAAAAACCTTCTGAAAGAAATCAACAAAAATACAATCATAGTAAGGGACTTTAATACACCACTGACATCACTGAATAAATCCTCTAGACAAAAAATCAGCAACAGCAAACTTAAATGACTCAGTATATCAGATGGACTTAATTGACATCTTCAGAACATTGTACCCCAAAGCTATGAAATATACATTCTTCTCAAGTGCACATGGGACATTTTCAAAGATAGACCACATATTGGGTCACAAGCAAAGTCTCTTCAAATTCAAGAAGGTTGAAATCATACTGAGCATCTTCTCAGATCACAATGGCATAGTATTAGAAATCAACTACAATAAAAACAATAAAAAATTAAAACACTTGGAGGCTGAATAGCATGCTAATAAGCAATGATTAGGTTACCAAAGAGAGCAAATAAGAAATAAAAAGTATTGTGGTAACAAACGACAATTAAAACACAACAATCCAAAATCTATGGGACACAGTGAAAACAGTCCTGAGAGAGAAGTTCACAGCTCTCCAGGCCTACCTCAAAAAAAGGGGGGGGGGGGGGGGGAAAAAAATA
>NW_006289293.1:568657-583279 GCF_000327345.1 Myotis davidii
TCTGACCCCACAGACATGCAAAGGAATGGAAAAAATACTATGAACAACTCTACTCCAACAAACTGGATAACCTTGACAAAGTGGACATAATCCTAGAAAAATACAAGCTTCCGAAATTCAATCAGGAAAAATCAAAAAACCTGAATAGGCCGATAACTACTGATGAAATTGAAACAGTATTCAAAAACCTTCCAGAAAACAAAAGGCATGGACCAGATGGCTTCAGAGGGGAGTTTTACCAAAGATTCAGGGAAGACCTAAAACCTATCCTCCTTAGACTATTCCAAAATATTCAATAGGAAGACACATTTCTAAGCTCTTTCTATGAAGCCAGCATTACCCTAATCCCAAAACCAGATAAACTCATTACAAAGAAAGATAATTCCAGGCCAATATCCTTGACGAACATAGATGCCAAAATACTCAACAAAATTCTAGCAAATTGGATCCAGCATTACATTAGAAAGATCATTCACCATGACCAAGTGGGATTGATTCCAGGGATGCAAGGCTGGTATAATATCTGCCAATCAATAACCGTGATACATCACATAAACAAATTGAGAGATAAAAATCACATAATCATATCAACTGTTAGATAAAAGGCATTTGACAAAATCCAATTCCCTTTCCTGATAAAAACTCTCAGCAAAATGGGATCAATGGGCAAAAAGTAAGACAATTTTCCTTATGAACAGGAACAAGACAAGGATGTCCACTTTTACCATTCCTGTTCAACATAGTACTGGAAGTGCCAATCATAGCGATCAGACAAGAAGAAGAAAAAAAAGGCATACAAATTGGAAAGAAGAAGTAAAATTGTCATTATTAGCAGATGACATATTGTAGGTAGAAAACCCTACAGACTCCATTAAAAAAACACTAGAATTAATAAATGAATTTGGCAATGTAGCAGGATACAAAATTAACACGTAGAAATCAATGGCTTTTTCATACACTGGCAATGAACTCACAGAAAGAGAAAGTAAAAAAAAAATCCTTTTTAACATTGCAACAATAAAATTAAGATACATAGGAATACACTTAACCAAGGAGGTAAAGAACCTGTGCTCAGAAAACTATAGAACGCTAAAAAATGAGATAGACAAATGGAAGAATATACCTTGTTTATGGATTGGTAGAATTAACATCATTAAAATGTTTATACTACCCATAGCAATCTATAATTTCAATGCAATCCCCATTAAAATACCAACGGCATATTTCAAAGACCTAGAACAAACTCTCCAAAAATTCATCTGGAATAAAAAAAGACCCTGAATAGCTACAACAATCTTGAGAAAGAAGAACAACATTGGAGGGATCACAGTACCAGATATCAAGCTATATGACAAAGCCACTATTCTCAAAACTGCCTTGTACTGGCAAAAGAACAGTCATATAAACCAATGGAACAGAACAGAGGACCCAGAAATCAACCCAAGCCATTATGCTCATTTAATATTTGACAAAGGAGGCAAGACCATACAATGGAGTCAAGACAGTCTCTTCACTAAATGTTTTGGGGACAATTGGACAGATACATGCAAAAAAATGAAACTAGACCACCAACTTACACCATACAAAACAATAAACTCAAAATGAATAAAGGACTTAAATGTAAGGCAAGAAACCACAAAAATCTTAGAGGAAGCCATCGGCAGCAAAATAGCAGACATTTTTCATAGCAATATCTTCACTGATACAGCTCCTAGGACAATGGAAGCTAAGGAAAAGTAAACAAATGGGACTACATCAAAACAAAAACCTTCTGCACAGCAAAAGAAAACATCAACAAAACAACAAGAAAGCCCACTGCATGGGAGAACATATTTGCCAATGTTATCTACGATAAGGGTTTAATCTCAAAAATTTATAGGGAACTCATACAACTTAACAAAAGGAAGATAAACAACCCAATAAAAAAAATGGGCAAAGGACCAAAGTAGACACTTTTTGAAATAGGACATACTGGAGGCCAGGAGACATTTGAAAACATGCTCAAAGTCACTAATCATGGGAGAGATGCAATGAGGTACCATCTCACAACTGTCAGCATGGCCATTGTCAACAAATCAACAAATGACAAGTGCTGGCGAGGATGAAGAGAAAAAGGAACCCTCTTGCATTGCTGGTGGGAATTCAGACTGGTGCAGCCATTGTGGAAAACAATATGGCGTTTCCACAAAAAATTAAAATTTGAACTTCCATTTGACCCAGTAATTCTACTTCTAGAAATATGTCCCAAGAAACTAGAAACACCAGTTAGAAAGGATGTATGCACTCCTATGTTCATAGCAGCACAATTCACCATAGCTGAGATTTGGAAACAGCCTAAGTGCCCATCAGTAGATGAGTGCATTAAAAAACTGTGAAGTCCCCCTCAGCAGATGAGTGGATTAGATATCAGTGGTACATTTATGCAATGGAATACTAAGCTGCTGTAAAAAAAGAAGGAATTCTTACCATTTGCAACAGCATCAGTGGAACTGGAGAATGTTATGCTAAGCAAAATAAGCCAGTCAGAGAAAGATAAATATCACATGATCTCACTCATTTGTGAAATATAATGAACATAAACTGATGAACAAAAACTGAACCAGAGTCATAGAAGCATTGAACAGAATGTCCAACCTATGAAGGAACACAGTGGGTGAGGGGGTCAGAGATTAACCAAAGGATTTGTATGCCTGCATATAAGCATAACCAATGGACACAGACAGTAGCGGGGTGGTGAGGGCATGTGCTGGGGGTTAGGGGTGGTCGGGTCAGGGAGAGGTCAAGGGGGGAAAAAAAGAGACTTATGTAATACTTTAAACAATAAAGACTTAAAAAGTTTAGCTTGAAAAATGAATGCAAATAGTGTTACATGTATGCTCTGTGAAAGAGCTGTATTCTCTAGGAATTGAAAAATCAAATTAAATAGTTATTTAGTGAGAATCTACTTGTTCAAAGTGCTCTGCAAGATCTCCTTACTACATTAGGTCCATATGGCCTGTTCTGTGTGGGACTTACCATATTCCTCCTTGAGCCCACCACAGTTCCTCACATAGCCCTTCATCTCAAATGTAGGTTGAGTTAGGTTATAGAAAAAGTTAGCCCTCGCCGAAACCGGTTTGGCTCAGTGGATAGAGCGTCGGCCTGCGGACTGAAAGGTCCCAGGTTCGATTCCGGTCAAGGGCATGTACCTTGGTTGCGGGCACATCCCCAGTGGGGAGTGTGCAGGAGGCAGCTGATCGATGTTTCTCTCTCATCGATGTTTCTAACTCTCTATCTCTCTCCTTCCCTCTCTGTAAAAACTCAATAAAATATATTTAAAAAAAAGAGAGAGAAAAAAAGAAAAAGTTAGCCCCAGTTCACAAAGTCAAACAGGAAAGTGTATATAACATGCTATTGCTAGAGTTGAAATGGCTATAGTCAGAACAATTACATTTAAAGTGAGTGAAAATCCAATGAGCCCACAGTGGAACAGTTTGTCTTCTGTGAAAGCTGCAAAACTTTCAGTGTTTAGGCTTAGCTAATTTCCATGATTCACCAAAGTTGGATAAAGGCAAATCAGTTAAAGGGAGCTACAACTTCACACTAGGAGTAAATTTTAAGCTACATGGCAGAAAGCAAATAAGTGGACTGTGAGTTTCAGAACAGTAAGCCTGGTGCACACAAAAGTAATAAGGAATGATTGAACAAATGACTTAAAGGTTGTAATAGAAAAAAATAAGAAAAAATAGAGCTGGTTCATAGGAAGGAGTTAGTGAAGAATTTCTGGAGGAAAAGAACCCTTAGCCAGGTTGCAAAGTTGGATGGAACCTGGGTAGGAAGAATATGCATGGTAGACACATTCCAGACTAAATCATGGATATGGGAGTGAAGCTGTGTTGTGGCCAGAGAGGAGACATGTCTATCATGTCAAAATGAGGGAATGATGGCAACAGTGGAAATAAGTAACAACAATGAATTGCATAGGATTTGTCAAGTGCTAAGCACACTTCTAAGTGATTTTATATTGTCACCTCATTTTGGCAAAATCTCTGAAATTTAGGCCTAGTAAATTATCTGCCCAAGTTCACACAAGTAGGGACAGAGCTGGGATTTAGAACCTATAAAGTACCATTCCAGGGTTTGTGCAATTAACAACTACAATGTTACATGACAGGAAACACATATTCAATTGAAGAGGTAATAAAAAATTAAGCTTTTCAATAAAAATTAAAAGAAAGCAAATATGTAGGTAAAAAAAAACAAATAAAAACTAAGAATAACCTCTAACTGGTCAAGATTTTTAAAATATTACTTATGGGGAATGTGATATACTATAAACTATAAATAAATTGAATATATTTTAAAAGAATTAATAGCATTTACAACACACTTAAAGTGGATCTATTAAATGTATATCCTTTTAATTTCTAATGAAATCTCATAGATAAATGGAATAAGTGTTCATAAAGTTCAAAGATTTTAATTAGCCTCTTCTTAATCTTAATCTGCACATTACATAAGTTCAAATTACTATTATCAAAGAGAAGTTAAAACTATACAGTGGGAAAGGGTTGTAGAGTAAAGGGTGAAGGGGGTCAAATATATGGTAAAGGAAGGAGATTTGATTTGGGGCAGTAAACACTCAATGCAATACATACAAATGATATATTATAGAATTGTATACTTGAAACCTATATACTTGTATTAACCAATTTCATCACAATAAATTTAATTTAAAAAACTATACACACACAGGTATATTTGTGTACACTACATATTTAAGAGCAAAAGGGAGTAGACTGCTCTATCTCCATCAACTGCTTATTTTTGCTATTTTAAAGATACTAGTAATAAGATATAGAAACTAATATGTAGTATTAATATTCCAGCAACCTATGCTCAGAAATGCCATCTGCATTTACCATTGTTCAATTGGGCATACTAAAATATATGGTAGAATTTGAAGTGTTTTCCAAAATTATGTTTGAAGTTTAAGACATTAACTTTCAAACCACATATATATTTTCTATATCTATCTGTTATATATGACAAACTGCACCCATTGTAATATGACAGTGTTTTTATAACTAAAGATAAATGTCTTTCTTCTTTAAATACTTTGAATTTTCTATGAAACAATGACCACTTAGTAGAAAAATGCAGATAATATGTGTAAATTATGATTTAAACCTTCCCCCACTTCTCTCTAAAGATAGCAGCCAAAAAGCTGAATAAGTCAGGGTGCCTTTGAAGATGTTTAATTAAAATCTAATCCCACATTCTTAAAAGCTCACATAAATTAAGCTGTCATTCAGGAGATTTATGCATTCACATTTGCATATTACATACAATTCATCAATTACTCATGTTTGAAAGCAATGCCTTTCCCAGGGTGCTGAACTGCCAGCAGTGCCAACAGGCACATGCTACCCATAAAACCAGATCCACTGGTACCTTGGAGAAAGCCACCTCCATATGGTCCTTCGTTTGTACTACCGCAGAGCTCTAAGCACGCTTAGAAAACCATGACAATAGTTTGGTGGATTTTACTCAGATGAATGAACATTTTACTTTATGTTGATGCAAATGTATAAAAGTAGCAATTTAACAGCCCTTCTTCTATTCATGGCAAGTTTTAAAATCATAGTAAAGATACAGAATCATTGCTGTGCTTCAGCATAGCCAGACAAAGCAGCTAAGTAAAAAAATCTCTTCAAGTTGATAGAAGTCAACTATTTGTTTATTATGGTATATTTGAGTAAGGTGGGGAAAAAAAGGAAAAAGGTACCTGTATATACTTACATAATACATATATACAAATATATATACATACACACATGCAAAATACATATACAAAGGAAAAGAGAGGTAAAAATATCATGGTGTTCAGTGGCTCATTTTGAACAGATGGAAAACTTTAGATGTGGCAAATATATAAGATGCCCATAACTTTTCCAGACTGCATTTTTACTTTTTTGTTGTTGTTGTTGTTAATACTCATTCAAGGAAATTTTTTCCCATTGATATTTATTTATTTATTTATTTATTTATTTATTTATTTATTTATTTATTGTCTAAAGTTTTACATATGTCTCCTTTTTCCCCGATTGACTCCCTCCCCCACAGCCATTCCCACCCCGGGCAAGTCCCCACCGCCCCAGTGTCTGTGTCCATTGGTTATGTTAATATCCACTGATTTTTAGAGAGAGTGGGAGGGGAAAATGGAGGGAGGGAGGGAGAAAGAAAGAGAAACATCGATGAAAGAGACACATCGATTTGTTGCCTCCCACATGCAATTTTCTGAAGACTATTTTTTTGGTGGGGAGGAAAGGCAAGGTTTTAATAGCAGCATGTGCACAAGCAAGCAGATGCAAAGACACATTTTCTGCATGAGCTATAAGCTCTTACAAGTTACCTCTAATCTTTTATGCACACTGAGAAGACAGGTCACTGCAGTCATCCCAAAGGAGAAATGGTATGCTTATAAAGCACCACATATAACAAAAAGAAGCGATCCATATGACATAATGGGGTAAGCTATTTCCAACATATATCAACAACTGGCACAATACTTTTCATGAGTCTCTATATTAATTTTCAATATATTTGTTTTAGAATTAAAAACAACCACTGGCTATAAAAAGCAATGCTTGAAATAGGAACATTTCTCCTCGCATATCCCTTCCCTTATATTTCTAAAATTTGTCACCAATTTTTTTATCATTTGGACATCCACAAAATGCAAAATACTTAAAGCAACTGGGAAATTTAAATTATCTTCTCGTCTATTGTATGTAAGTTACAAGCCTATGTATTTTTGTGAGTGTATACTGCAGCTAATGTTTAGCAATGACTCATAGAAATTCAAATCTATATGGAAGTTTTCAGTGCCCACTATGTACAAGACATTGTGTTCAGTGTTGTAGGGAAGATAAAGATTCATTATACATGGCCAGAGCTCACAGTCTAATGAGAAATATGTAAATGTATACTAATGACTAAAATACTTACATAAACAATGCATATAGGGCACAAAAGGGAGAAATATTCAGCCTGAGAAGATCAAAGGAGGTGGCATTTGATCTAGTTTTTAAGGATGAGTAGGATAAATATAAAAACTGTGCATGCCTTGTATAGGGGCCATGCTAATCTTTCTCTGCATCATTCCAGTTTTAGTACATGTGTTGCTGTTAAAAACACATAGAAACAACTTGAGAATTGGTTCAAAGCAGAATAATGTTCAAAGCAGAAAAAAAACCTATAAGAATATGTGAGATAAACATTGGAGGTTGGGGGTTAATGGGGGGGATGAGGACACATTTGTAATACCTTAACTAATAATAATAATATATATATATAAAACATTGTAATTTTTGTTTCCCATGGTAAATACAGATGATTTAGCATAAACTGTGCTTTGACATATATCAAATATTGACAATTAGCTCATCTTAAACTCTACTGCCATTGGGTAATTGCTTGTTTCTGAACATTAGCTGGAATATAAAAATAGCAATAATAGTGGATTTATTCTATCAGAAAAAAATATGTGCCTTTTATTCCTACCATGGTATTCAATTTTCAAAATTCTGATTTTGAAAGACAATAGTAAGATGCATGCGTTACTTTTGTCATATAGATGTAACGTAAAACATTCTTATAAGAAGCAGTATTTTTACTATCTGGAATGGGGGCGAATGGCAGTGTAGAACAAAATATAAGTGTGTGTATATATTATCATTCTCCTTTGTGATTATTTAACCCTGGAAAAAAAATGCTTGAGTTTGGTTGTGAACAAAAGAATATCCCGCAGGATAGCAGATTCAGTTAATAAAATTAACAATTGATATTCAATGTGTCCTATGCTCCATCATTCATCAGTTGTTTTTGAAGCTTCTTTCACATTCTATACCTTTAAAGTCTATTTAATCTACATGGGTTTTAATTATGATCAAAAAGCTAATTGTAGTTATATTGCAATCAGAAAAATATCTATATGGACATATTTTTAGAGTAATTATTCATTGTAACAATTCAACTAATTAAATAATGTCTAAAGTAGTTTATTTTAGATAATGCACATACCAGGGATATGTATAATGTAAGGTTGTTATATCTGAACAGTCAGGATCATTTATCACTACAATGTTTCTGTCTTACAGGAAACAGGTCTTTACTTAAATAATAACTGCTATTTATAATTAACAATGGCTATATTACAATACCTCCCCTAAATGAAGAGTAACATATCATACCTGCCAACTGTCTCTTCAAGAAAGACATTCCCCCCTCTTTCAGGAAAACAAAGTTAAAAAGTTAAACACTACACTCATCCCATGACTTTTTTCCCCTAGAAGCACACAGCCCTAATATTGAACAATGAATGATTAGAAAACAGATCTTCACTTTCTATGTTTACTGTGGTAAATTTATAATTTAATAAAGGAAGGAGAATGTTCCTAGGTGAAAAATCATAGCAGAATACAAACCAAAGGGAATTCAAGTTCTAATAAATAAGACTGATGTAAATCCAAATAAGAAGACTGACATTTTACCAGGTATAAACCAATTTATTCTGTTACTCACTATCTTAAACATTAATTAAAATTAACTAGTGAATTAAAAGCTTATATAAGCCAGGAGTAAAAAGGGAAAAAAATTCTCTTAAACATTTACTATAAATAAAATACAAGGCGGGCAAATGTAGGTTTACAGTTATGAGTACATGAAAGTTTATTCTTGTATTATTATTTATTAATTACTGTATTATTTTCCATATGTACATCTATAAACCTACTTTCTCCTACCCCTGTATTAAGGTGATAAAATTCGCAACATTTTCTGTGTTCCAAGTTTATTTTTAAACTTATCTTAAAGACAGGGATAGTATTAAAATAGTTTCTGCTAGAAATCAGTGAACTGAACAGTTTAGAGAATATTTTGACCTACTGCTTTTGTTCTAGTTCAATAGTTATGGAAAAATCTATAAATTAAACTCCATTTATAACTGCATCATTGGATTAGAAATCTTTAAACCTAAGCTTGTGGTTTAGTAAAAATAATAATGATAATAATTTGGAAAGTTTGGATTCTACAAATTAGTAAGGTTTTCTGAATTTTTAGAAGGGATTAAGCAAAAAAAAATCTCATATGCACAGACAACTGTATGGTGATTACCAGAGGGAAAGGGGGGCTGGGGCAGGTGGAAGAGGACAAATGGGGTCATAAATGGTAACAGAAGGAGACTAGACTTTGGATGTTGAGGTCACAACGGGATGTGCAGATGATGTATCATAGAATTGTGTCCCTGAAACCTATATAATTTTATTGACCAATGTAACCACAACCAATTCAATAAAAAAGAAAAATAATTTGGTTTAGTTCAAATCCTTATTCTAGATAATAGCAAAGGACTACACTAATCTGTATATATAAAAGCCAAGTGACCAGAATGGCCAGTCGCTATGATGCACACTGAGGCTGGCCAACCAGCCTGATTGGGGGCAGGGCCAGCCTGCCAACCTCTCATGGCCCCTCCCCACAGCCGGCCCAACCCCAATCAGCCCCAATTGGGGTGGGCTGGTTGGACCCCGCCTGTGCATGAATTCATACACCAGGCCTCTAGTGACTAAATAATAGCGCTGTGCAAAATATCTTTTGATCTGTAATTTATATTTTAAATTAAACATAACAGCATCCTTCCACACCATGTTAATTTTCATTTTATTTCCTCTTTATATGTTATGTCTAACAAAACTGCCTTAAAATTAACACATGCAATAATGCTACATGATATTTGTCTTCAAGAATCTGATGACATATAACTGGTTATACAACTTATGTGTTGAAAAAGGAAACACTGGGGAACTGGATGAAAAAGGTGAAAGGATTAAGCCAAACAACCACACCAACAACAACTCATAGACACAGACAACAGTATGGTGTTTACCAGAGGAAAACGGGGGTGGAGAAAGTTAGAAAAGAGCAAAGTTAAGGATAAATGGTGACAAAAGGAGACTTGTATTTGGGTGGAGAACATACAATACAGCATGCAGATGATGTACTGTAGAATTGTGCATCTGAAACCTATGTAATATTATTAACCAATGTCACCCTAATAAATTCAATAAAAAGGCAACATATAACAAAAAAGATAAATGCTCTGTCCATTGTGAAATTCTATTCTGTGTTGTTAAGGCAAGAAAATCATTGAAAATGACAAGAGGTATGTCAATCAAAATATAGATATTAAATGTGTTTAAATGCATATATTAATAATCCATAGTGTTCTAAAATAAGCACTGTAAGCCAAGTATTTTCTTAATTATAACTTTAAAGGAAGTTATAATTCTTGCCCCAGGCATACCAAATATGAAGTCTTTTTACCACCTTTTTGCAACAGTCTCACAACAGTCTTACCATAACAACACATCAATTTTGCTGTCCAGAACCTTGTTTCAATCAAAATAAGATTAACATTACCACAGTAGAATATCAATGAAAACTCTAACTTACTGAGAGGATATGTCAGGAAAGAAAGAGACAGAGTTTAGGAAGAAAAGATTAAGTTCCCATTCTCATGTTGGATATTAAGGCAATAACAATCTCAATTCATTCAGTTTGATATGGCAAATACTTATTGCATTATTAACATCTGCTGTTGATTAGCATTAATTATAGATCTAGTAAATTTGGAAGCTTTACACACACACTCAATACATGCAAATAACATATATGCATGCCACATGGTAAACTCTTAATGACTGTTTATTGAATGATTTAATGATTTATTACACTTTAATTTTCCACAGGTAATGCCCTAAAATTTATTATCATATCCCCTCTACCAATAATGTTATCTTTGTGAGACTCATCAAGGACTGGGGTTAAAATGAAGTACACTAAAATATGTCTTCTGCCAACTGCCAGTCCTTATCATTTTGTTCCCACCCTTCTCTTCTAAAATCACATATGCTAAATAAAGAGGCAAGTCTTTAATTTCTAACATATTAGACAACATCACATTATAACTGCTTTTGGGTTTTCATTGACTTTGAATATAAAATTTTCACATGCTGAGATGATACAGTCCCTTACCTTGCTTGGTGGGTGCTTTAACTTTCTGAGAGTAACAAGCTTTGGATTAGTATATCTTAATAGAATGATATTTTACAGATGTCTTCACTGGAAATGAGATGACTTATGTCTTTAGCAAAAATCTCAAAAAAAGAATTGAGAATATTCCCACTAGTTTTCAACTGACATAAAGATGGACAGAGTCCTTAACACCTTAAAAATAGTTGAAGTTAGAAGTTAGCCCTGACCAGTGTAGCTCAGTTGGATGGAGCGTGGTCCCATATACCAATGGGTCATGGGTTCCATTCCCACATACATGGGTTGCAGTTTCCTTCGATCCCTGGGTGGGACACGTAACGGTAGGCAACAGATCTCTCCCTCTCTCTAAACATATCTAAACATGTCTTTGGGTGAGTATTTTTTTTTTAAGTTTAAGCTAAATAAGTAGAAACATGCTCAGTTAAAAATGGAATAAGGACAAATGGTAGATGATACACCAAGAAAGAATAACAAGAAAATAATAAAACGATTTAAATAACACTTACAAAGTCACAATTATAGCCAAATAAAGTGGAGAGATCCTTAAATGATTACTGTAGTCAGTAATAGTCCAATGCCAAAATTTAAATCCTCCTCTTTATATATTTCATGGTATTTTGCTTATACATTATTCTATTTAATTATCCAAGCATTAATGAACTTGAACCATAACCATTTGACAGTTACTATGCATTTCTAGATTGAAGATAATGTCCAAAGAAGAATGCAGTAACCAAGGGTGGTTCTTGTAATTTTTTTCACATTTTTCATTGTTAAGCAGAATTGGCATTTTCTAATCACTTCTAGTTGCTGAAAATATGAAACAATAAGATACTTTGAAAAAAAGAAAAGAGTAGCACATCATTTCACAGTCAACGTGATTTTACCCTGAGACCATTTTCTAAATTACAAAATTAAGTGTTTGAAGCCAGTTCCCCCAACATAAGACAACAGCAATATGAGCTTGAAGAAGGCTCACCAACCATATTCTATCATTGTAAAGTACCTACCCCACTTCTACCATCCAACAATTCATCCATGTAGCCTACTATTTTCATCTGCAATGTTAGATTTGCATTTATATTGTGCAGCTTTGGGAAACCACATAGTATAGTATTGCACTCCTCCAAACTTCTTCCCAAAATTGGCAAAATAAAACCTGAGTCTCTCAGGTTTTTATAGCTACTTACAAGGGCCATAACATAGGAAATAAATGATATAGAGGCAAAGCGAATACATTATTACATATTTGTATTTTATTACACAGAGAGCCCCAAATGCAAAGCTCTTCAGGTCATCCACTGTGAAAAAGCATTGAAAAAGAATATCTTAATGCACACCTTCCCATTCTAATTCTAGAATTAGTGGAGTGATCACATTGTAAAGAATATAAATATTGAAACACTATATCGTACACCTGAAACTAATATAGCCAATTTAAGATTGTATACCAACTACACTTAAATAAAAAATAAATTTTAAAAAGCACACCTATTGAGATTAAAAATAGGAAACTGCCCACAGGCATGGCTCAGTGGTTGAGCATCGACCTATGAACAAGGAGACCTTGATTTGATTCCCAGTCAGGGCACATACCCAGGTGAAGCTCTTTTTGAGGTCATAACTAATACAAACCATCTTTAAAAGCTAGTAGAAGTCAAATCAGGGCATGAAAAGCTGAGGCATCAACATGACATCCCACAGTATTGTGCACACATCTCTTCCAAGTTGTCAAAAGTTTCTCCATTTTTATTGGAACCTGTGCTCCTTACTTCATAGGACCTATAGCAGTGACGGCGAACCTATGACACGTGTGTCAGAGGTGACACGCGAACTCATTTTGTTGGTTGATTTTTCTTTGTTAAATGACATTTAAATATATAAAATAAATATCAAAAATATAAGTCTTTGTTTTACTATGGTTGCAAATATCAAAAAATTTCTATATGTGACATGGAATCAGAATTAAGTTAGGGTTTTTCAAAATGCTGACACGCCGAGCTCAAAAGGTTCGCCATCACTGGCCTATAGTTATCTGTCATAAGTTATGATATCTGAATGTAAACTCAAATATTTAGGAATGTCATAAGCTCAAACTATAATTTTGTTGCTCTAAGCATCTAAACATGACCTAATGGAAATACGGGCTCCTTTCAAAACTGAGCTTCTGGGAACATGCAAGTATTCTGGACAGTATCAAGACAGAAAGTTTGAAAAGTCAGCAAATGCAGATCACCTCTTTTTTGGAACTTGAGCACCCATACAAATCTCTGTTCCTACTACTTTTCTTGAAAGGATAGACTAGTTCCAAGTATACCAAAAATACCATTTGTGAATTCTGATTTAGTGAAATGCTATTTCTTTATCAATTACTTTGGTATTTATATCTTGCTCTGAATTTAAAACTAAACTATATTTCAAGTTTTATATTTTCATTACAGTAAAAAAATAAAATATTTTCATGGAAAACCCCTGAGGAAACTATATTTTTTCTTGCAGAAAAAACAGCAATAAATGTATAAACATTATTTACTTTTGAATAACAATTTGTAGAAGTTTAGGAGTCAAGAAAAAATGTAATATTTAATTCACTTCTGTTCTTTTATTAATGATAGACTATTTTTTTACGAAGAGACTTTGACTTTCAGTCATTTTTATTCACTGTAAGCCTTCCTATTCTCAGCAGCCAAGAGCTATTTACCCTATAATGACCTCTCTACCTGATATCCCTGATCTTTTTTCTATACTTGTCTCAAGGCATTTACACTTCTTAACTTTTATTTAAGTAATTAATGCAAATGTAACCAGAATTATATCTCCAAGAAGATTCATTGAGGTGTAGGCAGGTACTAATTCTAGAACTATGTATACCCCTATAATGTTCAGTAAAGTTTTTTCATTTTATAATATACATTATCCTATCTAATAATAGCCAAACATGGTAATTGACCATACCTTTGCTATGCCTCCCATTTGCTAATCAGTGAGATATGCAAATTAACCACCAACAAAGATGGCGGCTAATTTGGATACTGCAGCCAGGGTGGGACAGCATGAGCCACCAGTGTGAGCCACCATCCAGGCCCCTGTGGGCAACTCCAGAAGCAGCCTGCCTGCCACCCGGGACCCGATCCGGTCCCAGGCCACAGGCACGCCAGCCCTGCAAGCCCCAGGAGCCACCAGCCTGCCGCCGGGACCGGATCAGTCCCAGGCCGCTAGCGGGCCCCGGAAGCCCCAGAAGCAGCCAGATATGGCAGTAACTCTACCAGTAAGCACTCTGAAAGTCAGTGGCATAAATGCACCAATTAAAAGACAGATTATGAGGGTGAAACAAAAACAAAACCCATTTTAAATATAAAGACACATATAAATTAAAAGTAAATGAATTAAGCTGCAGCCTGTTTTGCTCAGTGGATAGAGCATTAGCCCACGGACTGAAGGGTCCCAGGTTCGATTCCAGTCAAGGACATGTACCTCAGTTGCTGGCTTGATCCTCATCAGAGCATGTGCAGGAGGCAACCAATCAAT
>NW_006289293.1:585253-591075 GCF_000327345.1 Myotis davidii
CTAAATGCAGGAGCTGCTCCCTGGTAGTCAGTGCACTTCCATATGGGGAGTGCCACTCAGCCAGAAGCTGGCTCATGGCTGGCCAGCGCAGAGGTGGTGGCAGGAGCCTCTCCCACCTCCATGGCAACACTAAGAATGTCCAACTAATGGTTTAGACTCAATCCCTTGGGGGCCTAAGTCTTTAGTCAGACATCTCCCGAGGGCTCCCTGGCTGCCAGAAGGATGTCTAACTGCAAGCTTAGGCCTGATCCCCTAGGGAGTGGGCCTAAGTCAACAGATGGACATCCCCCAAGGGGTCCTGGACTGCAAATGGGTGCAGGCTGGGCTGGGGGGACCCCCCCCAAAGTGCACAAATTTTTGTGTACTGGGCCTCTAGTGAAAATATAATCATACATATATTACAGGCTGAAAGATTGTTAACATGTTTTTCAAAATACAGTTATTAACAGTTATTGCTCAGGGAATAGGATATTATGGTTGGGTCTATCATAGAGCTTCACCATCACTACGTACTAAAAAATTACAATTCAAATTATTCTTATAGTGTTGCTATAGCTTAGGATCATCACTGTGAACATAACTCACCATTATGATATACTAGAGATGCAGATATCAAATAAATTTGAAATGTTTACAGATCTCCAGATACTGCTTGAATTGTCTTATTTTCTGTCTTCCTCAAAGCTAAGTACAATTCCCCAGAGAAATTTTCTTAATTGAGAATTTAAAGTACTTGTGCCCTGGCCAGTGTGTCTCAATTGGGGGCATCATTCCATGCACTGAAAAGTTGCTGGTTTGATTCCCGGTCAGAGCACATGCCCAGGTTCTGGGTTCAATCCCCCTACTGCATTGAGGAGGCAGCTGATAGATGTTTCATTCTCACATCATTTCTCTCTCTCTCTCTCTCTCTCTCTCTCTCTCTCAAAATCAATTTTTAAAATCTTTAAAAAATAAAAAATAGTCATTTTTCAGTTAATCTTGGTTTGGCTACCAGTATACCATAACTAAGCATTTCCTATAACCTCCACAGAAGGAGGAAGACAAATACCATGTCTACTGTGATCAGAAACAGCTTATAATGATGGATAGGCACTCTACAATTCATGGTAATTGTGAACTTGTGAATTTATTTGCAAAATGGAATAAAGAATGTATTAATTAAGTGAATGATCATGGGTAATCCCCCTCCTGCAAAAATGATATTAGATGGGAAAATCTCACAATTACAACTGATTTTCAAATTTCAGTTTTGTATTCTCTATTATATATTTTCCATTCATCATGTGTATTGGTTTTGCTCTATTTGTTCTGCTTTTGTGTCAATGCAATGCAAAAATGTAACAACCAAAACATCACTCCCAAGGAAGAGGTTGCTCTATTCTAAGGATAATATTTCTTTTATACCTGAATACATCAAAGAGAAAAATAAACTAGTGAGCTACTGAGGTACTCTTCTTGTATGTTTATAGTTTAATTTGTTTTTTCTTCCTCTTTATTTTTATCTTATCAAATTACATTTCTATGTTGATTGATTCCTATAATTTGTACATAATGCTTTATTCAAGTTTCTGCTAATACTTTCCAAAGCAATTATCTTTTTTCCCAAGAAGATCTGAGTCTATATTATTTTTCCATAGATGAAAGAAAAATTTACCCAATAAATAAGAAACCAAAGCTTTGAAAGGGTAAGTGTCAAAAGCAAATTAGACCTCTGATGACATGAACTCCAAGAAAAATCAAATATAATACTTCTTCTATGAATTTGTAATTGCATGCCAGAAAGCAAAATATAAGATAAACATTTTTCTGTTTGTTTTTCACTTTCATAGAAACTCCATCCTTATATACTTTTAGATGGTCACATTTTGCTGACATTTACAAACATTTCATGTTGGTCTTACATGGGTCACATCAATCATCTATACAGTTTCAATGACACTTTGTTAAATAAACTGTCATGAAAGATTTATAGAGAATTTGATAAAAGTAAAGAAGATGTAGTTTAGCTTTTAAAGATGCATTACCCCTTTTCTGAAGTGTAATATCACTTCTAAAACACCATTAAGCTTTACTAGCAATAAGTAAAGGAGGAAAAATCCCTTTCTTCCACACTTGTATTTGCATAACATTCTCCTCCTGCAAACATGGGAGGTAAGCATGGAAAGGAGAACTCCCCGAGCCACTACCACCACCAATCCTTGGATTTAATGGTTGTGCGTTGATCCCATTTTAAGAATCATTACATGTAAGTCAACAGCATTCAGAGTTTATTCACTAGAATAATTACATAACTGAGTCCTAAATCCATTCATGCAAACAAGTGCTTCCCACAAACACTTGAGTCTTTGTGTTCTGAATAGGGTAGTATATGATGACAAAGATGACACAATTATTCCTTACACATTGTTGAGGCATTCAAGTGGAAGAGGGTTACTAAAAAGCTACAGTGGAATTCATAGATTTTTCTAAAACGTGGGTAATTATAATATGAGACTATTTAAATTCAAGCTTAAGCTAGCAGCTGCCATAAGCACCTGGGTAGTTATTTATGTTGTTTGTTTTTCCATGAAATTAAAAATAGGTGTTAATTTGAAGTAGATTTGTAAAGAATCACTCACTCTCTAGCAATTTGTGCAAGGCAAGCAATAATGAGGTCATATTACAATCATGTTCACAATTACATACCTTATTGTGGGAAAGTAGGCAATAGGATTTTTATAATATCATGGATCTCATTTTTTTTTCAGTTTACATGTAGCTTTGTTGAAAAGTACTAAATTGGAATATAATTTTCCAAATTGTGGCACCATCATAGTCCCCCTTGTAAAGTTTCCTTGCTTAGTGCTCTACTTGCTGAAAGATCTAGGCTATTTCCTTTGCTAGGAGTTTTCAAGAAAATTTAAAATCTTTCAGATCAGTGAGTTATGTTGCCTGTTTTACAAGGATACATTCTGGTAGTTAATAGTTTATTATCTAAAAAATTGGGACTCATATTTAAAAGAGCAAACTATATATTTTAGATCCTAAGAATATAAGTACATAGTACAGTATGGTATCTTGCATAAGTTAAGTGCATATGACTTATTCAATATAAGGAAATCATTGGTTATATTTATAAAGACGAAATTTGACCTGTAGTAAAATCAAATACATGTTTTAAAAATGAGCTCTGATATAATAAAATTTAATTCCACAAATGGATAAAGTACACAAAGCATTCTTTATAAAAGAAAGCCCAGAGAAAACTTATATTTTAAACCTAACATTCATAATTCATTCACACATAACAGTTTGAAAGGTAGTACTCTTATAGTGATAAAATCATATTCTATATAGAGATAAAAATATTTTCCTATTTCAAAGGACAAATTTCTCCTTTGATAATATTTATAAATATTCTTACACGTTTTAATATCAAAATACATTTTTCTTAATTTTTTTTAAGAAACCACAGAGATCTCTATCACCTTGTTTTTCAAGTGATAGCAAGCTGAGATTTTAAACTTATGATTCTCTTATTTTTAAATAACCAACTCTTCATTTCTTATGAAATCATAGTGCATTTGTAAAGGTTGTTTTTAAAAAACTGAAAGGATACTCTCAAAAAGTATTTTAAAGAAACAGTTAAAATTCTTGCAAAAGTATAATTAACTCTTTTATAAATTGTATTCAAAAAGCATCCAAATGCATTCTAATGGTCTTTAAAAGTTTATACAACTTCTATAAAAGCTCTTCCAATCTGCAAGTTTACTTTCATATAGAAACCAGTTTTACATGGGTAGAACATGTGTTAGAAAACAATTGGAAGAACAAAATTGCATGTTATTTTTATGTTTGAGTTGAAAATGTTTTTCTTTGGAATATTTACATGATTTGAAACCAATTGTTTATGATTAAAATCATCCCTCTTGTTTCTTCTATTTTAAAATAGTTTAAGCCTTGGGAAGGTGGGGGTGGGTTGGTGGGAAGAGATTAACCAAAGAATTTATATGCATATATGCATAACCCATGGACATATACAATAATGTGGTGAAGGTGTGATGTGTGGCATGGGTACAGACTATAAGAGGTCAATGGGGGGTGGAGGATGAAGATAAATTTTTAAAAATCAGGCAAAAAAAAACAAAATAAAATAGTTCAAACACTTACATCATAAGTAATGCCTCTATATGGTAAATTTTGCCTTACATGTTTAACCCTTTTTCTTCAAATAAATCTTCATAATTTTTTCAATTATACTATATCTGGCTCTTTTTGTTGTAAATTCTTTGGTATGCACTCAAGTACAAAACTAATTACAAATATCCTTATTAACACAAAGTGAATATTTATTGAAAACAAAAATGCTATATTATTTCATGACCACAATTTTCACTGTCAGCAGCCCTTAGATGACCTACTATTAGTTTCCTCTTAAGAATAAAACTGTATTATTTAGCATGCATACAAAAAATGTCACAAACAAGACAGTGAACTCTGTTGCTATATTTCTCCAGTCCATTATCTCCTTAATTAATCACATTCTATTAGGCGCTGACACTGGGTGAGCAGCTTTATTTCCAGATTGTGTGTTATCATTTCACATTTCTCACAGGGTCTTAATCTAGTCTTATTGAAAGACCTAAATTTCCTATCATGAATGTCAAATTGAAGAATCATTTTTGACTTGGAGCTTTGCCCAATATTTAGCATTTTAATGAAAATTTCATTATGTAAAATATGATGCAAAAAGAGCACAAACTATAAAATATGCCTGAATGTAAGAAGGGATTGGATGGTTCAATTATAAATTTAGACACAGAAAAATGGTGAAAAAAGCAATGATCAAGAAAGAGGTTCAAAAGCAAAATTTGTCTTACATGTAATTTGCCATTCAAATTTTCAAGAGCAATCTAGAAAACATAGTGCTACATTAAGTGAAGTGTTTTGTTTAAATTTGACCAATGTGCTGTTTAATATTTCATAAATATTTTGGTAAGTATTGCCAGAGGCAATTTAATTTGGGGATGTGCCAACCTCAAAACGAATAACAATGGGTAGAAAACTTTCACCCTTCTCTCTCCAGATTAGTCCTTAAAGTGTTAGCTTTAGGATCTTTGCATTTTCTGCTCTCTTTGCCTAAGACATTCTTACCCAATATTTAGGTTTTATACCTATCATTTCACATAGGCTCCAATGCCACCTTACCATAAAAAACTTCCCTGACCACCCGAACTGAAAAAATATTCCAAAGTCATTTTCATTTGTTTCTCTGCCTTATTTTTCCCAATCTTATATAAATTATTAGTAGCCCGGTACACAAAATTCGTGTACATTAAAAGGGAATTAATCGCCCTAACCGGTTGAGCTCACTGGATAGAGCATCAGCCTGCGGACTCAAGGGTTCCAGGTTCGATTCCGGTCAAGGGCATGTAGCTTGGTTGTGGGCACATCCTCAGTGGGGAGTGTGCTGGAGGCAGCTGATCGATGTTTCTCTATCATCGATGTTTCTAACTATCCCTCTCTCTATCTCTCTCTTCCTCTCTGTAAAAAATAAATAAAATATATTTTAAAAAGAAATTGAATTTCCATTAGTCATTTTCTGGCTTTTTCACAAGTTGATGCCATAGAAGCATCGGCCTTTCTGAATTCCTTTACCACCAATTTTTAATGTCAAAAGAATTCCAGACCATATTCCCTCTCAAGAGGATAGTCATTTTGCTTTCATTGTCCACTGATTTTTAAAAAAACACAATGTAGAACGATATTATGCACATATTCATATTTTTTAAATAAGTTTGAATTTTACTAATCACAACAGAATTTTTTTAATGATGCAAGCC
>NW_006289293.1:592047-595582 GCF_000327345.1 Myotis davidii
AGCAGCATCCCACCGAGACCCGGCTTTTATTCTCTTGTCTGTCGTTTCTAAGCCTTTCAGCCCCCCGCCCCCACTCAGGTTCACCTTTGGCTGTGCTGGCGTGGCACACCTTTAGAAATATAATGCCTCCATGCTCCCAGGGCAGGTTCCTGCCTCAAACCCCGCCCTTACAGGAAACAGCTCCAGGAAACAGCTCGGGGGAGGGCACAGCTGTTGCCAGGACAACCCCTTCAGGACTGACTTCCTTCTGCTTGGTCCTGGTGGTTGCTGTCATGGTGAACACCCATGGTTTTCATATAAGTAGATCATATGGACCTAATCAGGCAAGGCTTTTCTAGATACTATTACAGGAAAGAATAACCTATAACCTCATGGATATGGGCTGAAATAATTTCTTTCCCCAGTTTTATGTATCTTCTTGTGTACCAGGCACTGTTATAAGAAATTTTAAAATGACTCATCTAATTTTTAAAATTGCCTTAGTGATACTGAACATTTTCCATATGTTTACTGGCCATCTATATTTCTTCTTTGGAGAAGTGTCTATTAAGATCCTTTGCCCATTTCTTAATAGGGGTTGTTTGTCTTCTTGGTCTTAAGCTGTATAAGTATTTTATATATTTTAGAAATTAACCCCTTATCAGATGTATCATTGTCAAATATGTTCTCCTATTCAGTAGGTTCCCTTTTCATTTTTTTTGATGGCTTTTTTTTTTTTGCAATGTAAAGGTTTTTTTAGTTTGATGTAGTTCCATTTCTTTATTCTTTCCTTTGTTTCCCTTGCCCGAGAAGATATATCTACAAAGATATTGCTATAAAAAATATCTGAAATATTACTGCCTATGTTTTCTTCTAGGATTTTTCTTCTCTGAGTTTGCGACTTACATTTAGGTTTTAAATCTATTTTGATTTTATTCTTATCTCTGGTGTAAGTTGGTGGTCTAGTTTCATTTTATTGCATGTATATGTTCAATTTTACCAGCACCATTTATTGAAAAGACAGTCTTTCCCCCATTGTATGTTCTAGCTTCCTTTGTGAAATATTAACTAACCATAAAGATGTGGGTTTATTTCTATGCTATTTGTTTTGTTCCTTTGATCCATATGTCTGTTCTTGTGACAATACCATTCTGTTTTGATTACTATGGCCTTGTAATATAGTTTGATATCCGGTAGTGTGATTCCTCCAACTTTGTTTTTCTTTCTCAAGATTGCTGAGGTTATTTGGGGGGTGGGGGGTCCATATACATTTTTTGGAATATCTTTTCTACACCTCTAACATACACTATTAGTATTTTAATAGGTATTGCATTGAATCTGTAGATTTCTTTGCACATATGGACATTTTAATGATATTAAGTTTTCCTATCCATGAACACAGTTTATGCTTTCACTTATTTGTATCTTCCTCATTATTTTCTTCAGTACCTTATAAAGTTCTGAGTACAGCTCTTTTACGTCCTTGTTTAAATTTATTCCTAGCTACCTTTTTTTGTTGCAATAGTAAATGGGATTGTTTTATATATATATATATTATTGATTTTTTACAGAGAGGAAGGGAGAGGAATAGAGAGTTAGAAACATCTATGAGAGAGAAACATCGATCAGCTGCCTCCTGCACACTCCCCACTGGGGATGTGCCTGCAACCAAGGTACATGCCCTTGACTGGAATGGAACCTGGGACCCTTCAGTCCACAAGCCGATGCTCCATCCACTGAGCCAAACGGGTTAGGGCTAGGATTGTTTTCTTAATTTCGCTTTCTGACAGTTCATTATTGGTGTATAAAAATGCCACCAATTTCTGAATATTAATTCTGCATCCTGCTACTTTGTAGAATCCATTTACTAGATATAGTAGTTTTTTTTTTTTTTGAGGAGTCTTTAGTGTTTTCTATATACAGTGTCATGTGATCTACAAATAGTGACAGTTTTACTTCGTCCTTTCCAATTTGCATGTCTTTTACTTTTTCTCATAATCCGATTGCTGTGGTGGAGGATTTCCAGTACTATGTTGAATGAGAGTGGTGAAAGCTAACATCCCTATTTTATCCTGTTTTTAGGGGAAATGGTTTTAGTTTTGCCCATTGGCTATAATGTTGTCATATACGGCCTTTATTATGTTGAGGTATGACCCCTACACCCCCACTTTTCTAAGAGTTTTTATCATAAATGCATGCTGGATTTTATCAAATGGTTTTTCTGCATATATTGATATGGTCATGTGATTTTTATCCTTCCTTTTGTTTATGTGGTATATTATGTTTACATGATTATTGATTTGGGAACATTAGCAATGTTGCATCCCCAGAATAAATCCCATTTGATCATGATGTATGATTTTTTAATGCATTGTTGAATCCAGCTTTTTAATATTTTGTTGATGATTTTAACATCTATGTTCATTAGGGATATTGATTGACCTATAATTGTCATTCTTTGTATTGTCTTTATCTGGTTTTGGAATTACCATATTGCTCACCTTGTAAAAACAGCTTGGAAGTCTTCCCTCTTCTTGAATTTTGATAAGGTTAGATGCTAGCTAGTTCCTCCTTATATATTTGGTAAAATTTGCCTGAGAAGATCCAGTCCAGGACTTTAGTTTAGTAAGTATTTTTTTATTATTATTATTACATCTTTGATTTCATTAGTTGTAATTGGTCTATTAAGATTTTCTAATTCTTCCTGATTCTGTTTTGGAAAATTTTGTGTTTCTAGGTATTTATCCATTTCACCCAGGTTTCTCAATTTCTTGGCATATACTTGTTCACTAGGGGCCCAGTGCACGAATTTGTGCACCTTGAAAGGCACTGTGGGTTGTGAGGCTGTGGTGGGAACAGGGGCAGGTCTCAGCCCATCCACCATGCCCCCGCCTGGCCGCTCCTGCTGCGGCCCCTGGTCCTCTGTCTGCCAGCAGCCCCACTCCTGCTGCCACCACTCCCACGTGCTGACAGTGCCGGGCTCACTCACACCCACTGACTGTGCAAAGCAATAGGGGCTGGCGCCAGCAGTGGGTGCAAGTGGCAGCAGCCACCCTGATCACCCATCAGGAGCAGGGGGAGGTGGAGGAGCCCTTAGTGGTGATCAGGGCCAGAAGCTGCCTCTCACACCCACTGACAGTGCCGAGCAATCAGCAGGATAGCAGTGTGCAGGAGCAAAGAATTTTCAGTAACCACTAGAGGCTCGCCCCGAAGACAGCGACCCATGCCCTGCCTTGATCTGGCATCCCCACTCACCTGCTCTACCAAGCCACCTTTGTCAATGCCTGCCATGTTCCGCGCTCTGCCGCCTGCTGCAGACGCCCACCATGTTCCACGAGCACCCCCTGGTGGTCAGCACACATCATAGCAACCGGTTGTTTGGTCTATTTGCATATTAGGGTTTTATAGAGAGAGATAAGGTGGTTGAAAAAGTCCTTGGGAAATATGTGTATAAAACCAGACTTATTTCATAATGCCAAAAATAGTACTTTAATGAAACAGTCATTAGTATATGCCCATTCATTCAGTCATTGTTCATTATTTTAAAAATTGAATT
>NW_006289293.1:595664-609321 GCF_000327345.1 Myotis davidii
GGTGGGTCTCGGACCATCCTCCACACCCATGCCCAAGCCCTCCTGCCACAGCCCCCAGTCCCCTGTCTGCGGGCAGCCCCGTTCCCACTGCCTCTGCTCCCACATGCTGATGGCAACGGCCCAGCTCACTCCCACTGATGGCGCAGAGCGATTGGGGCTGGTGCAAGCAGTGGATATGAGCAGGGTCAGCACCAGCAGCAGGTGTGAGTGGCTGGCAGGACCACAACTTGTAGGAGCAAAGAATTTTCAGTAACCACCAGAGGCATACCCAGATGACAGGGACCAGTGCCCCGCCTTGGTCTGGCACCCCCCCTCACCTGCTCCACCATCCCGCTTGCTACCAACACCCACCATGTTCCGTGCATGCCCTCTGGTGGTCAGCACACATCATAGGGACTGGTTGTTCAGTTGTCTGGTTTTTCTGCTGTTCAATCTATTTGCATATTAGGGTTAATATATGTGTGTGTGTGTGTGTGTGTGTGTGTGGATGTGTGTATAATAGTATTTTCTTACACTCCTTTGTAACTCTGTGGTGTAAGTTGTTACTTCTCTCCTTCATTTATGATTTTATTTATTTATTTAGGTCTTCCTTCTGTATTTCTTGATGAGTCTACATAAATATTTTCTAATATTGGTTATCTTTTCAAAGAACCAGCTTTTGTTTGTTTGTTTTTAATTTTTTGTATTGTTTTCCATTCTATGTCATTTAATTTTGCTATAATCTTTATTATATATATTTGGCTGAATCCTTTCACATTTTTTTCACCCAACCCCACCACATGTGTGTAAGATCATATGGCATTTGTCTTTCTCTGACTGACTTATTTCACTTAGCATAATATTTGTTCACAGTTTTCCTTAGCATAATAATCTCCAGGTCCATCCATGCTTTTAGAAAAGGTAATATTTCCTTCTTTTTTATGGCTGAGTAGTATTTCATTGTGTAAATATACCACAGCATTTTTTATCAACTTACCCACTAATTGGCACTTGATCTGTTTTGAGATCTTGGCTATTGTAAATAATGCTGCAATGAACACAGGGGTACATATATTCTTTTAACCAGGAGTTCTGGTATCCTTAGGATATATTCCCAGAAGTGGGATCACTGGGTCAACAGGCAGTTTCATTTGTAAATTTGGAGGAAACTTCACAGTAGCTGCACTAGTCTGCATTCTCACCAACAGTGCATGAGTGTTCTCTTTTCTCCATATCTTCACCAGCACTTGTTTGTTGATTTGTTCATGATAGCCATTCAGACAGGAGTGAGGTGATATTGTGGTTTTAATTTGCATCTCTCTGGCAATCAGTAATACTGAGCATCTTTTCATATATCTATTGGCAACCTGTATGCTCTTTGGAGAAGTCTCTAAGACCCTTTGCTCTTATATTAATTGGGTTTCATGTTTTCTTGGTGTTGAGTTATTTACATGAGAAATTAACCCCTTGTCAGATGTACCATTGGTGAATATGTTTTCCCATGGAGTGGGTTTCCTTTTCATTTTGTTGACGGTCTCTTTTGCTGTGCAAAAGCTTTTTAGGTCTTGCAGTACTGTTTGATATCAGGTAATGTGATACCTCCAATGTTTTTCTTCTTTCTCAAGATTGCAGTAGCTACTAAAGGTCTTTGTGGTTCCATATAAATTCTTCAAGATCTATGAAATATGTCATTTTTATTTTAATAGGTATCACATTGAATCCATAGATTGCTTTGGCTGGTATGGACTTTTAATTATGTGAATTCTTCCTATCCATGAACACAGTGTATGCTTCCAGTTATTTCATGTTTCTCAATTTTTTTCTTTAATATCCTTTAATTTTCCAAGTTTCAATATGATTTTAGAAAATTTATCACAACTAGAATAATTAATGATACCATTACAAGTTTAACTTTATGAGCTGTTTAAACAAGAGTATAAAGTCAAATGCATGACTAGTGCAAAATTCAAAACAGCCACTTTATCCTGGTGGGACAAATTATACAAGAAGTCTTGAGCAAATAATCTAATCATTTAGAGCCTTTAATTTGGAGAGATTGTACAAATGACCACTGGTATTATTCTCATTGCTCTGTTATTATGTTTTTTAATCATTATTGTTTTGAATCTATTGTGATGTAATTGTATTATAACAGAGGAACTGAGTCACTATGTATGGCATTCATAGTGACTTAATGCATTTAAATAATTCTATCATTTCTATCACTATACCGCTTATGCCAATCATCATATTCACATTCTATAACTGACCTTACATGTTCTCAAATTCATTATTCTTCCATATAATTTCCCACTAGGTATTATTAAAAATATGGTAATTAAATCAATTTGAACAAAATCTTATAAATGAGACACCATTTATTTCATTTTTCTTATTTGTCTCTTTTCTTCAATTTGTTTTAAAAAATATTCTGAGCATTACATAACCCATTACTTCATCCTTAAATAATTTTATAAAACCAATTTGGCTAAATAATAATGACCCCAATTTTCCCAGGCAAACCAAATTCATATAAGGCTGGCAACATGATTGTAACTCATAAAAACCATCATGAAAAGAAGGTAATTTTGCTTTCTGCAGCTTCTGGTCTCTCCTTGGAGAAACTATGAACCTATAAAAATCATTATGTATATTATTGCTATGCTTAGATTATTCATTCTCAAGCCTAAAGTGCACAGGAAATTTTCTAAACAAAATTAATAGATAAAATTTAAACAAATTCGAGGCAGAAAACAATAGGATTTACTCACAACAGATTTAACATAGAGAATGGGACAGGCTCACTTGCTTCTACTTTAAGAAGGATCACAAGCTAAGGCTTCTAGGTAACAGAAAGTATTGCATATTTTCACCAATTTTATGAGAGTTCAGCCTCATATAAAGTGACTCTTGCTTTGTCTATTATCACTTTATTCCTTAAAATATAAGGAAAGGTTTTAAGTTACACAGATATGTTGTATATTGTGTAGAAATGGAGCTGAAAGATCAGCAGTACCAAGAGAAGAATGTTTTTTTCTTCTTTTGGTACTTTACCTTCCATGTTTCATTGTCAGGGAATATAAACCAGGAAACATTAACCTCTCAACTAAATGTTACCAGTACAATAATAGGTATTTTCAGTTGGCTATAGGAAATGCACTATGGAATAGAACTTATGCTCAGTTGTCTTCTAAAAAGCCAGTACCCAACTACCAATCATAGGGCAATTGCCAGATTCAGATCTAATTTAATTAAGAGTTTGGAAATTCACTGTAAAATGAAGGAAATGTTAAATTTTCTAGTATCCACATTTAAAAAAGAACAAATAAATAAAATTAATTTTGGTAATCATTAATTATCCAAGTATTTAAAAATACTATGATTCTAATGTAGAATCAATATTAAAAATATTAATGAGATTTCCTGTGTACTTTTTTCATGCTAAGTCTTCAAACCTCAGTATGTATTTCATACAACACATCTCAATTTGGTTGGCCACACTTCCATTGCTCAAGAGCCACATGGGGCTAGTTACTACCTACCACATGTGACAGTACAGGTTTAGAGACCCATAATACAAAACTATCATGAACACTATAAAATATAAACTACAGAAAATATAATGGAAACTATAAAAAGAAGTTTCAGTATACCAGATAAGTTAAGCTATACTTACTCAAACTTTGCCACTATATTGCATAAATTGAAAGGAATCCATCACTAGAATGCATTGAAATGAAATGGGCGTTTGAAAATGTTTTGCATTCTGTTGCAGTACTGACACAATAAAACTTCGCATTTTCATCTCTAAAGATTATTTTGTCTGATTTACTTTTATGAATTCTAAAATTTCTGTATTTCAGAAAAGAAACAGTATTAATTTACAAATCTAGTTCAAAACAGTCATTTTATTTACAATGTGAAGACCATATAGGAGCATTCTCTTTTTCTTTCAATTATATTCTTAAAAAATAGAACTTGAATCCTCCAAAACACCTGTAGGTTACATTTGAAATCAGTCTTTATTACAATTCCCCAAGTGTGTTTTTTTCCCAAATCAAGGTAAGATTTTGAGTACTTGAACCTTAGTGGACATAATTTATAGAAAGTCTGGGGGAAATGCAATGGGTACAAGAAAAAAATCATAAAACCAAGTGAAAATGAATTCCAAGAGAGAGGTTCTCCATATAACTTTGTTAATATCCCAACTTTTGTGTTCATCATAAAATAGTATAAATGTCTTCTCTACTTTATCCCAAATCCACATGCACATTTTTATAAAGAAAAGATTTAGAGAACATCTAAACTGACCTTTATTTATATAGTCAACATCTTTTATATGAAATATACTATGCCAGGTACTAAAGATAAAATTAAAAGCAAGGTAGATCTGGCCCTAAATTTATGGAATTTTAGCTACATACTTGGCTTTTAAGTCTCCATTCTACCCTTCATTTTTATAAAAGGGGAGTATTAGGACTCAATACTATCTGAAAATTATTTGATATAATAAAAGCTTAATATGCTAAGTGTCTGGTCATCTGGTCATCAGTTCAACCAATCAAAGCATAATATGCTAATGATATGCATATTCTAAGGCAGCTCAACTGCTTGCTATGATGTGCACTGACCACCAGGGGGAAGACTCTCTGGCTGGTAGGTTAGCTTGCTTCTAGGGTCCAGACAATTGGGCCTAAGTAAGACAGGCCAGACATGCCCTGGACCCTTCCCATAGTCCCTCCCCAGCTGGCCAACCTCCTGTGTCCCTCCCCAGCCCCAATTATGCAGTGGTGGGGTCCCTAGACCTGGCCTGCGCCCTCTTGCAATCTGGAACCACTCAGGGGATGTCGGAAGGCCGGTTTTGGCCCAATCCCACAGGCCAGGCCGAGGGACCCCACTGGTGCATGAATTCATGCACTGGGCCTCTAATAAAATACATTAAAAAATAACACTTTTAGGGACCAGCTCCCATAATATTGATACATGAATGTCTCGGATTATTAAAGATTTTTTATATATATATTTTCCAAAAAGGTAAATAAGCAAGTTAAAAATAGAAATTAAAAGAATATATTGTATATTCTTGTTTGGTATGACAATTCTATATTAATTAAATTAGATGTTTTAAAAAAGTTTTTTTAATAGCTAGAGAGGATAGTGCTTAGATAGCCTTTACTGTAGGCCACTCATTTGACTATTTTCCAGTTTAATAACAGACATTTTCAGTTGACTGCAGAAACTATATTTTCAGAATTAGAACATCTCACAAAGTCATAATGTCATCAATAATAGTCATTCATCTCAAGCAGGCCAACCATCAAATAAGCATTAGCAGTGGTGGCTTTTGTAAAAATAAAAAAACAAATGAAACACCTGAATTCAGTAACATTATGAAAATATGCAATTAAAATTATCATAAATATAATAATATGTATTTAAGTTCATTCTTTTATTTGAATTTTGTACAGACATTTCTTGAGACTATGCATGATATCAACTTCAGTGGCAATTACTTAATGCTAAATTTTCTACATTTATTTAGGATTTGATACAGTATGTATACATTATATTTAAGCTACTATCATATTAACTTGTAACTTGTATAATATATTATCTAACAATTCTATTTTATTTCTCTTTCTAAATCTTTGGAATCTTCTGAATTTAAAAGTCTCTCACTGCAGTAGGTATACATTTCATGACAGTTTTGAAATAAACAAGTAGTCTTTTAATTTTTAAATAATATACAAACATATTTAGGTGAATTAGGATTTGAAGAACCCTCCAAATCTTTTCATCACTCAACCTAAAAACCTTTTAAGGTCAGTTTCTGAAATTAAAGAAACACATCAATCTTCTGCTTTCTAACATAAACCTCCAACTATTATCTTTTCCAGCAGTAGTATAAGAAAACTTAATCCAAACATATACATAAAAATGTCCTCTATAATATCAACTAAGTAATTTAATTCAGATTTCTCTAGTTTTATTGCTTTTATTTCCATTTCATGATCCAAGTTAGTAAATATTTAATGGTATTTCCTTCTTACAGATTAAATATCTAAGACTTTTCATTTATTTGAAAGATTTTCAGTTATTTTGTGACAGCCATGGTTAGAAGAACACTTCTTTTTATAAACAAATTGTCCTTAGGCATTTAGAATCAACTTTAGTTTCTGCAAAGAAAAACCTAAAGCTTAGAGCATTTCCAAGTAACAAGCCAGCCAGTCACTGAACCTGTTAAAGTAACTTCCAAGAGACTGCAGAACAACTGATGTTGCTAGCATTTCTAGTCCCAGAATGGACTTGTTTTCCACAGACAACCCATCACATAAGGAAACCAAATTTACTTCACATAAATAAATCACTGATGAGAAAAAATAGCAAAAAAATGTTTCCCTAGAGTGGGAAAACCAATTCTCAACTGTTTTGTTGTTGTTGTTGTTTTACTGATCAGAACCACAAGTCCTGAATTTACAAAGAAATTTGGCCAATTTCTGGCATTATTTCTGGAAAAAATCTAAAACCTACATCTCGCCCTCAAACATACTTTGGGAACCAATTAAAAGGTATGATCCATGTTCAATATATAACCAACCATAGATTTCAATCTGCAGTACAGCCTATCTTTGAAGATAAAGGGCAGACTCATTAAGATAACAGCAAATTGCTCTTGTAAGTTATTAAATGTAACAAAGAGCTCCTATTATGTGGATTGAATTCATTTTACTGATATAAGTGGAATCATCAGGATAAAGAAATAAAAGAAAACTGACAAAAAGGAAGGAATTCTAAATATTTTAATGTTGCTTCTGCACTTTGGTTGGTGGGCATTCTGTAAATGAAATCTATAAAAATAAAATACATCAGCTATTCTAGAGGGTCTAAATTGGATTAAATTTGGGTTAAAAGTTTTTCTAGTTTCTTATTTACATATTTCTGCTTATTTTTCATTTGTTTTTATCCTATTTTATAAATAAAGGCAAATGAAATTATCCAAAGTACATAAATACCTTGGGAAGATGTTGTAGCTTGCCTCCTTGAGGTTAGTCTAAGGAATGAGGGCTAGACCGATAATGCCAGTTCTCCAAGCCAGCATTCTGGTAAGCATATTGAAATATTTTAACCATGATAATAAGAAATGATCCTTTCACTGTTGAAAGAGAAAGCTGGAGGCAAACAGAGATGCGAAGGCACAATTTATTTTAATTCTGCAAATAAGCATCTAGAAATAGTTGGGTTATATAACTATAAATTTAACAATGTTGTTGAAGGTTAGAAATACATTTCAAAGTTATCTTATGAATCCTCTACAAAAAGCTTTTCTTTAGTAATGATGGCTTTAAAATATTCTTTCTGATTATTAACAAAACAAGTTTATGGAGAAAACCCCTAAATGACATAACCAAATCAATCCTCAGAACTGGTGTGACTTGTTCTTCTTTAAAATAATTTTTATTAACATATGATTGGCCTACAATATTATATTAGTTTTAGGTGTATAACATAGTGATTTGACATCTACCTACCTTCCAATGTGATCACCATGATAAGTCTAATAGCCATCTATCACCATTCAAATTTATTACAGTATTATTGGCTGTATTCACTGTGGTTTACATAACATTCCCATGCCTTATTTGTTTTATAACTGGAAGTTTTTAACTCTTTTTCCTCTTCGCTTTCTTTCTTTTTTTTTTTTTTTTGGTGTGACTTGTACTTATTTGAAAAAAGAAAGCAAGTCAGAGTTTAAGGGAATAACTAGCTAACAAACATAGGAGAAAGAGGGCATACATGAAGTAGGGGAGGAAACTGATAGGCGCATGTTACATGCACACACAGACACACACAAATGCACACAAACATCCCATATACATATGTAAACAATGCCACCCCTATCAACAGATGGAAACTGCAGCAATATATGCTTTTGCTTAACTAACTTTATGCACACAAATTCATACAGAAAAGAGGAAAGAGTAGCCTCATATTTATCATTCAATTCCATGATGAAAATGTTTGCTACTTAAAAATCACAGTGTTATTACATAACTAGAGGCCCAGTGCACGAATTCATGCACATTGGAAGGAAATTAATTAGAAGAAATATTTTAGAGGCTGGGGAGGGACCGTGGGAGGTTGGCTGGCTGGCTAGGGACTGCGGGAGGGCTCCAGGGTGTGTCCATCCTGTCTCCCTATCAGCTGGACCCGAGCAGCTAGCTAATCTATAGGTCAGAGTGCCTCTCCCTGGTGGTCAGTGCACACCATAGTGGCTGGTTGAATGGTTGAATGAACGGTCGGACACTTAATATATTAGTCTTTTATTATATAAGCTTGTTCCAATATATCAGTCTGATAAGCATGTACTTTTGGTTGTATAAGCATTCCATTATATCAATTTACTTTTTGATCTTAAACCAGTCCAACAACTGCTGATACCAGCTCTTATAATTTCCAACTTGCTCTTGCAACCTGTAATACCACTAAGCATAGTTATTTGCTGCTGTCATCCTAGGCCATCATCTGATTCATACCACACTGTAAAGCTAACCTCACCCTAGTTTATCACTTCACTTAATAATTTGTGCTTCATATAACTCTTTAGATTAAGTAAAGCTGATTTTTTAGCCCTACATACCTAAATATAACTTAGGTCAATTATGACAAATTCCTTTCCTCTCTTTCAAGGGTTGCACCCAAACTGCACAAGAAAAAGCTCCTCCTAGTAGTATTCCAAAGATTGCCAAACCATTTCATTGTTATTCTTACTAATAACCAAAATATTTCCCCTTTCTTGAAACCTTTTAGAACAATCAAAAAAGGAGAGATAATTTTCCTGTATACAGATACAGTCAACATATGTAACTGTCAAAACTAATTGTACAGTAGCCACCCCCCCCTTATTTGTGATTTATCTTTCAATGTTTTCAGTTACTTATGGTCAACCATGGCCTGAAATTATTAAATAGAAAATTTGAGAAATAAATAATTCATAAGTTTTAAATTTCATGCTATTCTAAGTAGCATGATAAAATTCCTGCCTTCCCCTCTCAGTCCCACCCAGGTTGTGAATCATCCTTTTGTCCAGGGTGTCCACGATGTATATGCTACCTACCCATTATTCACTTAGTAATTGTTTTGGTTATCAGATCCACTGTGGCAATATTACAAAGCTTGTGTTCAAGTAACTTTTATTTTACTTGTTCCCAAAGCACAAGGATAATGATGTTGGCAATTTGGATATGCCAAAGAGAAGCCTGATATGTCTTCCTTTAAGTGGAAAGGTGAAAGTTGGGTACTATCCGTGCTTTTAAGCATCCACTGGGGATCTTGGAACATATCCCCCATGGATGAGGGAGGACTACTGTACTCCACTTGCTACACATGAGAGGACAACTGTACCTCTTTATATTCCCAAAAATAATTTATCTGCCATCATCACACCTAAGATACATTTAGCCCTCCCATGTATGCCATGTAAATATATTTTACCTATTTGGATATTTCTTCAATGTTTTCATCCTGCAATATATCCTTTAGGTGTTGCTATGCATCAGACTTGTCTTCAATTTTAAAGTCCTTCAGGAAGGCATTGTTATATTCACATCATCTGCATAACTCCTACCTTGCTTCATATAAGGATGAATGGCAAATACATGCTTTTCGGATGGTATTTGATATGATAAAGATGATGAACCTGATCATTATAATTGTTTTCTATTACACACTATTCTTAGAGTATGAAATTATTTCTGAAGTTTGCATGAACTCTCTGTGGCTGGTAGGGCAGTATAAGTAACTACTCAAGTATAATAATGGTTGGTTGATGATTTAAAAATGTTATTTCCAATTTATTATTTGACTCATCATGAATACAGACCAGTTAGAACACTGAGCTAAGCCAAAGCAAAGGTTTTGATCCCTGTGTGGGCCAATAATCACAGACTGTCTCCTAATGCTGGTCAGCTTCCTACAAAGGCACACTGTTGAAAACAAATGGGTGCATAGATGAGATAACATAAACTGAGCTAAAACAAAACAGAATAATATATTTTTTTTAAAATTGAAAGTATAACTCAAAGGGTAATTTTCATGTCTAAGGGACAATCAATTATAGCGTGGCCTTCCTCCATGAATATCATAAAAGTTTCTAAATGCAATACTATTCTCATTGTCAACTTCCTCTAGAAAAGAAGGAAAACTATAGCTAAAGAAGGTAAATAATGGATTCAGAATATAAAACAAACTAAGTACAAAATAATCTTTTAAAACCGTCAGCTGATACATGGAAAAGACCAAAAAAAGATCAAATAAAAACAGAGATCTGTAACTTCCTCCTCTCCCCCGACCATAGGATATTTGACTCATTTCACCATGCATTCTGTATGTGTCAGTTCCTTTCTGCTTTTCACTGCTAAGAAAAAGTCTCTTAATTGTAAGGCTGCCATATTCTTCAGTACTAACAAACAATTAGCTAGATTTACATAGTTTTTCCCTCTAATTTTCTTTTCTTTTCAATTTTTACTATAGTTTCTACATGCACATTATTGGCATTAATTTACAATATTCAGCTTTATTCTGGCCTATTGCCTCAACTCTCCTCAGGGTGTTTCTTTCATTTTTTTCCATGAAATTACAATGCTATTTACATAGCTGTAATTTCAATGGTGTATGAATTAAAGTATTATAAATGATATCCTAAATGACTAGGAAGGTTGTTTCCAGTACAATCAGCTGGAATAAGCAAAGTTTAACTAATTATACCATATATCTAAGAATTCTTCCATTTCCAGCTAAAAGTTAAGTAGCATTCCAAAAATATGATTATGTTTATAATAGAAGTTGATTTAACAAAGGAAGGTAATACCAATACATTCTTACTACAAAAGGTTTTATTCATTAACTCAGAAATTAGTTTTATGAATCAATACTCAATGAAAAATGGCCACTATCCAGATCTAATTTATGTGCTGGGAATTTATATTTATCTTTAGAGTTTGTAGAGGCAAAGAAAATTATTTTTTTCATGTCCTCACTCAATAACTTTTAACCTGTTTCTCTTTCTACCCAAACAGAATTGTTCTAAATTTCCTAGACACAACCTATACTTTCTCACCACTTCACTCTTGCTTGAGCAATCCTCTCCACCTGGAATTTCCTTAATCCTAATCTACACCCTTTTAAATCAATCATCCTTAAGGTATCACTCAAATACCATAGCTTAAAATATCCTTTCAGCCATTAATAATCCTGGCATCCTTAATCTAAAGGGAATAGAGTTACCATATGACCCAATAATCCCTCTTCTATGCATCTACTCAAAAAAATTTGAAAACATTTATTCACAAAGATATATGTACACTTATGTTCATTGTAGCATTATTCATGGTGGTCAAGACATGAAAACAACTTAAGTTCCTTGGCTAGATGATTGGATAAAGATGTGGTATATATGTACTATAGAATGCTATCTATCCATAAGAAAAGATGAAATATTGCCATTTTTAACAACATGGATGGACCTTGAGAACATTATGCTAAGTGAAATAAGTCAGTTAGAAAAAGCTAAGAACCATATGATTTCTCTCATATGGGGAATATAAAACTGAAGCTCATAGACACTGACAACAGTATGATGTTTACCAAAGGGAAGGGGGTAAGGAGTAGTAAAGGGCAAAGAGAGCCAAATGTGTGGTGACATGAGATTATTGCCTTTGGATGATGGGCACACAATGCAATATACAGATGATGTATCATAGAAATGTACACTTTAAACCTATATGATATTATTAACAAACTAGAGGCCCGGCGTATAAAATTCATGCACAGGTAGGGTCCCTAGGCCTGCCCTATGATCAGGGCCAATCTTCCCCAGCTGTTGGCAGCCAACACTACCCACCAACGCCAGTCACTCTCTGTATATGGGGCAACCAGTGGGGTGATCAGGGCCCTGCTCGCTCGCACCTGCCTTGGCCAGGTGCCATTTGCATCTGCCGCCACCCACCCCCGGTTCCCCGTTCCCCATTGAAACCTATATAATACTATTAACAACTGTCACCCCAATAAATTTAATTAAAAAAATTTTAAACTTCTTCATGACAAAAATTTAAAAAATAAAAAATAAACTCTTTACTTAACATCACCTAGCTCTTGGGGCAGTTTTAAGGATCTATGAAATAACTTGTGTTAAGCCACTTACTAAGTGATGAAGCACTATACTAGTACAAGGACTCTGAACATACTGAGTGGATACATGAATGAAAGAATCTGCTTATAACCATTAAATATATCTGTAATCCTCATATAAGGATGTGCCATAAATTTTACATTGATAAATTACAATTTACTTATACTGAATATCTGTGTGCAAGAGTACATTATGAAGTATTCTGTTCATTGGTGCATGATGAATGAAGAGGAAGGAAAAGTTTAGGAGATAAGTACATTTTATGCTTGTATAAGTGGATGAAATTAGCTTCCACCATCAGTTTCTAAAAATTTCTACATAGTATACAATTATTTACATTTTTCTTTGGGTTTTATTCATTACATAAAAAGTAGTTAAGGGATTGTGGAGGAGACAATGGCGGAGGTATAAACGGACGTGTCCTGTGCCTTGTCCTGAAGCAGATAAGGGTGAGCAGCTGAAACGGGTAACATACAGCCCGAATAGGCAGAGGATTTTCAGCTGAGAGACTGTCTGCAGCCCTGAAAGATCAAGAACTCCCAGAAAAAAAAAGACAGTTGGAGACTGTGGCTGAAACCTCTCCCGGTGCGCCAGCGCAGCAGCGGAGACCATGCCATTTTAAGTGGCTGTTGCTGGCATACAGAGACCAGCTTCTAACCTGGAAACAGGGATCTCAAGCACCGTGATTGCTTGAACTCAGACGAGCACTGCTTCTTCTCACGGAAAGGTTAGACTTCCCCTAAAGGTGCGGTTTGCTATTCAGGTTGGAGAGAGGACCGCGCTCACACACAAGGGGCAAAATCTGTGCCCCACAGAGTCCGCAGCTGTTGGGATCAGCGTGACCCGTGAGTGGGGAAGGGGCCCCACAAGGCTGCTGGCAGAAGGGAACGCTAAAAATAAGCCCATAGCTGGACTGGATGTAAAAAAGCAGCCTTGGACTTTGCCAATTGCCAGCTGCTTGGTGCCAGGGGCGAGTGGGCTGTGCGCGCGGAGACTGTGCGCAGACCTGGAAGGGGAGCGGGCAGTAACTATTAAAGAATCAGTTCTGGGCAGTGGACTTTCCCAAATCAGTTTCAAGTACCATAGAGGAAAAAAAAAAAACCCTACTGATAGAGAGAACTTATAGCCTCGGAGGTCAATCCAGACACACAGCCAACCAGAGGCAGAGCCACGAACTGTCTCTTCTGTGATCACAAATAAAGGCAGTCTGGTAAACAAATACAACCTGCCTTAAAATCAGGACTGTGGTTTACGGCACGGAGGAACAGTGTATCGCAGGGAAATTAAACACTCTCCTGAATGCCTGGCAGGACAAAGGTGTGCCAAAAAGAAGAGTAGAAGATCTGAAGCACGTTCACTACTGCATATTTTTATTTTTTTTTAATTCTTTTTTCACCATTTCATTAAGAACCTATTTGATTATTTTTTATTTTTTTCATCACTTGATTTTACCTTTTTAATTTCTACATTTTTTAACCAGTATTATTGCTA
>NW_006289293.1:613261-626468 GCF_000327345.1 Myotis davidii
CCTAGCCCCTAACCAGTTTGGCTCAGTGGATAGAGTGTCAGCCTGCAGACTGAAGGGTCCCAGGTTTGATTCCGGTCAAGGGCATGTACCTTGGTTGGGGGCATATCTCCAGTGGGGGGTGTGCAGGAGGCAGCTGATTGATGTTTCTCTCTCATTGATGTTTCTAACTCTCTATCCCTCCCCCTTCCTCTTTGTAAAAAAACCAGTAAAATATATTTAAAAAAAATACCATCCCCTTAAGGAGCCTTTCATTTTCCCTCTTCTAATTCTACTTTTCCTCTCTGCCCCCATAAATCAGGAACATCCAGCTGGAGGGCCTGAGAAATCATTTGGTCTGGCCCTGCCAAGGCATTAATTAGGGGTGAGTTAATTAAATGTTTGGCTAAACAGAACAGGCTAATTTTTAAATTGATAATTTTGTATGGCCCAAGAATGATGTTATAACTATCCAAATGGCCCTTGGCAGAAGAAAGGTTCCCAACTCCTGTCATAATAAAAATTTAATACCACACATATATTGAGTATCTGTTTATGTACTGTGGTCCTTTGGAGGGTGACAAACCATTGTACTGTCTAAGACTTTTTCACACACTTCCCCCCAATCACAAATCAGTTTTCTGATTCAATGGGCCATGTTACCCCCATTGAGAATGCATGGTGGTGACTGTTCATTTTCTAGGAGTATTGCAACAAAGTACCAAGCCTTGGTGACTTCAGAGAACAGGAATGGATTCTCTCTCAGTTCTGGGGCCAGACGCCCACTGTCACCCTGCGGGGGGAAGTTGGGGAGAGATTCCTTCCTGCTTCCTCCACCTGCTGGTGGCTCAGGGCCTTGGTCGGCTGTGGCTGCGTCACTCCAGTCTCTGCTTCTGTGTTCACTGGGACTCTTCTGTCTGTGTCAAATCTCCCTCTGCCTTTAAGAACACCTGTCATTAGATATTGGTCCTACTCCAATGCTTCAGAATAGCTCATCTCCAGATGCTTGGCTTTCCCCCCAATAAGGCCACATTTAAAGAAGTCAGAGAAAGATAAATACCACATGATCTCACTCATTTGTGGATTATAGAGAACAACATAGACTGATGAAAAGGGACAGATCCAAAGACTGAGAAACAGCGATCAGGCTATCAATCCCCAGAAGGAAAGTAGGGGAGGGAGGGGGTAAGGAGAAGAGATCAACCGAAGGACTCTTGTATACATATATAAGCCAAACCAAAGGACATGGACAACAGGGGGGTGGGAGCATGAGTGTGTGGGGCGTGGGGGGTGAGGTTGGGGGTTAATGGGGGGGATGAGGACACATTTGTAATACCCTAACTAATAATAATAAAAGAAAAAAAAATAAATGGATTGTGTTTCTAAAAAAAAAAGTAATTAAATTTTTTATGGGAAGCATATACTATACTAGCCTTCATTAAATCTGTTCAAAATGTTTTTGGTTAAACATAAAAATATGATCAAAATTACTGAAATCTATGAGACAGAATTCATAGACTCAAATCCTTTATTGATTTATGTCTAATGAAGCAAATAAATGTAAACATTTACAATTTCTTATATTTTTCCAAGTTTATATAAATGTAAATGAGTAATATTATTATTAACTTCTGACATTAAGCAATACACTTTAGGTGCATGTGAATATGATTAAGGATTAGACAGAGGGTAAATTTTCTGTAATGCAATTATAGCATAAAAAATAAGCTGCTTGGAAAATGTGACAGGTTCTGTTTTTTGTTCATGTAAATGTGTTCTATTACAAAAAGAAAAATGCTTGGGCACAAATTCATGTACAGTACTTGTGATTTTATTAGACAAGGCATAAACTCTATGGAATATTTTAAGGAAACCCTCTCTAAACATGCTAATTTATAATTCTATAAAGAAAAGAAAGTGTGCATGTCTGCGTCTGTCACAAAAATTTATTAACAGTCTGCATCCTCATTTATGCATCACCAGACAATAAAGTCATCAGTGATATTTATTTCTGGTCAAAAGAAAAATATCTTATTCAGAGAACTAGATCATAATAAAATATAGACACACAGAAAGTGCAGTTTCGTATTTAACAGGCATATGGCACTGGCATCGTTTACTGGCACACACACCTTCCTATCACAGAGGTAAATATAACTTATTAGCTGTTTTGCTTTATTGCTTAACTGTTTTTGTTCTCTATGGGGAACTGAAACCAACAGGAAAGCTGAATAACTAGGGATGCTCATTACAGGTGAGACTGCCACTGATATGTGTTAGATCTCACTTAATTTCCACAAAATAACCCTTCAAGATACACATTATTTTCATTTTGCAGCTGAGGACACTGAACTGAAAGTTGAGAACCTTGCCCCAGGTCATAATAGCTAGAAGAAATGCATGGATGTGGGCTAAGATTTCTCTGATGCCAAAGCCTATGCACTTTCCATTACTCCATGCAGCTTCCTGAAACTGGGTATCACCTGTATGATTTTATAGCTGCCTAATCTTAATCCAAGAATCAGATCACCTACAAAAGCAACTACTTAGTGGTGTTGCCATTCCACATCATTTTCTAAGACCCCCCACAACAGCTACACTTTCACGAAATTCCCATTCCACATTGCGTAAATTAAATTGTTTAAAGACAGTTGCCTTTTAAACAATTAAGTAAATCTAGAGCTCTTCATTCCCACATTCCAGATTAAGAGATATTGCTGCATCTTTTTGTTACTATAAATTGAAATGCAATTTTTAATTTTAAAAGACTCAAGGCTCTGTTAAGTAACAGTTCTTTTATAATAAATGCATACATACATGTACAACCCTTGGACAGTATTTTATTTTTTAAAATATCATATATAAACAGCAATGAGGAAACATAGAAATACATATAATAAATCCAATTAAGGCATCGGAGTTACTATAACCAGAAGTGACTTGAATCCATTCACTATTAAATTCAATTATCTGAATTCCTCCTACTCTACCAGTCAATCACTCCAGAACTTAAACGGACACTCATTTCTTCAAATAAATACAAGGTCAAATTTATCTTCATCCTTCTGTGGAATTTCATTTCAGGTTTAAAAACAGTTTTCTGTATATACAGTCTTGTTACATTTCAAAACCTATGTACTTCAAAATCCCCACATTTTGTTTATTTTTCTCTCTATTTCCCAGTTATTACCCTCATTTTGGTCCACCTACTTCTCAATAAGGGCCAGAAAACTTGTTGGACTGCAAACCAGAGATATAAGCAGAGAGGGACCCATAATATTACTTTAAAATGGGAATAAAACTAATGAGCTAATTTTCTTACTTCCCCTCAGAAACCTGATGGAATCTCCTTATAAATACAAAATATTTTAGCAGAGTTTTTCAGTGCATCAGATGGATAACTTTCCCAGACATCCTCTGACTGACAATTTCCTCCTGGCTAGAGAAAATATTGTAATTTCCCTCTCACTGGAAATTCTGGACTAAATCCAATATGTAGTGGGAGCCATGCATTTTCTCAAGATGAAGTTTTGTGATGAGTACAAATCACTCCTTTTATATTTTTATTTTATTTTTTATAAATTTTATAGAAATCATCTTAAATGTTTTTATATGGTGCAGAAAATTGAATGTCAACACCAATATTGGAGGTGGAGACATCAAATTAAACAGCAAATAAGGAAGCACTTTAAGAAAAGCTACGCTATGCCAAACTCAAAGGCAAAATGATCTCCTAAACTAAATTTTTTTAAAAAATTATTCATTTTGTTAAGTTTTATGAGTTCCTTATATATTTTGTATAGTAAACCTTTATCAGATGTATCATTGCTAAATATGCTCTCCCATACAGTGGGCTCCCTTTTCATTTTGTTGATGGTTTATTTGCTGTGCAGAAGCTTTTTATTTTGATGTAGTCCCATTTGTTTAATTTTTCCTTAGTTTTCTTTGCCCTAAGAGATGTATCCATAAACATATTGCTATGAGAGATGTCTGAGATTGTGCTGCCTATGATTTCTTCTAGAATTTTTATGGTTTCATGTCTTACATTTAAGTCTTTTATATATTTTGAGTTTATTTCTCTATATGGTGTAAGTTGGTGGTCTAGTTTCATTTTTTTTTTGCATGTACCTGTCCAATTTTCCCAACAACATTTATTGCAGAGACTGTCTTTACTCATTTGAAACCCAAAACACTAATCAGAAAGAATGTATGCACCCCTATGTTCATAGGTGCACAATTTAGAATAGCTAAGAACTGGAAACAGCCCAAGTGCCCATCAGTAGAGGAGTGGATAAAAAAGCTGTGGTATATCTACACAGTGGAATACTATGCTGCTGTAAAAAGAAGGAGCTCTCACACTTTGAGACAGCATGGAGGCACCTGGAGAGTATTGGGCTAAGTGTAATAAGCCCATCAAAGAAAGGGAAATATAATATGATCTCACTCATATGTGGTATCTAATGAACAAAATAAACTGATGAACAAAATAGATCCAGAGACGTAGAAGCATGGAACAGACTGTGGAATCTCAGAGGGCAGGTGGGGGAAGGTGGGTGGGTGGGAAGAGATTAACCAAAGAATTTGTATGCATATATTCATAAAATGGGAATAAAACTAAAGAGCTCATTTTCACAGACAATGGGGTGGTGAAGGCCTGGGATGGGGGTTAGGTGTGGGCTAGAAGAGGTCAATGGGGGGGAAAAGGGGACATATGTAATAGTTTCAACAACAAAGATTTTTAGAAAATTTATGATGGTATCCTACCATTAAAATGTTATGGAAATAGAATAAAAATAGACAAGGAAACCATTATTCTCTTTTTCTTATCGCAGAAAAATATAAAGGAAAATATATAGAATTAAGCAAAATGAAAACAAATGTGATAGTTTGCTTTCAATAGAGCTCTCTTCTCCAGTGTCAATGAGCACCACAAAGAGCAATGAGGAAACGACATGACCTGGATTTGGCACTTTTAACCATTTTCTTCATAAATGGAGCATAAGTTGAAATAAAAAGGATCCCAGCTGTGATAACCTCAATCTGCTTTAAGTCTCATTTTTTTTCTTTCAATGCTGTTCTATTTAACAGGACCCCGGCAGAGAACATATTTGAAACATATCTAAACAAGGAGAACATCATTTTCCTGTAGACTAACTCTTGATACACTTGCCAAAGCTTTATAGCTCATGAAAACATTCTCAATTCCTAAGCATAACTTTGACAATAAACTCTATGGTTAATATGAATGGACAGACCCTGCAGTGCGGCAGAAAGACAGGCTGTATCATCAATTAAAGATTCTCAGAAAGGGGACACAACAAGGACACTCTGTATGTCAGGATAATGAGCTGTTCTTCAATGAAAATAGGCTAAATTATAACATTATTGGGAAAGGAAAAGGTAAGAAAAATAAGCACAGTCAGGATCTGCATCAAACACATGGGGTTTGGGATTTGAGGCAACTAATTTCAGGTGACTTATATCAGGTCAGTGGCAGGAAATGTATCAAGCAAAAAAACCAAACTGTTGAAAAAGTGTCACTAGAAGATTATTTTTGTAATCTCAGACACAATAGTATGAAACTGACTTTGTTTCCCATGTATTCGTGGAGGCTTGTCTATCCACTGAGTACTAAACTACTAGAAAAACAAGTAGTCAGTTCCAAGTAGGAACAGCTGTTATTTTCTAATTAAAATTCACAAGACCAAAATACTAATTTATTAGGCAACAATGCTTAATTTAAACAACCAGAGCAACATTTTCTAGCAAACCATTATTTTTATAAGGAAGTTGCCATGATGATTTTACATAAATAATTTAATATGACAAAACAGGTTATTGTCTGCTATTGATATGCAAACAAATTTACCCCATATTGAGAAGTAGGTACTTAATATGAATCCAAATGTAAAGGACTATTCCTCAGTAAAAACTGAACTTCACTTACAGCTTTGCAAATATTTCACTTAGTAAAGTACTGCTCCTTTAGACAGCGGAAAGATTATCTTTTGCTATCAAAGAAGCAAGTTAATAAATCGACAATAACAAAGTGATGTATCTGTCAAACTTTATAGATAAGGATGTCGAGCTATAGGTTATCAGCCTACAGTATTGACACTGTTCATATATCATAGCTCCCAACACACTCCGTCAGCATTGTTTATTTCCAGTCTAATGTTAAATAATGACCATGTACTAAGAATGCCTTTGGGGAACTGCTTTGTCTTACATACTGCTTACCTGGTTACTTCAGAGCAAACTTTGGTTTAGTCTTCTGTTTAGATGGATGACATTTATCAATTTGAAATAAGTGTTAGAACAATTATGTGAAAAAATATGTTTTTATTACTTTTCTCTCTTTGTATATTAATATCAAGTGCCACTCTGCCCAGTTACTACTCTAAGTGCTTCAGTCATCATTGGTAGCTTAATTATGAATATTCTTGTTTTATTTTTAATTATTTTTACTATTTTTTTACTCCTCACCTGAGAATGTTTTTGTCTTTATTGAGTTTTTTAGAGAGGAAGGGAGAGAGAGAGAATAACACATCAATGTGAGAGAGAAACACCAATCAGTTGCTTCCTATATGCACCCCAACCTCTGATAAAATGGGGATTGAACCCGCAGCCTGGGTATGTGCCCTAATCAGAAATCGAACCTGCAAAACTTAGATGCACAGGCTGATGCTTCAACCAGCTGAGTCACACCGACCAGGGCATGAATAGTCTTTTAAATAATTGCCTCATACATTAAGTTACCTGGGAAGAATAATAGGATATGTACTGGCCTGTAAAAATAACTACAAATTGTTCAGCTTTGTATTAGTAACTTGAAAAACCATTACCAAGAAAGAGATAAATATATAGTTAGCTAAATATTTCTTTCCCTTTATTATCCTCAAAAAAAATGTACTGGCATGGGGTATCCTGGAAGGATAAAAGAAGGTAGAATTTTGGGGACTTGGGATAAAGGTTTAATGTACTTCTATTTAATTGAATATCACTTTCTGGCTTAGTTCAACCATTCTTTTCACTCAATTCATATTTATTTGAGGATTCACCTATTTATTTTAGTTTTATATTGAGTATCTACTAATATGTACCATATTGGATCTAGGCTATCAAAACATTTTTTTGACAACTGTACTCCAGAAGTTTAAGACGTAGTTGCGGGGAGAGCGGGCATATGTTGTGTATGTGACTATAGTAATTCCAGGGCTGCCTTGTGTCCAGGTCCTAATAGAAAGAGCTATGAAGTGCACATCCCAGAAGAGCTCTTCCCAGATATTTTCTTTCTAGTCCACTTCAATGAAACTCTTACTTTTCAAATCCCAAGATCCTCACACAAATGGAGCTGGCTTACTCTTGAAGTTAGTATAACTAATTTCTAATGGAAGCACCTAATATGCCATTTTTGGTCTAAAAGAAAGTATTTTTATAAGGACAACAGTTTCAGAGAATCATCAGTGTTATTTACTTCATCTTTGAGAGTTTTGTTCTAACTTTGAAGTAGGGAGAGTAATCCTTTCATATGTTCTCATAGAACTTGAATTACACCACCAGTATGATATTTAACATACTTATAAAAATACTAGAGGCCCAGTGAACAAAATTTGTGCACTTGGGCAGGGTCCTTCAGCCTGGCCTGTGCCCTCTCACAATCCAGGAACCCTCAGTGGATGTCTGACTGAAGGCTTAGGCCGATCAAGCCATCAGTAGACATCCTTAGTGCTGCCACAGAGGCTGGAGAATCTCCCGCGACTGCCACTGTACTCACCAGCTGTAAGCCTAGCTTCGTACGCACTGACCACCAGGGGGCAGCTCCTGCGTTGAGCATCCTCCCCCGGGTGGTCAGTGAGAGTCATAGCGACTGCTCATTCTGCTGTTTGGTAGATTTGCGTATTAGCCTTTTATTATATAATATTTCTCAGAACTTCCCACCCTTTCAGCTATTTAAACCCAACATCCGAAACACACTGACCTACTTGAGAGTAGAGAGGAAGTTTCATTCAGTTTTGTATCCCTTATGTTGAATACAATCTCTGGCATATCATAAATGCTTATTAAATCATTGTCACACATTGTGAAATCTGATTATAGTGTATTCAGATACTATCATAGACTAGACTTTACAGTTTCTAACTGGTGCGATTGAGAATCCATCACTATTTAACTGTGAATAGCCCTAATAGAATTATTTTGCTTTCAACCTGTGACTTTGAGCAGTACTCCATCTATGCAATACAGTGAAAGGGGTACTGTGTTTTAGTCAAATGACATATCACTTACTAATTATAGAACCTACAATGTTTGCTTCCTCACCTAAAAAAAGAGAAAAATAATATCTATCATTGCCTTTTTCACATGGATGGCCTGAGAAACAAATGAAATGAGAGTATCAGAAAGCTTTCTAAAGTAGAAAATGAAGTCAAATAATCATCATTTTCAATTGTTCAACCAATTTTGAAGAACTGTTTGATTCTGCTACAAAATCTTCATCTACCCTTGAGATTGAATATTCTGCCTATTCTTTTCATATGTAATACCTATGCTCTTAGACTTTTGGGCCTCAAGGCCCTAGAAAAATTGCCTAAACTTACATATTAAAATTTGTTTCCTTTCTTCCTCTGAATCTTTGAATATGGTGTACCCTTATGTAGAAGCTCTTCTCCATCCATTAGCAATTGAATGCAACCCAACATTCTACAAAGCTGAATGTCATTCCCTTACTCATGGAATCACAAAGTATTCTAGGCCACTGTAATCTCTTCTTCTTCAAAACTTTTATCTACACTAATCATGCCAAGTTTGTAATCACAATTGATTGAAATTTAAAAGTTTGGGTTATAATCTATATATATAAAAGCCAAGCAACCTCAACAACTGAACAACTTCTTGCCATGATGCGCACTGTGGCAGCCAACCAGCCCGATTAGGGCCCCATTCACCACCCCCAAACCTCCTTCAGTCCCTTCCCCTGGCTGTCCTGGCATCTGATCAGACCCCCCACCCAGATAGGGGGTGGGACTGCTGGCCAACAGTCTGCAGCCCCTCCCCCTGCCAGCCCAGCCCCAATAAGCCCCCATGGGGTCAGGCCAGCTAGCCCCCACCCATGCATAAATTCTTGCACTGGGCCTCTAGTGTTAATAATAATAAACCTAGTTAACACTCTTTCCTGGATGATAGGTACTTTATATGCATCGTATCTTCTTATAACAAAGTAATATCTGATTATAGTGTGCAATTCTCCACATTAGAGATTATTATTGTCCTTTTCTATAAATAAGAACATAGAGGTTCAACAAGATTATATCATTGGCAAAAGGTCTTGAAGCAAGTGGCAGAGCTAGGGATATGAGTTCAGGGCTATCATGCTCATTCAATTATGCTATGTTGTTTTTTCAACTAGATTTCCAAACTTTCAAGATTTATTTCTTGCATTTAGAATAGCACTATTGGTTCTCAATACTGTCACTGAACCCACAGTTTTGAGGTTAAATGCTCACAGAACTAGTAAGTTCACCCATTCTGAAGTCTATTTCCAGCTGCTTATAGGCATTACTAAGTCAGTAAAAATAGATTCTCATCTGACTCAAGATTAAGCTTCATTGTTAACTTCCCCATTTCTTTCCCCATTCCTCCAGTACACCTGCTTTGGACAAATCATTGACTCTTCTGTCACAATCCATATAGAATCACTTATCAATCTGTGGGAATTCTCTTTTTGCAGTCTCTCTTAAATTTACTTCTTCCTCTTCATTCCCATAACCATTATAGATAATAATCCAAATCCTTAGTGTCTTATTTTTAGCTTAGTATCAAAACCTTACACCAATCTATGTATTTCTTTAACAAGCATTTATTGTATCTCAAAAAACATGCTGAACAATTGGAGATACAAGATGAATAAAACATGCTTTCTGCACTCAGAGAATCAAATTGATAGGCATACAGGGTGGGTAAAAGTAATTTTACACTTGTGAGTACACAAAACACAGTTTATTGTTGTATTATCATTTCTTAATTATTGTATTATTTATGCATATTATCTGTCTTCTTATTATTACTATTGTTAACATTTCATATCCTTACTTATAATTTATCTTTTAGGTAATAATGGTATGTAATTTAACCTACTTTTGCTCTTGTACATAAAAATTAAGTAAATATAGCAGGATTAAGGGTTGAAGTATGAGGAGAAGGGAAACAAACAAGTGTTCCAGGTAGTCAGCCACGGAGACGGTGCCATCTTGAGTGGCTGTTACTGGAAGAGTATACACCTAAAGACTGCATTCAGAGATTGGCTGCTAACCTGGAAACACCAGATCTGAGACAGTGTGACTACGTGGAGCCCTGCTTCTTCTCATGGAAAGGTCAGGCTTTGCCTGAAGGTACGGTTTGCAATTCAGGTTGGGGAGAGGAACGTGCAAGGGGAGGTCTGTGCCCCACAAAGTCCACAGCCTTTGGGGCTAGCGTGATCCGCAAGTGTGGAAGGGCTCTCACGGGGCTACTGGCAGAAGGGAACACTAAAAATAAGCCCATAGCTGGACTGGATGCAAAAAGGCAGACTCGGATTTTGACAGTGTGCTGGCTGCTTGGTGCCAGGGGAGAGAGGGCATGCGAAGGAGACTTCTCACAGAGCTGGAAGGTGGAGGGTTGCGAATTTGCACAACTTCGCAGGTTCTTGTTTATCTCTCCTCACCATAAATCTTCGTCTTTGATTATTAAACCCAGTGCATGGGATTTCCCACTCACAGAGACTGCAGGGGAAAGTTGTTTTTGTGAAAACTGGGAAACAGAGTGGAGAGTAAAGATTAAAGAACCAGCTCTGGGCAGTTTCCACAGCCTTTGCAGGGGTTTTGAGAAATGGGGGTATCATATATGACAAGTTGAACACTACTACTGAGCCGGACTCTTCTGAATACAAATAAAGGCAATCTGGGAAAGAAATGCGGCCTACTTTAAAATCAGGACTGTGGTTTACAACAAGGAGGAACAGTGTATCGCAGGGAAATTCAGCACTCTCCTGAATACCTGGCAGGACTAAGGCGTGCCAGACAGAAGAGTAGAAGAACCAAAGGACGTTCACTACTGCACATTTTTATTTTTTTATTTTTATTTTTTTATTATTCTTTTTCACCTTTTAATTAAGAAACCATTTTTATCACCTGATTTTACCCTTTTAATTACTACACTTTTATTTTTAACCAGTACTATTACTACTACCATTTTACCATTTTTTAAAGTGTCATTTTATTTTTTCTTTATTTTATTTTGGGATTAGTGTTCTACATTCTATTTTCATCATTCCTTTAGCATTATTATTCTCTACCTCAACGTTACCTTTATGCCAAAACTCTCTTCCTCACTTTTCCCTTTTTGTTGTCCTGTTTCTCTTACCCCATTCCTGCGTTAGATTTTCCCTATTCCTTCTTTTTACCCTCTGTCAAAATTTCACCCTACTTATATATCCAATTTCCAATCGCCTGCTCTAAATCCATGTACATCTCTCCCTTATCTTTCTTCACTATCCAAATTTTTTTTCGCTCTTGTTATTTTGGTGTTGTTTGCTTGATTTTTGAGTATATTGGGGTTTTTTATACTTGTTTAGGTTGTTTTGCTTTTTCTTTTTATATTTCCATTGGTTGTTTTTTTTTTCTCTTTTCTCTCTCTTTTTTTTTTGTTCTTTTTTTCCTTTTCTGGTTATTTTTGTGCCTCTGTGTTCACTTGCCTCACTTGATATTAGTAGTTGTTTGTAGTTTGCACTCATCTCCAGGGATCTGTTGCTGGAATTTGTTGGCATTAGTAGTGGTTCTATCAGAGTTTTCTCCCCATATAAATAGTCTCTTCCCCTCTTATATTTTATTCTCTTTCTTTTCTCTCATACTCCCCCCACCCTTTCCCAATTTCATTTTAGCACTCCTTTTTTTTTCTTTTTCTCTTTTATCTTTTTCTCTTCTTTCTTCCTTATCCCCTAATTCTCTTTGCTGGGGTAGTCACCTTTATTTGGGGTTATTAATATCATGAATACATTTGTGTTCAGTGCCTCGTACATTGCGCCTTGTTGTGTTGTATTTTGTGCCTTTAAATAAATGCAGCAGAGAGAGCATTACATAACCAAATACCTAGAGAAGTGAGATCATGGGGAGAGCAAGAACCAGCCTGCATATGAAAGAAAAACAGGCATCACCAGAAAAGGAAGTAACCGAAATGGAGGCAACAGAGGCAAGACACCTGTCAGAGAAAGAATTCAGAGAAATGCTCATAAGGTGGATGAAAAGAATGGAAGACAAATTTGACAATATGTGTAAGAACCAAGAGGAAATGAAAAATGATGTCACTGCTATAAAGAACACAATAGAAAGCATCAACAGTAGATTAGAAGAAGCAGAGGACAGCATTAGCGAGCTAGAAGACAAGGTAGGAAAAAATACCCAAGCAGAGCAGCTTCTAGAGAAAAAATAAAATAAAAAGCAGGAGGAGAGCCTGAGAGAGCTCTGGGACAACACGAAATGAAACAACATCTGCATAATAGGGATGCCAGAAGGAGAGGAAACTGAGCAAGGAATAGAAAACTTATTTGAAAAAATAATGACAGAAAACTTCCCTGATATAGGGAAGAAAAAACTCACACAAATCCATGAAGCTCACATATTCCCAAACAAAATGAACCCCAAAAGACCAACACCAAGGCACATTATAATTAAGTTGGCAAACACCAACGACAAGGCAAGAATCTTAAAAGCAGCCAGAGAAAGACAGAAAGTCACCTACAAAGGAGCCCCCATCAGACTAGCCACTGATTTCTCAACAGAAACACATAAGGCAAGAAGGGAATGGAATGAAATATATAAAGTCATGCAAAGGAAGGGTCTGAATCCAAGAATACTGTACCTAGCACTGCTTTCGATCAATTTGAGGGTGAAATCAGGTGTTTCACAGACAAAAAAGGACTTTGGGAATTTATTACCACCAAACCAGCAATACAAGAAATGCTAAAGGGTCTGCTGTAAAAAGAAAAAAAATAGGAAACAAAGAAAGAACACAGTGGTAAAGAATAAAAATGGCGACTAACAAGTATCTATCAATAATAACTTTAAATGTAAATGGATTAAATGTCCCAATCAAAAAACATAGGGTAACTGAGTAGATAAGAAAACATGAACCATATATCTGCTGTCTACAAGAAACCCACCTCATTAGAAAGGACTCACACAGACTGAACGCGAAA
>NW_006289293.1:626868-627168 GCF_000327345.1 Myotis davidii
AACAAACGACGATGAAAACACAATCCAAAACTTATGGGACACAGCAAAAGCAGTCCTGAGAGGGAAGTTCATAGCTCTACAAGCCTACGGCAAGAAACAAGAAACAATGAGAATAAATCACCTAACACTACAACTCAAAGAGTTAGAAAGAGAGCAACAAGAAAAGCCCAGTGTAAGCAGAAGGAAGGAAATAACAAAGATCACAGCAGAGATAAATAAACATAGAGAACCAAAAAAAAACAAAAAACCAACAATACAAAAGATCAACAAAACCAAGAGCTGGTTCTTTGAAAGGATAAA
>NW_006289293.1:629013-634883 GCF_000327345.1 Myotis davidii
CTTGTAACATAGAAACCCACACCTGAAACCTATATGTTCAGGTTGACCAATGTCACCACAATAAATAATAAATAAATAAATAATTAATTAAAGACAAAGAAGAGATCTTAAAAACATCAAAAAAAAAAAAGAAAGAAAAGCATCAAGAGAAAAGGAGTTAGGTACCTACATGGGAGTGCCCATAAGACTGGCAGCTGATTTCTCAACAGAAATTTTGCAGGCTAGAAGGGAGTGGCAAGAAATATTCAAAGTGATGAAAAGTAAGGACCTTTAACCAAGATTGCTCTAATAAAAGGACAGATGAAGATCTTCCCAGACAAGAAAAAGATAAAAGAGTTCATCACCACCAAACCAGTATTACAAGAAATGTTGAAGAGTATTTTTTAAGAAGAGGAAGAATAAGAATAAAAGAAGAATAAGAGGAAGAGGAAGAAGAAGAAGAAGAAGAAGAAGAAGAAGAAGAAGAAGAAGAAGAAGAAAAAGAAGAAGAAGAAGAAAAGACAATACAAACAAAGAGAATTATAGGCCAATATTCCTCATGAACATAGATGCCAAAATCCTCAACAAAATTCTAGCAAATCGAATCCAGCATTACATTAGAAAGATCATACACCATGACCAAGTGGGATTGATTCCGGGGATGCAAGATACAATATCCGCAAATCAACAAACGTTATACATAATGTAAACAAATTGAGAGACAAAAATCACATAGTCATATCAATTGATGCAGAAAAAGCATTTGACAAAATCCAACACCCATTTTTGATATAAACTCTCATCAAGATAGGAATGGAAGGATCATACCTCAACATAATAAAAGCCATATATAACAAAACCACAACCAACATCATAGTCAATGGGCAAAAACTAAAACCATTCCGCCTAAGAACAGGAACAAGACAGGGATGCCCCGTCTCACCACTCCTGCTCAACATAGTACTGGAAGTACTAGCCATTGCGATCTGACAAGAAGAAGAAATAAAAGGCATCCAAATTCAAAAAGAAGAAGTAAAACTGTCCTTATTTGCAGATGACATGATACTGTACATAGAGAACCCTAAAGACTCCATCAAAAAATTATTAGACTTAATAAATGAATTTGGAAATGTAGCAGGATACAAAATTAATACCAAGAAATCTATGGTATTTCTTTACACCAATAGTGAACTTACAGAAAGTGAGACTAAAAAAGCAATACCATTTACCATCGCATCAAAAAAAATTAATAGGAATAAACTTAAATAATGAGGTAAAAGACTTATATGCAAACAACTACAGGACACTGAAAAAAGAGACAGAGGAAGACTTAAACAGATGGAAGAACATACCATGTTCATGGATTGGTAGAATCAACATCATCAAAATGTCCATACTATCCCTGGGCACTTCCAAGAACAAATAGCAGCCATCTGCAGATCACTTTGAAGGTCATGCCACGTAGCCGCAGAACCAGCACACCCAGTGGACAGCTTCAGACCACATCTAAGTATCACCTAACGACCTCTTCGACAAGTGACACACTGATAGGGTGGGCTCAGCGGGCACCAGGGCCCTACTGAAGTAAGTCCTGCTCCATGAGGAGGACCCCTGCACAGCTGGTACTTCAGGGTGGTAGAAGCAAGTTCTTGCAGTTAATCAACCTATGGGTAAATCCCTCCCCTTGATCTACCAATAGCAATCAAGGCTTAACTATAACAGGAGGGTGTACACAGGCCACATGAGGGATGCATCTGGAGTGCCAATCTCAGGTCAATTGGGAAGGCTGTGCCGCTGAATCCTATAGAGCACCTGCTGCATTAGGCCATTCTACCAAGACATAGACATGAAACAGCTCTTCCTAATACCTAGAAACAAACACAAAGAGGCTGCCAAAATTAGGAGACAAAGAAACATGTCCAAAATGAAAGAAAACAAAACTCCAGAAAGATAACTAAGCAAAATGGAGACAAACAATCTACTAGATGCAGAGTTCAAAACACTGGTTATAATGATATTCAATGAACTTAGAGATGGAGTAGATGGACTTAGAGAGAACTTCATTAGCATAAAAAGAACATGCAAACTATAAAAAAAGACCCAGATGGAAATGAAGGATATACTAACTGAAATGAAGAATGATGTACAGGGAATTAACAGTTAAGAAGATGTAGCTGAGAATCAAAATGGCGACTTGGAATATAAAGAAGCAAAAAACACCCAATCAAAAAATGAAAGAAAACAAAACTCCAGAAAGATAACTAAGCAAAATGGAGACAAACAATCTACTAGATGCAGAGTTCAAAACACTGGTTATAATGATATTCAATGAACTTAGAGATGGAGTAGATGGACTTAGAGAGAACTTCATTAGCATAAAAAGAACATGCAAACTATAAAAAAAGACCCAGATGGAAATGAAGGATATACTAACTGAAATGAAGAATGATGTACAGGGAATTAACAGTTAAGAAGATGTAGCTGAGAATCCAGGGAATTAAGTTAAGAAGATGTAGCTGAGAATCAAAATGGCGACTTGGAATATAAAGAAGCAAAAAACACCCAATCAGAACAGCAAAAAGAAAAAAAAAAATTTAAAAATGATGATAGTGTAAGGAGGCTCTGGGACAACTTTAAATGTACCAACATTTGCATCAAGGGGTGCTAGAAGGAGAAAAGAGAAAGGAAGAAACTGAAATCTTATATGAAAAAATAATGACAGAAAATGCCCCTAACCTGGTGAAGGAAATAAGCATACAAGTCCAGGAAGTGTAAAGAGTCCTGAACAAGGTGAACACAAAGTCACCCACACCAAGACACATCATAATTAAAATGCAAAAGATTAAAGACAATATTCAGATCTTGTAACATAGAAACCCACACCTGAAACCTATATGTTCATGTTGACCAATGTCACCACAATCAATAGTAAATAAATAAATAATTAATTAAAGACAAAGAAGAGATCTTAAAAACATCAGAAAAAAAAAGAAAGAAAAGCATGAAGAGAAAAGGAGTTAGGTACCTACATGGGAGTGCCCATAAGACTGGCAGCTGATTTCTCAACAGAAATTTTGCAGGCTAGAAGGGAGTGGCAAGAAATATTCAAAGTGATGAAAAGTAATGACCTTTAACCAAGATTGCTCTAATAAAAGGACAGATGAAGATCTTCCCAGACAAGAAAAAGATAAAAGAGTTCATCACCACCAAACCAGTATTGCATGAAATGTTAAAGAGTCTTCTTTAAGAAGAAGAGGAATAAAAAGATTAAAAAAAATATGAACAGTAAAATGGCAATAAATACAAATCTATCAACAATTGAGTTTAAAAAAATAAATGCACAAGCAGAACATAAACAGACTCGTGTTTACAGAGAACAGTTTTTATAAATTGACAATAAAAAAGGCAGGAGATTTACATTTTCAATATTTTAAATAATTTACGGTAAAAAATTAGTGATTATTTCCTCTAAGTGATGATAACATGTTATTCCACAGACTACTCACCATATAAATATCATTCTAGAATATCCAATTATACATTTATTCCATTCTTATAAAGACTTCAACGTTAAAATAAAATAGAAAAATAAATCTTTGCTCTGTGTTCAAAGCAAGTCAATGTACTCCCGTTCTTCTCCTCCCACTTTCCTATATAAGAATATTATCAGACACCATAACTTTAAACAACCTAACAGCTTGCACTCAAACTTGAGAGAGGGATTATCGGTTTTCTTTGAAAGGTTAAGTGACAGAAAGAAATCTCTCCATTTTCAGCTCCTGAACAAGCTTATTAGTTTAACAGAGATTTTTTTATTTTTTTTTTTTTACTAAAGACATTACTAGCTTTCACTTTGCCAGATGATTTGAAAATCTCTGCAACACTTCCAACCTGCATTAAATGAGATCTAATGGATTGATACAAGTAGTCTTTCTTGTATGTCATGTTGGAAACCTTTCACAAGCATTGGAAAACCCCTGATATAAAAGTAACCAAGGGGTGCCAATGATGAAAGACTTTGTTGCCATGGTGTCTTCTCATAAATCATCAATTATTGTCTGTTATTATGAATGTGACAGCCACATACTGTCATAAAGGGATTTGCATTTTCATCTAGTTTTAAGATTTTTTTTCCAGACATCAATTGCTTTGTAAAAGAAATGTCATGACAACGTTGGAACATTTTAAGCTTGTTATGGAGTTTTCAAGCATTCATTTGGACTTTGTCAGTTCGGCATTTTGGCATCCCAACCTCCTTTGCATTATTAAATAGTTTATTTTTATAGTTCACAAACATAAGTATATAGCATAATAGGCTCAACCCAACAGAAGCAATGGAACTCTTTTGGTTGGTATGACAACCTAAACGGAACAATTTCCTGTCACTGTTTTAAAAGAGGCACTCTCATGTGGCCCTAAATACTAATTACAAACACAAGCCGTTTGCTAACATGTTCGGTTTGCAGATTAAAGCACTTCATGCCTAATTTATCATTTAACATGTCCTCCTACATGTGTAGTGTGGCACAGAATGAATAATAACTTCACTTGCTTACAAAATTTTCTAACATAATTTCACTAATTATTTTCACAGTTGCTAGAATTTTGCTGCACTGCTACAAATTCAGTAAACTCAAAGGATATGCAAAGTGCAAGGAAAGATTCCTAAATGTAATTTCTGGATTAGGTTTGAAATGTTTGCTTAAATTTCTTTCCTATAAATGCCTATTTTAAAGATGATTATATGTTACCTAGGAAAGTTGCAAAATTTTCAAGAACATATGTGGTATAATGTCTTGTCTCACAATCTATTCATTTCAGTTAAAGAAGTAATATATTTGGTTAAAACATGTAATAAATAATTTAGCAAAGGTACCAGTTGATACCCTAAATGGGAAATCTATTTTTTTCAAAGCAGAAGATTCAGGGGGAAATAGTAAATCCATCAGGCAATACAGACATAGTACTATTGTATACTCTAACATTAAGCTTTCCCTTTCCCTGCTCCATACACACACACATTTCATACAAGCCTTAAAGGCTATACTTCATCTTTTGAAGGGGAAGAAAACATGGAGGTGGGGAGAATTTCGAACTATCCCAGAGTGTGAGCAAGAGTTACAAATTGTTAAAATCTTCAAAGAATGTGTACCTCTAACCAACACCTGTGCAAATGTTAGGATACCATTATCACATACAGAGGTCATTGTTTTTGTGTGTGTGTTTAATTAAAGCACTTCTATTTTCCAGGTTAATGAAATACACGATGGGAAAGCTTCACTAGTGGGTATCATTATGATTTAAATATTAAGAAAGGAAAGACTTCTAAACTGACCTTGCCTACTTTCTCACCAACTAACCCACAAGCCTAGAATCTGACATAAATATATTTACAATTTCCAAAGCTGAATGGTTTCTTCCTAGACTTCAAATAATCAAGTAGCATTTTTAGGGAGGTTGTCAATTTATCAAAATCAAATATAATAAACATGCTTCAGTTGATTTTCTAAAAAGAGAAGGTGGAACATAGAAAGTTTACCTCTGGGAATGCCTACAGAATGCATTATTTTATAGGGGATTAAACAAAATGGATGATGTGAGGTCTCTGTTCCTGTTACTATCTGGGCACTACTATTCCCACCAAAATAAATTGCTTAACAGGGCCTGCGCTACCACCCTCATCACAACTCTACAAATTATAAGTCCAAAGAAAGTAAAACTCTTGTAGTTCTGGTCTCCTGTGGTTGCACAAGAAGGAACAACAAAGTGCTCCCAACTGCTTCTCAATCCAGCAGCAGTAGCCTTAACACTCTAAAGGCCCCATAGGCCTTCTGACAGCCTGTGCTCACAGGGGTTCCTCTCTTTCAAGCACCCACTCAGTGACTCTGCAG
>NW_006289293.1:634894-646100 GCF_000327345.1 Myotis davidii
TTATTTCAAAAAGAAATCTGGTCAGCTTGAAGCAATAAAATCTAATCTGAATGCAGCCAGTCATTGGCTGGGAGCACTTGCTCCTAAATTCAAAAATAATTTATAAAATGTCATAAGCTGCTATATAGCACTTGGAGAGAAATAAAACATATTGTAAGTATTAGTAATATAATTCAATTGCTCAATAAATATTTATTGAATACTAAATGTCAGTAATAATGCTAGATACAAGACACATCAGTGGTCAGCAAAATAAAGGCATGGTGCCCCACCTACATTATGCTTATTAAATTACCACAGCATTTTAACATTTCCAAAAAATTCTTACATACATTTGCTCATTTTTTGTTATTCACAATAACCTTGTGAGAGACATTCATAATTCCATTTTATGGATAAAAAACAGACTTATAGATGTGAAGTAAATTGTTTATAATCCTAGAGCTATTTGTTGCTTCACTGAGGGATTAAGCACAAGATTTCTGACTACAGATTCAGAACTCTTACCACCATAGCAGCATTTCCAAAAGTATGTTGCATGGACTACCAGTTCTCTGAACAAAATATTTCCTTTAATCAAAAAAGACAGAGAAATCTCTTATAGATTCATAGAGCAAATTTAAACTTTATAGGCTATAAGACAAATTTGTTTAAATTTGATGAACAAATTTTTTATTAACCTTATGTTTCTCAAAACTATTCTACGCCAAATCATCTCTGTGGGTGGAAAAATGAATACAGGGTGGTTCAGGAACTTGTGACAAACTAATATAATGGATGCACAGTAGGGGGTGTGGAGGCTACAGAAAGGATCTATGTTAGAGAGTTGCATAGTACATTTCTAAATCTATGCATGACCATGAAGGTGTGTGTCTGTAGAAGACCAAGAGGCTTTTTATTCTCTTCTCACTAGATGTTATTAAATAAATGGGCAGATATGTTTGGAGAGTATAAGGCCTATGTACATTATCAGAATGATGAAAAATTTAGGATGCCAGCAAACAAATGGAACTGAGAGAATTCCTTTGACCCCCTTTCTCAGCCACCTCTAACACTTGCTCATCATTGAGAAGATCAAATCTTCCTCTAACCAAAATTTCACTTAATGGCTGATTCTAGGACTAGGGTAGAAATTACACAAGATGAGCCTGGAGCATCTTATAGTGCTAAAAAGTAAGAAAGTGCTTTAAAAAATCCACAATCATGGAGTCATGTAAAGGCATACAGGAGCCAACTGAAAGATTTCCTAATAGCCAAAGCTGAGAAAATGTAAGCAGTAATATAAATATTGTATTACTGGATTATAACTCAAAGTATAAAACAAATACTTATGAGTTCATACTGAAATAAATGATTAAATAAATAGATAAACACATGGAGAAGAGATAAATCTACTGTGTAGAAAAATTCAAAATGATTTCTGAAGATACTCTGCCCTTAAGAATATGAAGCATAAACTCTCCACCATTTAATTGTGGAGAGCACATAGTGACTTCCTTCCAAAAACTTCCAAAAAGCATTGCTGGGGTCCAACCCCAGCAGGTCCAGGGGTCCCCAAAGGTGTGGACGGAGTAAGCAAAGAAGGAATGACACAGAGACAGCTTTCAGTTGATCAGCAGCCTAGGCAGGATCTCTAGCCAAGTTCTGGTTAGGATCTCCAGCGAAGTTCTGGTTTGGATCTCCAGCCAGGTTCTGTAGCCATGTTCACTTGCTAGGTTCTCCAGCCAGGTTATGTCCAGGTTCTCCAGCCAGGTTCAGTCACTAGGTTCTAGTCAGGTTCTCTTGCCATGTTCTAGCCAGGTTCTGTCTCTAGGTTCTGTTGCCAGTTTCTGTCCAGGATCTTTTGCCATGTTCCGTCTCTAGGTTCTGTCTCTAGGTTCTGTGTCTAGGTTCTGTGGCCGGGTTCACCAGGCTCCGTCTAGGTTCTTCCTCCCTAACTTCAGGGGAAAATCCCTACCTGGGGAAACAACCTTTCTCGGAGAGGTGACCTTGGTTAAAACACAGCTCCAAGAAGGTGAGCAAAACATATTAAGAACAGTATGCCATATATGCCAGGTCCCTTGAAACAGCAAGGATGGACCAGCTCCCGGCAAAGCATATTATAGATAGAAGGGAGGAGTCACTTCATAGTGGAGAAAACTGACAAACACTACAGGACACACGTGATCAAGGTCAACATCAAGAATGATAAGTCATGATAAGGTGTATCCTTAATATGATTTGATGAAAATGGCACTTTACCTCTGTGGTTTTCCTCCAAAAAACAAATTTAATAATAATAAAAACACCAGACAAATCCTAGTTGAGGGCCATTCTACAAATACCTGACCTATACTCCTCAAAATTGTCAAGATCATTCAAAACAAGGAAAATCTTAAAAACTGCCATAGCAAAAAGGAGTCTAAGGAGACATGATGACTATTTGTAAGATGGTATCCTACATCCTGGAACAATAAAAAGGATATTAGGGGAAAAACTGAGGGAGTCTGAGCAAAGTATAAACTTTAGTTAATAGCAGTATATCAATATTGTGTCATTAATTGTGAAAAATTGATTCATTAATTGTATGTTAACAACAGGGAAAGTGGCTACAGTGTACATGGGAAGTTTCTGTAATATTTGTGCATTTTTTGTCTGTAAAGCTAAAGCTTTTTCTAAAATAAGTTCACTAGTCAAAACCACTGCCTCTAATAATCTTTGTACCAAGCCCAATTTTATAAAAACGGATTTATCTCTATATGAATTGGAGTGCAACTTAGTTACAAAAATCACAAGCAATGATTTTTGAAAAGGAAAAGTTAGACAAAATAAGGAAAGCACAATTTTTAATGCAACAAAAGAGTAAAATGTGTATATACAATTTTTAAATGGGCTGCCTCAACCAGATGTCCCAATCCCCTCATGTAATGTTTTTAATACAGTGGGTACTTTATTGCCAAGTGTAAATCATTATTAAAAAATAAAACCACAGGGAGTCACTCAAGATGGTGGTGTAGATAAATGTCATACTCAAATCTTCCCACAAACACATCAAAATTACAACTAAACTAAAGAACAACCATCACTCAGAACTGTCTGAAATCTAGCTGAACATAAGCCTTCAAATTAAGGATATAAATAAAAAGCTACATTGAGACTGGTAGAAGGGGCAGAAACATAGAACAAGCTGGTCCTATCAGTGATGGCGAACCCTTTGAGCTCAGGGTGTCAGCATTTTGAAAAACCCTAACTTAACTCTGGTGCTGTGTCACATATAGAATTTTTTTGATATTTGCAACCATAGTAAAACAAAGACTTATATTTTTGATATTTATTTTATATATTTAAATGCCATTTAACAAAGAAAAATCAACCAAAAAATGAGTTCGCGTGTCACCTCTGACACGTGTGTCATAGGTTCGCCATCACTGTCACCTATACCCATTGAAAGAGATACCTTGGCTGTGGAGGTCCCCCATGAGGAGTGAAGGGTCTTAACCCCACACCAGGTTGCCCATCCCAGAGTTCCAGTGCCAAGAAGAGAAGTCCCCATAACTCCTGACCATAAAAATCAGCAGGGATTAAGGCTGAGTGAGATAGAGGGCTGCTGGAGTCCCAGGCAGTCTTCTTAAAGGGTTAGCATATGTAGTTACTCTGACTCACTCACTCTGAGCTCCGTTGCTGGACTGGCAGCTTAAAAGACACTAGGAACATATGGGGAAAACTGAATTGTCTGGCTTCAAGTAGAGGGCTGGAAGTGCAGCTTTCTCCCAGACAGACATGCTAGGAGAGTCCATTGTCCCTTTTCTGAGCCCTCCCTCCACAGAGGCAGCAGGCGGACACCCTATGTGTGTCTCCATAAACCTGGCTAAAGGAGTTCATTGCCACCAAACCAGTATTCCATGAAATCTTAAGCATCTTGAAGAAGGAGGAGAAGGAGGAGGAGGAAGAGGAGGAGGAGGAGGAGGAGAAGAAGAAGAAGAAGAAGAAGAGATAAAAATGTGAATAATAAAATGGCAATACCTACATATCTACCAATAATTACTTTAAATACAAATGGATAAAATGCTCCAATCAAAAGACATATGGAGGTTGAATGGATAACAAAACAAGAGATCTACATAATATACTGTCTACAAGAGAAGCACTTCAGATTGAAAGACACACACAGACTGAAGTAAAGGGACAGAAAAAGATATTTCGTGAAAATTTAAACAAGCAAACAGGAAAATCTGGGGTACCAATACTTATACTGAACCTAATAGACTTTAAAATAAAGGCTATATACAAGACAAAAAAGGAACAAGAAATTACACTCTGCGTCTTTATTCAAAGAAATTCAAAACAGTAAATCTAAAAGACATATGCATCCATATGTTCACTGCAGTGCTATTTACAATAGAAAATATATGGAAGCAACCTAAGTGACCATCAGTAGATGAATAATAAAGAAGTGGTGCATATATACAGTGTAATATGACTCAGCCATAAAAAAGAATGAAATCTTACCATCTGCAACATGATGGATAGACCTCCTACAGGGTATTGTGCTGAGTGAAATAAGTGAGATAATGGAAGACAAACGGTATATGATTTCACTTATATGTGGAATTTAAAGAACAATATAAATGAACAAACAGAAACAGACTCAGATACAGAGAACAGACTGTTAGCTGCCAGATGAAAGGGAGGTTGGAGGGACAAGTGGAAATGGTGAAGGGATTAAGAAGTACAAATTACTAATTACAGAATAGTCATGGGGATGTAAAATACAACATAGGAAATATAGTCAATAATATTATAATAACTATGTATGCTATCAGATGGGTACTAGATTTATCAGGTGACCACTTAGTAAGTTATATAATGTCTGATCACTGAGCTGCACACCTGAAACTTATATAATGTTGAGTGTCAATGGTAATTGAAAAATAAAAAAATTAAAGTAAACAAAAATAATAAAAATAATGAAATACTGTCCTTTGTGACACCATAGATAAATCTGGAGGTCATTATACTAAGTGTAAAAAAATGAAACCACTCTCTTTTTTTTGCATTTTCTTTTTAAAAAATATATCTTTATTGTTGAAAGTAATACAGATGTCCCCCATTGAGCTCTTCTCCATGCCTCAGGTCCCCCAGGCCTTCACCACACTATTGTCTGTATTCGTGGGTTACATATATAAGTTCTCTGGTTAATCTTTCTCCATCCACTCACCCCCCACCTTCCCTCTAAGATTCCTCAGTCTGTTCCATGCTCTATGTCTCTAGATCAATGTTTCTCAACCTGTGGGTCGCGACCCCTTTCAGAGGGGTCGCCTAAGACCATCCTGCATATCAGATATTTATATTACGATTCATAACAGTAGCAACATTACACCCTCGAGTCAAAAAGTTTGCCCACCCCTGGTCTAGACTCTAGATCTATATTGTTGATCTGTTCATTTTGTTCACTAGATTCTACATATGAATGAGATCATGTGAAACTTGAAAAAATGCTCAAAGTTACTAATCATCAAAGAGATGCAAACTAAAACAACAATGAGGTATCACTTCACACCTTTCAGAATGGTTACCATCAACAAATGACAAGTTCTGGTGAGGATGTGGAGAAAAGGGAACCCTAGGACACTACTGGTGGGAATGCAGACTGATACAGCCACTATGAAAAACAATATGGAGTTTACTCAAAAAATTAAAAATGGATATGCCATTTGACCCAGTGATCTCACTTCTAAGAGTATATCCTAAGAATCCTGAAGTACCAATCAGAAAGAACAAATGCACACCTATCTTAATAGCCATGCTATTTACTATAGCTAACATCTGGAAACAGCCCAAGTGCACATCAGTAGATGAGTGGATAAAAAAGCTGTTCTACATTTATAGAATGGAATACTATGCAGCTATAAAAAGGAAGACTCTCTTACTCTTTGAGAGAGCAGGGAGGGACCTGGAGAGTATTATGCTAAGCAAAATAAGCCAGTCAGAGAAAGACAAGTACCACTATCTTTTTTATACTTAACATTTTAGATATATCAATTTGTGATTTAATGGGTATTTGTAAAACTCTTACAGCACAAAGAATATAAAATCGCTCTTTTTGTTATTTAGGCTAATTTTATTTCATGCAGCATTACCATACAGATCTGTTGACCAACTATATTACAGTAATATGCCTAGAACTAGCAATTTTTAATAAAAATGTGCAAATCATTTGATTCTATCAAATAATAATGTATTTATTTATTTAAATAGAATATTGTCTATCAGTAGAATACTTTGTAATGATAAATCATTACAAAATGCTTTAAATTCTCCTTATTGCAACAAATCAAAGCATGGTTGCTGTTATGACCAGGCTTCAGTACCTTATATGTTTTAGCAGCTTTGACATTACACATTTAAAGAAATCTGGATCACTGTATATATCAGATGATCTAGCACTTTCTATCATAAATTATGAATAAGATATCACTTATATAAATCTATTGATTCAAGTACATATTTTTAACATCTGTTTTCTAATGGATTTATTTTTAAACATTTTTTAAGTTTTATAGTTAGACTATTTTTATACTTGCCCCCTTTTGAGCATTAGAATCCATAATAATAAAAGCATAATATGCTAATCAGACTGGATGACCTTCTGGACGAAGCCGGGCTGCGAGGGAAGCCCGGGTCCTGGGTGCCAGAGGGAAGCTGGTGCTGGCAGCTGGGGAAGGAAGGCCTGCTCTTGCACAAATTTTGTGTATCGGGCCTCTAGTTAGAAAATAAAAATGACAATCTAAAGTAAGCACATCTTTGGAGTCCTAATATGCTGGGAGGAGGAGAACCCTTTGAGCAAGTATATTGTTTGTATTGAATACTTGGTGTTATCAAAAACAGAAGCAGGACATGTCTTTAGAGCACTTCACATATATCTGCAGGACTTTAGAGCATGTTGCCATAGAACATAATTCCTTTAAGAATTACAAATCAAAGAAAGGCCATTTGGCTTAATAATTCCATTTCTTAACATTATTTTGTTGCATTCATCAAGATGTATTACAAACCCTAACAATTTAGGGACAATGCACTGCCTTTTCAAATGCATTCATATTGGATCTTCAAATCAACTCCATTTTAGCAACTAATTAGTTACACTGATAAACTTTTAAGAATAGGGCTATGCAGTTTTAGAAAATGTCACCATTCGCTTTGTAAATTAATGATATGTTCCCCATTGCACAATAATAGGTGGTTATCAGCCTTTCCTCGTCATCCTGTCTCAGCCATTTAAATCTACACTGAGTCCTCCAGAGAATTTCATGGTCTGTCACCCTACTCACTGGTATCTAGATGTACAAATGTTTTAGCAGTCCCTTAATTTTTACATCACTAGGCAACTGTTCTAAGTTTAAAAGAAAGAACAGGTTTCAGCTGAACATTCAGACAAGTACCCTACTACAAAAGTAAGTTTTCTTTCATTTATATTAAAGAAACACATAACCTGAGACCTAATGTATTGTACCTTCACATCATTAAATGTAACATGTGGAACCTCACATTACTATGCTACACATGGCCAATAAATTTTAGTATTCACAGGATTATGGTAATTAAGTCTTCCTTTTCTTTGGGTGATGTGACACTTGCTTAACTGTAATGTCACTCCACTTAAAGTCTGTGTAAACAACATTATCTTAGTCACTCTGCATTACATTTCCAACTGTGAGCAAAATTACTATGCCAGAGTGGACAATAATGTAAGTAATCCCAAGGAAACATAATGTAAATTATTTGTTCAAGGTTCAAATTGGATTTTCAATGAACAAAAGGAAATACTTTCTGTGCACATATAATATTAATGCATGTTGGGGATCCATGGCAAAGCACATGGGTATACTTGGAGGCAGTGATAATGACACAATGTCCATTATTTTGATGTTTTGTGGATAAAAGATAAATGTTTGCTAAGGCTTCATTCAGGCTAACAAAAGTACAGATACTCAATAAGGAGTAGTACAGAGAACAACTGCAAAAGGTTTTGTAAATAAAGATTCATTAATATCTCAAATGCAAATGATGATTTTTAGAAATGCAGATGATAAAGGCAATGCAACAATCGTTATTTTCCTCCTTTCCTTTTTTTTGAACTCAGCAACCATAATATTTTTTAAGTAGAATACTAATTTCTCAATAGTCTTGTCAGCCACTTAGTGTATTATGTCCAAGAAGTGCTATCTTGAAAATTTTCTGGCCTATAAAAACTACCTTAAAGGCTTTGAGATATCTTGCATTTTAAGTGATTCATAGTGCTTGTTCATAATGTTAAAAAACCTGAAATCTCCATACAGGATAAGTAAGATCTGGCCCAAAATAATCTAGATTAACTGTGCACAAGTTCTTCTTCACTGAACTAGTGAAGTGATACAAAAAGCAAAATAGTGACTTTTAGAGTTATGATTATACTGTAAAACAGTGCCAATTAACAAAAATAGCAATGGAACTTCTTAAATATGTGACTCATGTTCAGTTCACAAATAGATCAAAGTGCATAAAAACCCTCAAAAGCACTTATGTGGGATTTTCTAGGCCTATTGTCACATTTGGATAAATGAGGTGTACATATGTGAAGTGTATTAATCTGGAGATCATCTGAACAAAGTGTGTGAACCACAATTTTCTTGTATTTTCTGATGTTGAAACTCTGTTGAAGGTCAATTCACTTTCTAGAAGTGCCATAGTCAAAAAGTTTTTCCAGGGCTACTTATAAAAAGACAAAGCCCTGCTTGGCCAGTGTGTCTCAGTGGTTGAGCATCAACCCATGAACCAAGAGTTCACTGGTTGGATTCCAGGTCAGGGCACATGCCTAGATTATGGGCCTAATCCTCAGTAGGGGGTGTGCAGGAGGCAGTTGATCAATGATTCTCTCTTATCATTTCTATTTCTCCCTCCCTCTCCCTTCCTCTCTTAAATAAATAAAAACTTTTTTTAAAAAAAGAGAAGCCCCTAAAAATGTCTTAATCACAAGAGATTAACTGACTTCTATTTTGTTTGCTAGAATTGTCACCTTCCATAGTAGAGGCTTTACTAAAAATATAACTATGTTCAATATCCTCATAGATAAGCAATGTTCTTTTTTACGGTAAAGTCATTTAAAATAAAATAAAATAAAATACTAGGTACTCTGTACTAGAGATAGGATATAGTTGTGTGTGCGAATGTGTGAGTTTATGTGAGTGTGTTTGTGTCATATGCTTGCAATTATGGGAGTTTAAATAAAAATCAGTTTCAACTGACTCCGTATTATACTCTAATTTCTTATAATATTGGACAGGTTTCTAATTGAATGTTTTTTCCAGTGCACATAGAATCTAACAAAACCTGCAAGCTCTTTGTTAAACCTCAGGGCAAAGATCCAGATCTTTCTAATCAAAAATATCTGCAAACACAATATCCAATTACTTTGCCCCATTGTCCAAAAAGAAATACAAAAATATACAGAAAAGTCAACCTGAGTCCTCCCTCCTTTTTAAGTAACTAAATGCAACACCATAAAAGCAATGCTGGAATCAAATCTTAAGTGAGCTGAAAATACTGAATAGTCTCTTCTCTGAAGCTGAAATGTGCATTAAAAGATCTTGAAAAACACACACGCAAAGCTATCACAAATAGTGGTTGAGTTTTCACTGTATTTCAGCATTTGTGATGTGATACTTCAGAGTGGGAATCATTGAGGATGAATTCAAAAGGGTGTGTTGCCATTGCCTAGTTCTAATGCTGAGATCCTGCTCCCATCTTCTATGCCCCCTCACACCCCCTATTGTTCTTGAATTATGGGAAACACAAAGATAAATAATAAAATTTATTATCTTAACTAAGCTAGAAGGTGATATAACAGTATTCACAAGTTGATAAAATTCAATTTTGTCTTTATATTTTATGCACAATAAGTAAATTATAAATTCGAGGTAAAGTGAAGATATGTATCACAGATCAAAGGTTATAGCATACTTTTAAGAGATTGCTTAGTCCAAAATCCTAATTTTATAGATGCAGAAATTGAGGTCTCAACCCATGGTTATTTACAGCACTGTTTTAAGTCATGGACTTCTGACTTTTTTCCAAAACTTTTCCTGTTCCACTACGTCATATCAAATGAGGCTTTATGAAAAAGTGCCTTATAACCAAGGAAAATACAAATTTTAAGTAGTATCCTTATGCTTATCTAAACTAGATATGTTTTTATTTTTTAATTTGGTTTTATTGTTTAAAGTATTACGGATAGTAGTACATATGTCTCCTTTTTTTTCTCCCATTGACCTTCCCCTGGCCTCCTCTACCCCTGGACACATGCTCTCACCCGCTCCCCCCCCCCAGTGTCTTGTGTCACTAGATATGTTTTTAAATGAATGATGACACAAATAATATCAGTATTAAGAGATGAGGACCAATCTTTAAATTTATGTATAATCATGAAAAATGATAAATTAAAAGAAGTATATTTTATTAAAAGGAATTATTTATTAAAAAATAACTACTATACTGGAAAGAATGTGTGGAAATTGGAGTGTTTGTGAATGCTAGTAAGAGTATAAATCAGAAGCTATTTAGAGAGCAATTTGGTAATAACTATTAAAGTTGAAGATGTGTATAGCCCACAATTTGACAATTTCACTTCTAGGTTTACATCCTAAAGAAGCTCTCCCTAGAAGGATCATACCTCAACATAATAAAAGCCATTTATGACAGGCCCACAGCCAGCATCATACTCAATGGACAAAAACTAACACCATTCCCCCTAAGAACAGGAACAAGACAGGGGTGCCCCCTCTCACCACTCCTGTTCAACATAGTACTGGAAGTGTTAGCCATTGCAATTAGGCAAGAAGAAGAAATAAAAGGCACCCAAATTGGAAAAGAGGAAGTAAAACTGTGGATATCATACATACAAAACCCTAGAGACTCCATCAAAAAGCTACTAGACTTAATACATGAATTTGGCAATGTAGCAGGATACAAAATTAACCCCATGAAATCTGAGGCATTTCTCTACACTTATAGTGAACTTTCAGAAGGAGAGATTATAAAAACAATCGCGTTTACCACATCGCACCAAAAATTAAGCGACCTAGGAATAAACTTAACTAAAGAGGTAAAAGACCTCTACTCAGAAAATTACAGGACTTTGAAAAAAGATATAGAGGAAGACATAAACAGATGGAAGAACATACCGTGTGTT
>NW_006289293.1:647475-656430 GCF_000327345.1 Myotis davidii
GCGGGGAAAAAAATGGACACATATGTAATACCCTTTGTAATAAAAAATAAAATTTGAAAAAAAAAAAAAAGAAGCTCTCCCACATGGGCACAAGGAAATATGGTGTCTATTACAACACTGTAAATAACAGCAAAAAATTGAAAACAACCTAAATGTTAGTCAATATAGTAAAGAATTATCAAACTGTATACTCATACACTGAAATAATATAGTGGGCAATTAAAAAAATAAATGAACTAGATTTACATGTATCCACCTAGATATATCTCCAAAATGTAATGTGAAAATAATTACAAAAACATATTATAGTTTCAAACCATTTTAGGTACACTTTTACAAATATAAAAATTAATACTAAATATTTACACATATAATAAAGGAAACATACAGCAACACTACACACCAATTTTAAGATAGTGGTTACCTCTAGTGGAGGGTGAGTTGAAAGGAGATTAGTGTTAGTCATATCATTAATGCTTTATAGATACATCTTTTCTTTTTAAATTGATTCATGAATCAAATGTAGCAAAATATAGACACAGTTATTGGTCAACAGCTATCATTATTTTCTACTCTTTCTACTTGAGTTTCATTATAATTAATCTTGCTAATTTATTACACGTTAGAAATGATGTAACCAAATTGATTTCAGAATAGAAATGCCATTTGCAGTCATATATATACTTAAATATGAGGTTTTGGTAATAAGTACAATTCCATTTGTCAGAGTATTAGAATGTATTTATCCAAAGTATATGAGCTTTGAAATCAGACTGCCTTGATTCAGATGCTGGCTCTGGTATCTGTAGGCTGTATGGCCATAATAAGTAACTTAACTTTCTCTGTATCTCAATTTCATCTGTAAAACAAGGATCACAATGATAGCACCTAGCTTGTAGGGTTGTTATGATGATGTAATGAACTAATACATGGAAAATCACCTGGTATATCAATTTTGAAAAATGTTAGATATTATAATGTTCTGACAAAAAAAATAGTACTAACTATTCATCAAAGTTTATCCTTAATTATCTTATTTATATGTCTACACTGGTCAAATGCATCAAATAATCACTCGTTGTTGTTTTTAATTCTTTCCTTTGAGGACTAACCAATTAATAATCTCCAATTGTTAGAGTTTTTAGGGAACAGTTAATTTATTAGTATATTTAAATATAGCTCATCCCTATCACATAACAGATTACTTATGATCAGATCTATCTGATGATCTAAGGGCAGCCCTGTCTATCCAAATTTTTTTACCCAAATTTCATTCAAGTAGACATCAATTGTTTTGCACACTGTCGTATGTATTGACAAGTTGTCCAACAATTTATCATCTTTCATATGTCTGAGTTAAATCTGCAGCTAGAATAATGAAAGGGGGGATGTGGAAGAGGAAATAGAGGGGATAAATGGTGATGGAAAAAATAAAACAGATGTGGGTGGGCATTTTTAAAGTTAATTTAGGATTTGAGATTGTGCATTCTTTTCTTTCTCTTTCTTTTTCAGTTTTCTCTTTTGTAAGAAGTCTTTGATAAGTTTCTCAGCAGAAATGACAATGTTAACTTATCATCCTGACTAAGGATTTATGGTGCGGATCCTACAGGTCATTAAAGCACATTTAGCAGTGGGGTGTTTTTCTTTTCTTTCTTTTTCCTAGCGAGATTGAAATTTAATTGTTTCCTTGCTAGACAAATATGCTTTTGGATTGCCAGTAATGAAAAGGGCATACATATGTCAAAAGCATTGTAGCACAGTGGGATTATGTGCTAGGGTCCAGGGCAGGACAGACAAACAAGCAAAGCCTCAGATCAAACAGTTACCTCTTAATAAAAATCTCAGGTGACCAAATTTTGTTTTACCTTTACCAATGCCTATCAAAAGTTCAAAAGAAGTTTTGTTGTGTTAACTACTTACATTTCTCTTATTTCTTATTTTAACCATTTGTAAAAATAAAGGAATTTCACTAGATAAAATTAGAAATGCATTTAACGGCAAGCCAATCTAAAATAAAAAAAAAAATGCATGCTATATGCATGGCTTTCTTCCAATTAAAGCACCATTAATTGGGCATTAAATAGAAGCCTTAATTATGTTATGTGAAAAAACCTATACTTAAATATTCTCTTTTGGACATGGCAGTAATTAGTTTTCATGCTGCATTGTATTGATAAATATGAAAGCACCAAATTCATAATTTTGTCTTAATTTTCAAACCACATTAAGGGAAAATTGTCTTGGCTATTTCCATGCAGTAATAAAAAATCACAAACTGCATAATCATTATTTTGAGTACCAGGAGAATTATTTACAAGCACTCCACTTATAAGTTATTTACTTTACATGAATTTTCCATCATCAAGATCTTCAGGTGTATGTCTAACATACTGAGATTTTTTTAATTGAAGTATGTAGAGGATATACAATTAAAAGCAGAGGTAACAAACTGACACCCCTTGAGCTAGATCCAGACCACAAATGGTTTGTTTGCGTGTTGTTGGGCTGTTTTGGGGTTTTTTGTGTGTTTGGGTTTTTTTGCCTGCATGATGTAGCCTTTTTTTTGCTTTTTATTGAATTAATTATCAACAGTAAAGAATTAAGCAAATTTCACATAAAAATCTGATTTCTTGTCTTCTCTTAAAAAGTCAGATCTTAACACTGGGCCTGCATTCCAATTAGCTGAGCCTAGTAATAGCTGCCACCTTTGGAAAGAATATAACTCTATTCAGCAGAGTCTCCCCTCTACTCCCTAATGCTTATGTTCTTTCTTTTACCTTCTGTGCCTTGACTCAGTAGGCATTAGAGTTTGTGACACTCCTGTTTCTCTGTAGTTTCTGGGAATTAATAGGTACATATACTTTCAAAAACATCTCATGGTTTTCCTCAGATTACAGTAAATGTAAAAACTCATTATGTATATATGTACACAAGTAATGTGTGTTATGACTAATCTAGGAATAAATATACACAGTTTTAAACTATTGTGTACTTAATTAAAAGTGAAGGTTAACATTAATTTGCATAGCATTTCATTCAGAAAATAAAAATAAAATGTACGTTATTTTCAATGCCTAAATTCAATTTCATTCATATACAATAAAAAACACTTACTTTCAATATCCCAACTGTAAAACTCAAAAACTCAATCCATTTACAGTTTCTTAGTTAAAAAACATTCATTAATAAAATTTAATGGGTTTCAGTCCCTTCAGCAATGAAGTCACAGTCTAACCAAAAAGTTTGACACTTAAGGAGGCACATCCACTGCTTCAGGTCACTAGGGTATTATTTAGTGTGCATGATATTCAAGAGTAATATTTAAAACTAGAGGTCCAGCACACGGATTCGTGCACTGGTGTGGGGAATGGCCTTCAGGGATCAGCCCACTGTGGGAGCGCCACTCATTCTGGTCAGCCAAGCGTCTGCTCCCACTGTGGGAGTGCACTGACCACCAGGGGGCAGCTCCTGCATTGAGTGTCTGCCCGTCTGCCCCCTGGTGGTCAGTGTGCATCATAATGACTGGTCGACTGGTTGTTCTGCCTTTCGGTTGCTGGGCTTTAATAGAGATATAGATTAGATATAGATATAGATATAGAATAGATATAGATACAGATATAGACATAGATATAGACATAGACATAGTAACAGATATAGATATAGATGATAGAGATGAGATAGAGATAGAGATAGATAGAATATAGAGACATATATTTAAAGACTTTCTGAAGCAAGTGGGGACTGCAGGGAGACTTGCTGAGGAGCCTGTGCCCCAAATCCGAGCCATGGTCAGCTGAGGAGCAGCCAAGGTAGGGGCTGAGCTCAACCCTGGATTCTGTGGACTTGGGCAGAAGATAGATAGATAGATAATAGAATATATCCCAGATATTAGAAACACTGCCATAGCGATTTTCATTTTCCATGTTGAAAACTCAGGATAAATCACTTAGAGTGGTCCCAATCTCCCCTACAGACTAGAAGGAAAGGGAAAAGTCAACAAAGGGTGATTTAACCTGAGATGGTTGTTTGGAAGAGAAGAGGGAGCACTACTGCAGGCAATAGCAAAACCTACTTTAGTATCATGGGTTGCTCTCCTTCTCTTTTGCCTGTCTGAATATCTGCCAGCTTTCCCCCATAACAACCTAAAAGATATAAAGCCTGAAGCAACATGTTATCTCTTATTTCAATTTAACTATAATTGTCATAGACATTTTAGGAAGTTTCAAGCATGAATCTTCTTAGATTTCCAAATACTTAAAGAATGTATTTTCACAAGAACAAACATTTTAGAACTACTGACATGCCTACAAAATATATCTATGTCTAATGCTTAGAACTCCAAAACATTAGAATTGTGGGTTCCCCCCCCCAAAAAAAATTATTGCTGTAGCACACTTAATAACCTTTGCTGCCCTGCAAAAGTGAATGTACCTTCCTAAGCATTCAGAGTCATGGGGCAGGGTGGATGAATTATTTTCCCATTATTTTACATAGGTGTCAGAGACCCTCACTCAAAGTCCATTAACTTTACAGCCTTTCTCTAACTTCTTCAATTCCCAGGGAAGTTGCTTCTTGCGGCTGGAAGTCATCTCCCCACTACATGGTTCCGGTATCTACTCCCAGTTAACAGATATGAATGGTCACTAAATAACACTAGTGAAATCATGGGGACCCCAATTAACTAAAACCCTCAAATGTGCAGACTGGTTCTAATTAGCTATTTGGATTTCTTGTTTTATTATTAACAAATGGTTAAGCAAAATTCAATGTTTGCTGCTGAAATTTTTAAATGGCTCTACTTTCCTACCTTAGCAAGTATAGTACAGGTAACAAAATTATTGAAGTTGGGCTGAATCTGTACAGGTTCCAGGACATTCCCAGGAAGTTGATTTTTAAAATAATAAATACATAAATACCTGTTAACAGCTTGTTTTCTTGTCATTTGCCTCTTCCTTCTAAAAGGAGAGTGTAGCAAAAAATAAATAAATAAAACTGGTTAATTGAGAGTTCTGGTTAATTAGCTTCCAATTAATCAAGGCTTTATTATATTTTACTAAAAAAATCTTCTTAAAATCTGCAGAAATTTTAGATAAGTTACACACAATGAAACAGCAGCAGAGAAGAGCACAAGAAGGTAGGAAAGCCTGAATTGCTATTAGATAGTATTTTAGATATGTGGATAATGTTATTAAACTTCTGGTCTAATCCCAATTGAGTAAAGAATAATGTGAAATGTGATGTGGTTTAGGGCTTTTCCATATATGAAGTCAAGGAAATAAAGTTATAGATTTCTGTTAAAGAAAATGGCCTCGGGTCATAACAATTCCAAAAAGGCTTCAGCAATATTGTGTCTTTTCCCTTTCTCTCAAGAGCTTTCTTCCCATCCCATTGGGTATTCCAATACTTTTCAGGGAAAAATCCCCTTCCAGTTTTTTTACATTTTTTTATTTGCCAAAAGGATGATGAAAATATGCCAATATAAATGCTATGCCTTAATTTCCTAAACATGGAGCCATTAATCACTCAGCTCATTCTATAGTTATTTCTGTAGAAACATGTAACTATCTTACATCTTCCCCCAAAGGGTTACACATGCACATGTGCACACACACTAGCACACACTCACAAACATACAATCATACACACATCCATACAAAATAAGTTAAACACATACAAAAGAAATCAATAAAAAACATAATTAGCTTAGTTAACAATATAACTATTCTTTCCAGTAATATGTTTCCCAGCATTCCCATGCCCTTTAATGAAGAACAAAAAAATGTAAAATGCCATGCTAATAAAAAAAAAACACTATAAGACTGTACCTTGGCTTTTTTGAGCCTTAGTGCACTTATTACTACAGAAATAGGAACCTATCTATAATACCAGTACAAATATATATGGGGGGTTCATCATCCCTTTATGATCTTTTCTTCTAATAGCTTTTTTTGTTAAAAGTTTCCTTTCAGGTATTTTGTTTGTTTGTTTTTGAAAGGCAACTGCTTTCCTGCTTAAAGGTCTGTAGAAAGATTTCTAAATAAACCACAAATGCAAGCATATAGGGCTTCTGGGGAAAGATTATTTAAGTTTAGGACTTTAAAATGACCAAGTATTGAAACATTCTTGCTAATAGTATCCAATAAATATGCGTTCATGAGTTAATTATTATTTAATTAAGGATTTAAAACTTTCTTAGGAGTTTACCTTGACTTTTGACATTTTTTCATTTGTTTTATCAAATGAAAGATGTATTTTATAGTACTGTTTATAACTCTAACTCTAGAACTTCAGGGACTATATGTTAAATACACATAGTTTATTTTTGACATTCAAATATAATATTACTTCTACACTTCTGAATTTGTTCCTTCTGTGATGTCAACTAATTTATTTTAGATTTTTTTACACTTTGCCAAATAATTAACATTTTGGTAATTTTTACTGGACAAGCAGATGCTACAATTAATATCAGCTCAGTATAGAGCAGCTCTCATCTGAATTTCCTGGAGTTGGCCTAGAATGTTTTGTACTCCCTTAAATTCCTCTTTGTCTCCTGAAGTTACATTTTGCTGCCTCTCCCTACTTCTAAGTATGGATATGAAATTGAAGTGATGAACATAGGGCCTGAAATTTACTAAAATTTATTTCTTGTGGCTGAAATATACCTATTACCACCTTCTTACAAAGCGAATCACAAAAAGGGTTACATATATTCAAGAACAGTGGATCAAATACTATTCTCAAAATACCATGAAAACCAATAGATCTATACCAACAGAAGCCCTACAACAAATTGGGGTAAGTAGTTAAGGTCTCTACTCAGCTTGCCCGCTCCAATAATCGTTGCTGCACTACATTAGGATACTGGTTATCCTTATAATAGGGATACTTTCCCCCAACATACAGGATATACCTGGAAGGTAACTTGACTGTGGCTAAGACCCAAGGACTCAACCAGAGCAGGCTGTATTTTAATTCTTCAAGATCATTTTAATCCTGTACCACTTATAAATGAATTTTCATAATTAGATTCTTTTAACTTGTAATGTGTGAATGCAAGGCCACAAAGTTAATGGCAATGGTTGTTACCCAGCATTCCCTTCTCTGATTGGAAGAAATTCAGCAGAAGAATCAGGGATATGGAATTTTTACATATGAAACCTAAACTTAGACCATAAAATCACATTTAACAATAAATAGCATTCAGACCACATGCCAAGAGTAAACAAAATATCACATAGTAAGTAGTCCAGTTAAGAATTCACAGACTCATTGGATTTAAGTATTTTAGTCCTTTTGAAGATAAATTAAAAATTCACTATCAAATATCACATAGTAAGTCATATCTCTGAACTGAAGGTAGCTAGAATGCTACTTTCATTAATTCTTCATGCAGGGGAGTTTACTCAAAACAGAGCATTTCAAAGCTATATTAAACCTTTGAAATGGATTTCAAACTGTACTCTAAAGAACTTCAAGAAAGTGCTGATGGGTGGTAGAAGAAAAGACAAGGAGAGAAACCAATATGGTGGCATAGGTAAACACCGGAGTTTGCTGCCTCACACAACCACTTCAAAAATACAACTAAAAGATGGAATGGACATCATCCAGAACCACAGGAAGGCTGGCTGAGTGGAAATTCTACAACTAGAAGGAAAGAGAAAAGCATACCGAGACTCAGAGGAGGTGCAGTGCGGAAGTAAAATATAGAGGTACAGAGGCACATGCGGAGAGGGTTGGCAGATGAGGACACGGTTGTCTTTTTCAATCAGGAGGGAGTCTCAAGCTCTGAGCTCCAGTTCCTGGTGAGTCTTTGGGGACCCAGACTCATACAGGAGAAACTGGGCTGTCTGGCATCGGTTGGAACTCTAGGGCAGCTTTCTCCTGGGGGTGCTTGCCAGGGCACTGAGAAGCAGGGCCTCTGAGGGCAGGACTGAGAGCAGCCATAACTGCTCACTCCTCCCTGTTGATCCCCTGAGACCCCTCCCCGCCCAAGCCACGAGGCTTTTGCATATGAAAGGCCTGGCCCTTTGCAATCTGATAATTACCTAACAAACTGCAGCTGGCCCAAGGCCCCAGGGCAACTTTATTGCATCACAGCTGGCTCCTGCTGGATAGCCTCAGGCAGAGGCTAGATTAGCACCTCAATAGAGATCCAGGAGCCAGTGTGCCCGGTGGTTAGAGTGGGACCATCCAGATTTCAGCTCCTCGGATTCATAAAGGACACACTCAGGGGCAGACTCAGTGAGAACAAAGCCCCATTGAAGCAAGTCTTGCCTTGGATGGGTGTCTCCAGCACAGAAGTTCTCCCACTGCAGAAACAGCTGATTCTCACAGCCAATTGGCCTGGGGGTCAATCCCTCCCAGAGTTACCTACAACAATCAAGGCTTAACTACAACAAGACTGTGCACAAAGATGACAAGGGGGTGCACAAAGAGTGTCTACCTCAGGTAATTGGGGATGCTGAGCCACTGGGCTCTATAGGACTCCTAGCACAGAAAGCCACTCTATTGACACATCAAAGCATAAAAAAATTCAGAGACAAAGAAAAGAACACAAATGACAGAAATGGAGGAAAGCAAACTACTGGATATAGAGTTCAAAACCACACTTTTAAGGTTTTTCAAGAATTTTATAGAAACTGCCGATAAACTTAATGAGACCCTCAAGAAATCTAATGAGACCCTTGAGGTTGTGATAAAGGACCAACTATAAATTAAGCATACACTGACTGAAATAAAGAATATTATACAGACTCCCAACAGCAGACTAGAGGATCACAAGAATCAAGTCAAAGATTTGAAATACGAAGAAGGAAACAACACCCAACTGGAAAAAACAAAATGAAAAAGGAATCCAGAAATATGAAGATAGTGTAAGGAGCCTCTGGGAAAGCTTCAAGCGTACCAACATCCAAATTATAGGGGTGCCAGAAGAAGAGAGAGAGCAAGATA
>NW_006289293.1:656904-658888 GCF_000327345.1 Myotis davidii
GCGGGGAAAGGGGTGTGGGGAATGCGGGAAGAGACTGAACAAAAATCATGCACCTATGGATGAGGACAGTGGGGGGAGGTGAGGGGAGAGGTTGGGGTGGGAAACGGGTGGAGGGGAGCTATGGGGGGGGGGGGTGGAACACAACTGTAAATCTGAACAATAAAGATTTAATTAAAGAAAAGACAAGAATGAGCCATTCTTTTTCATCCCTTTAATTAGTGAAGCTGTTCTTTTTCCTATGTGATGTATTATCAGAACTGCTCTAAATTAAAACCCACCACCACCATTTCTCAAATGAGAAAAGTAGCCCCTCATATGTTCAAATGTTTGGCCAAGTTTAGTGTTCAGAAGTCTCCTTACACCTAGTTTATGCTCCTGCCCCTGAATTTGTCGTCCTGCTTTTTCTACTGCATATTAGGGACCACGTTTTGAACCACCCCCCAAAGATTATCATATTTGCTTTATCTTCATGGAAACATAATACAGTCAAACAGGCATGGTACACATTTAGAAAGTAGAAGAGACAAGACAAGATCCATGGCTACCTTGATCTCTAGGCCATTGCTCTTTCTACATAATACTGCTTTCATTTATTTCATTTTTAGTAAAATATAGTTGGCATAAAATTGTATATTAGTTTCAGGTGCACAACATAGTAATTCAACATTTAAATGCTTGTGATGTGATCTTTTAAAACAGAGGCTACAAACTGGCAAATAAAGCATGCCAAATATAGCTCAGTCTGCCCAGAACTTTGAAAATCTGGAAATTTTACATAAAATCTGAATTTCTAAAAGAAAAAGAATATCTGAAAATACGGGTCCCACATATTTACTGGCTCAGCACAACTAGAGGAAGTAGAGGAGCAATGTTTACCCATAGACAGAATATATACTCTTCTGTTTCCTACAGATCCCATAATTTACTCTGATTTTATGCCTGACCCTCTAAATGAATTTATGTTATCGCCTTGGGTCTTGTAGGAATTTGAGTTTTATGACCATTATTTTAAAGTTTTTGGGTATAATTTACTCAAATATTAGTCAATTTACATGAAGAAACTTAAGCTGTAAGTGCTAGATTGTTTACCTGAAAGGTCATAGGCATTTTCTTTAATAGGAAAGACAAGCTTTTGATCCTTGAAGTAGATGCCACTTTACTATTTTTATTTTTTTTACCTACAGAAAAGCATCTAAAGAAAATTGTGTTAGACTAAAACAGATTCAATACAAAATGAACTCTGATTACACTCAGAGAAACATTGTTATTCAATCAGCGTAGTAGCAATAAATTTAAGATACCAAAAGATTGAGCCCTAACTGGTTTGACTCAGTGGCTAGAGTGTCAGCCTGCAGACTGAAGGTCTTGGGTTTGATTCCAGTTAAGGGCACATGCCCAGGTTGCAGGCTCAATCCCCAGTAGGGGGCATGCAGGCGGCATCCGATCAATGATTCTCTCATCACTGATGTTTCTCTCTCTTTCTCTCCTTCTCTCTTCCTCTCTGAAATCAATAAAAATATATTTTTTAAAACGTTTAAAAAATTGATAAAATGTTTCCTATGCTTTGATATATGTAAAAATTGTCAAGTGATTGTACACCTTAAATATATACAACTGTTATTTGTCAAATATACCTCCATAAAGGTGGAAAAAATGTTTCCTATGCTTTGAAATTAGAGTCAACTTTTAACCTGACATATACTGGCATATTTCAGGGACTACTAAATTGGGCTTTAGTTGTTCCTTACACAAACTCTTCTTTTTAATCGTGTAATTTTTGTCTGTGGTCCAATACAATAAAGTGTTCATTTTTGGAACAAATATTTTATAAATATATAAGACATAAGTCAAGCAATGTCCTGCCCTCCCCCAACTTTACATGTAAAGGATAAATGGCCAATAAACAGGTGTTAGTAAAACTGGGCTTAGGTTCTCGTTGGAGGCTTTAGTAAATCATGCTAACTGTGGCATTTCCACTGTTGCA
>NW_006289293.1:658913-659941 GCF_000327345.1 Myotis davidii
CAACTTCTCTTTGCTAATAATTGTATTCATTTTATATGTCACCTCTTGTTCCACAGCATCTTAGGAATCTTGGAATTTCTTTGATAAGCTCAGTATGTCAAAAGGAAATTAAAATACATTTCATTATGAAACTATAAAAATAAAGGCCAGGATATTTTAGGTCTATTTAAGTTTTCAGAGGGCATCCAAACGAACGATTGATCACTTAAGTCTTCAAAAGCATGATCTTTGGATTCAAGGCTCAATTAAAACTATCATTTTCTTTCTTTTGGAAATTTATTTTTCCTAGAATTATTTGGGAATAACAAAAAATTTGGCTATATTAAATATCTGCTTCTTCTGAAAGACATTTGTGCATAAGCTTGATTATTTAAAAAGTCAGGGATATTTAAAGTCAGAGTCCATGCCGAAACCGGTTTGGCTCAGTGGATAGAGCATCGGCCTGCGGACTGAAAGGTCCCAGGTTCGATTCCGGTCAAGGGCATGTACCTGGGTTGCGGGCACATCCCCAGTAGGAGATGTGCAGGAGGCAGCTGATCGATGTCTCTCTCTCATCGATGTTTCTAACTCTCTATCTCTCTCCCTTCCTCTCTGTAAAAACTCAATAAAATATATTTTAAAAAAATTAAAAAAAATAAAGTCAGAGTCCAGAAAGAAATGTAACAGAAAATTAAAAATGGCATGGGGTGATAATAAAGATAAAGAAGTCTATGGCAATGTTTACAGTTATTTTTAAAGGAGAGATATATATATGTATACTAGAGGCCCGGTGCACAGCACAGAGATGTAGAGGAGAAAGGTGAAGATTACTTGCCTGTGTTGTGTTGAAGATCCAGTTTCTTCCTTTCCTTTCCTTCATCACTTCCTTTCCCATCATCTCATACAATGGTTTAATTTACTTACGTACTTTAATAGAGGTGTGGATAATTGAAGTAAATCTTGAGTCAGATCTAAACAAAAGAAGAAAGAACTGACCTAAGAAAGAGCAACTGAACTTACACTAATTGAGTCACCGAGCCCTGAGCCCC
>NW_006289293.1:660626-664025 GCF_000327345.1 Myotis davidii
AGGTTTCTGGCCGTTGCTTACAATGTTGCGATTCTGCGGGCTGAAGTCCGGCAGTATTCCTTACAATGTTTCTTAACCGGCAGGCTCAGAGGCCTGCAGCCGCAGGCGGGGAACGTTGGTTTCCTCCGTCACTGAAGCAAGCAAACCTCATGTTAGTTTCAAGCTGCCTGGCTGCCGGCCGCCATCTTGGCTGTCAGTTAATTTGCATATCTCGCTGATTAGCCAATGGGAAGGGTAGCGGTCATACACCAATTACCATGTTTCTCTTTTATTAGTGTAGATATATATATATTTAACATAGGCTGCCAATATAACTTAAAGAATTCAAGACTCTATGACAACTATCTCTGATAGATGACCCTCTATACAAACAGTACTTTGTCAGTCCAGTCTGAGGAACCTCAGTGGTTCAAAGATATTTCTCATATGTCCTACAATAACAAAAAATCTCAGAGATAGGATTATGGTTCACAGCATCAAATGTATATTTCAAGACAATGATCATAAAAAATTAGAATAACTTGTTCTCAAAATACAGCAATAATTATTTCAGTATGTACAATATGAATATAACTTTCAACAAGGATGAGGCCAATTAAATAGTCATATTATAAATCTATCTCAAATAGTTTTTTTAATAATATCCTTCTACATATTCAAGCTCACTAAATATCAGACACATAAGTAAACTCTGATTATTAGATAACCTACATGAAATCATTTATATTCTTTAAAGCTTTAAACATTAAAATCTCACAAAACCTTCATAAAATTTAAATCACTTAATGCTGTGGGAATCTTTGGCCATAATATTTCTGTTGGAAATGTGTCTCTGTAACAGTTCTTCTATCCTCTTAGGTTTGGCCAAAGACACATGAGTTACCCTTTGACTCTTATCCTTTGATCTCTCTGGGGGTGAGGAGGCTAGCCAGCCTTTTATAAGGGAATTTTTAAAACACTTATTACACTCCTTATATTTCAAGTCTTCCCATTGATGATCATGTCTTCCTGATATTTGCTCAGAATGACTCACAGAAACCACTAAGAAAATGTGCCAGATCAAATGAGTCATTTATGGTAGATCTACATTAAAGCCCTTGAGGCAATGGGCACAATTGCTGCTTTATCAGCTTTTAGTTAGCTTTGGGTATGTTGGTTTGATATCACACTCAAATGATGGGAAATTGGCCTGCTTCCTAAATAGTATGCTGCTTATGTAGAGAACTTAGTGGCAGCTTCCAATTCTGAATGGCTGATTAAAACAGTGTTTCCTTCATAACATTTAAAACAATGTGTGAATATTTTATCTATTTACTCGTTTTAGATCTTTCGCCCCTCCAAAAATTCAATCTCCATGAAAGAATAGGTTTAGATTTCTTGTTCACTGTTTCAATCTAAAACAGAGATGGCACGGAGTGGGTACACAGTGAATATCTGTCAGATGAACTGACCATTACATATGTGAAGGTGCACTTCACTCGTTCATATGCATCACTATTGAGTCTTCAAGTGCACTTACATATAACATATTTTCAGAACCTATTTCTACTATGCAACACTGTTTTTACATCATTGATGATGATGCTTAGTTTATATAAAGACAGCCATGGTGTTTTGGAATCTGAGTAAACTTTCACTGAGTAGCTAAAGTTGATTAGAAACATTATAAGCCCAAACTTAGTTGATGGCATCAAATAAACTGAGTTTCTGATAGATATGAAAATGTAGATCCATTATAAAATTTTTCATGGAAAGAATATTCTAAAATTTATTTTAGATAGAGAACCAAGATGGTGGCATAGGTAAGTACCTATACTTCCTGCCTCTCACAACCACATCCAAATTACAACTAAAAGGTAGAACAACTATCAAACAGAACTGCGGGAAAGCTGGCTGAATGGAAGGTGCACAACTAGAGAGGTAAAGAAAGTGCATTGAGACTGGTAGGAAGTGTGGAGGCGCAGAAAGTGCTGGCACCTGGGTGTGCTGCTTTTTTAATCGGGAGGGAAATATAAGCTCCAACTTCCTCTGAACTCCAGTTCCAGGTGACACTCTTGGGGACATCAACATATACGGGGAGAAACTGGACTATCTGGCATCAGGACAGGAATGTGAGGGTGGCTTTCTTTCAGAGTTGTTTGCAGTGATCATTGTTCCTGTATGGGGATGTGGGGACGTGGGGGGACCTCTCCAGCTCAGGGCTGACTGGCAGCCATTTCTGTTTGCTCCTCCCTGGTGATTCCCTGAGACCCCACCCCACTCAATTAACAGCCCCACCCAAGCTGTGTGCAGAGGCTTTTACATATAAATGGCCTGTCCTTTCTCAGCCTAAAACCTGTTAAACAGGCAGCAGCAGCAGCAACCTGCCTTGCTACACAGACTGGGCATTTCCAAACCCCATACAAAGAGGAGGAATTTGAAGATCTCTCTGTACCTCCTGCTGATTGGCCCCAGGCAGTGGCTAACTTTGCACCTCTTTGGAGATCCAAGAGCCAGTGTACGCAGTGGTCAGTGTGAGATCAAACCAGATTACAGCTCTTCACATCCATAAGAGACACACTCAAGGGGCAGACTCAGTGAGCACCAAAGCCCCACTGAAACAAGTCCTGCCCCATAAGGGTGTCTTTTGCACAGCAATTCTTCCAGTGTAGATACAGCTGGTCCTCACAACCAATTGGCCTGGAAGTCAATTCCTTCCACTGACACCAACAGCAATCAAGGCTTAATTATAGCAAGATTGTACACACAGTCCACTAAGGGGTGCACCAAGAGTGTCCACCTCAGGTCACTGGGGAGGCTGAGCCACTGGGCCCTATAGGACACCTAGCACACAAGGCCACTCTATCAACACAGGGAAGCAGCCAAAATGTGGAGACAAAGAAATGGAAAAAAGCAACCTACTGGATATAGAGTTCAAAACCATGGTTATAAGGTTACTCAAGAATCTTCTAGAAACTTCCAAATAAATGGAAAAGGACCAGTCAGAAATTAAGCATACACTGACTGAAATAAAGAATAATATACAGAGATTCAACAGCAAACTAGAGGATCCCAAGAAGCAAGTCAAAGATATGAAATATGAGGAAGCAAAAAACACGCAACTGAAAAAGAAAAAAAGAACCCAAAAATTTGAAGATAGTGTAAGGAGCTTCTGGACAACTTCAAACATACCAACATTTGCATTATGGGGGTGCCAGAAGGAGAAGAGATAAAACAAGATATTGAAGACCTATTTGAATAAATAATGACTGAAAACTCCTATATGTTGAAATAAATAGATTTATACTCCAGAAAGCATAGAGAGTCCCAAATAAGAGGAACCTAAAGAAGCCCACACCAAGGCACATCATAATTAAAATTCCCAGGGTCACAGACAAAGAGAGATTCTTAAAAGCAGCC
>NW_006289293.1:664455-670919 GCF_000327345.1 Myotis davidii
GGCGGGGAAAACAGAGGAACATCTGCAATAATCTGAACAATAAAGATTAAAAAAAAACTTTATCAAAAAATAATAAAAAATAATGTATTTTAATTATACTTTCCCTTTTTCTAACATTGGGCTTATTTGTTCAGTGAAGTTGGATGAGTAACACAGATCTGTAAGCACAACTCAGCTAAGCTGTTTCTAAGAAAATGAGTTCATTTGGCAATTGATCATTCCGGTAATCCTATCTGGTTTAGTCTAGCTACATATGAAGACAATTAAGCAAGGTCAGAGCAAAGGAATCCTGGGATGGACACACTCTCAATGTATTACTAAGAGGCAGGAGTGAGAATGAAGAGGATTATGTATTTGAAAGTCTGTTAAATCCCTATGCTCATCCCTTGAGTTAATCCCTGACAAGGACTACTCTATTATTATAAATAAAATAGCATGTTTTTCAGCGATTAAGATACCAAAGGCAGATACTTAAACTTACAAATGATTACCTTTTGAAACACTACATATAATGTATTTACATGTCCAAAATCTCATGTTAAATGATAACACCTTACTGTTACAGTTTTATACTAAACAGGGCATTTTTCTTTGTCAACTAATAAAGTACAACTATTTTGTGTACAAAAATAGGTTTGAAACACTGTACCATTTTATAGAGAGACTTGGACTAAAACATTTTAATCTGCTTCAGTTTTCTTCCACTTCTTGTTGTTTACAATTTTCATCTATCCAAATATGACTGAATACCAATTTTCCTTGATGCCTTTTTTCTGTGATCATCTTGTCAGTTTTATGACATGTAAAAAAACAACTTCTTTAAGAGTTAAAGGAAGCTCTTCAGACATCTATATATATAAAAGGCTAAGCGACCATCCAACTGGGTTGGTAGGTATGATGCACACTGACCACCAGGGGGCAAACACTCAAAACAGGAGCTGCTGAGCTGAGGTGACTTGGCAGCAGTGGTTCTTAGGTGACACACCCTGGAACCAGAGAGGTGGGAGCCCGATTCCTCCTGGGACCATGCAATTCCACCTTTGGTAGTGGGTTATGTTGTTGCTGGGGCACTGTTGGCCCTGAATCTAGTTTACTGCACACTTGCATTTGCGTTCCACACCCTGTACGACAGCAACTTTGCAGAGTGCCCTCTTGCACTCCGGGACCCCTTGGGGGATGTTGGCAAGCCAGTTTTGGCCCAACCCCTGCAGACCAGGCTGAGGGACCCCACCTGCCGGAGGGACCCCACTCACTCCCCACATGCTCTTTCAACTGTGGCAGCACCACCCCAGGTGTTGTAGGCCGGGGAGGGACCGCAGGAGGTTGGCTCCAGGGCATGTCTGGCCTGGCTCTTCCAGTCCTGCCCCACCAGCCACTTTCTAATTAATTTCCTTTCAATGTGCATGAATTCTTGCTCCAGGCCACTAGTATATATAATTGATATTAGTAGTTTGTATACTGATCCCATAGAGACATTTTTCTCCTCATTCTATCCCAGCAACGTATTAATTCAACATTTATTCTACAAATACTTACTGATCTTCAACTATGTACAAAAGGTTCTTTACTATGAACCATGGAGAATACAAAGATCTTCAGGCATGGCCCCTTATATCAGAATATTACTATCTATAAAAAAAAATATTATTGTTGCACATTGTTACATTGAAAGGCTTTGAATGATAAACTCCACACGATTTCCTGGCATAGTGGTGGCCCTCAAAAATATCTGATAAATGAATGTTGAATGCATGGGTAATATAAATGAACTGTTATAAGAATTTAGATAAAAGTATCACTTTTACCTACAGTGGACAGGAAAGTCTTTATGAAAGAGATGAAATTTTGAGTCTTGAAGGATAGATAGGTTTTGAGGAACAAAGACAGAAAGAGGACAACAATGATTGAGAAACTCACAGGATGGAGAGAATTAATTGCTACAAGAAAGTTTGTAGGTAGGAAATTACTGTAATATCCTCAGCATAATATCACCATATTGATAGAGAAGAGTATCAAAAGGAAGGAACATGTGAAAAAGAAAGTATAAAGCTAGCATTAGTATACATTAAAGCTTAAATGGACATGGAAACAAAGTATAGCATGGAGCAAAGGAGAACTCTGAGCTTACGACTTTCTCCATGAAATGTTATTTTCCAAGTTCCATGAAACCAAGTTATAAATGAATATTCCAAGCAGTAACCTCTTCAGAAAAAGAAAAGAAAAAAACACCTGAATAAGGCATAAGGGGACTTGGGTATTAGTCCCGAACTACACAACTAACTAGCTGTGTGACCATGAGCAAATGACTTCCCCTCTCTAGATCCCAGTATACTCATTTGTAAAACAAGGATTGGATAAACTGACCTCTTCAATCCATGATAACTCAAATATCATATGGTTCTCTGGTTCCTAAATTGCCAACTACCTAGCAAAAAATACAAGTAGATTAAATTGAAATTCCTTTTGATAAATTAGTGTTTAGTGCAGCTTAGTTGCCATTCCTGAGGCATACTCTTTTTCCATTGGTTTATAAATACTTATAGCAATGTCTGACAGTGGTATTCAGCTAAGGGGCATATCCTTCCTATGTTTCAGAAAAGAACTTACTGAAAATTCTTCAGACATTTTACTTCACAGAGAAAACAGTAAGGCATTATTCTGTTTGCATGCTACAGAAAGATAGACTTAGAGTGCAGATGTTTGTTCCAGCAAGTTTCACTTCCATTGAAATTTATACCTCTTTTGCAACAATCTCTATTATAATAACAACAAATTTGACATTATCTATCTATATGTATATTGAAATTAGTTTATTTTCAATTAAATCTTCTTTAACCTTGCTCTTTAAAGGTTACAGAAATTCACGATTCTACCCTGTCTTCACAACTCATACTTTGTAGTCCTAAGGTGAATCTAATTCCCCTTTTCAAATGCTACATCCTTTTTTTAAAAATATGGTAACTGGAACTAAACACAATATTCTAAGTGGGGTTATAGGAATGTTGTGGTCTCATCATATATCCAATAGATTTTTAGATCTTTCTTATATCATGCATGCAGGTAAAAATAAGCTGTCATTTGTCAAGAAAGTCACTGTTACTTTCATTTCTCCTTTGTGCAGTTAGTTTTATTTGGGGCTTTCTGATTGGAAAATTCCTATACATAGAGAAAATGAATTACATAGTGTGCCTAACAGTTGCACAGAGAAAAACATCTCACTCCTTCTGACCGATGTGTAACATCCACTTATCTGCCATAGATAAAACTGAAAGGACATGAGTGTCCATTAGTTATCATTTAACATGCAAACATGATAATGTTGGTCTCATAAAATATGTTTAAAAGTTTTTCTTCCTCTTCATTTTTTTGGAAGTGTTTGAGAATGATTGGTATTAAAATTCACCAGTGAAGCCTTCTAGTCCTGGACCTTTATTTTTTGGGAGGTTTGTTATTACTGATTTAATCTCCTTACTAGTAATCACTCTATTCAAAATGTCTATTTCTTCATGATTCAGTCTTGGAATATTGTATATTTCTAGAAATTAAACAACTGGAAGTAAGAACTATAACTAATGGGCAATCTCTTTGAAGAGTCTAGCAAAAGACAAGGTACAAAAAAGCACGTATTTACAAAGTGGCTACAATGAACATTTAAAAGGGCTGTGAAGCTCTGCTGGCAGCAAAATCTCAGACATCTCTCATAGCAATATGTTTATTGATACATCTCCCAGAGCAAAGGAAACTGAATAGAAGTTAAACAAATGGTACTACATCAAAATAAAAAGCTTCAGCACAACAAAATAAATCATCAACGAAATGAAAAGAGAGCCCACTGCATGGAAGAACATACTTGCCAGTGATACATCCCATAAGGGGGGTTAATTTCCAAACTATACAAGGAACTCATACAGCTTAACAAAAGGAAGACAAACAATCCAACTGAAAGTGTGCAAAGGACCTAAATAGGCATTTCTCCAAAGGGGACATACAGATGGTCAAGAGACATGAAAAAAGATCAGTCACTGATCATCAGAGAGATGCAAATTAAAAGCATAATGAGGTATCAACTTACACTTGTCAGAATGGCTACCATCAACAAATAACAAATGACAAGTGCTGGTGAGGAGGTGGAGAAAAAGGGAACCCTAGTACACTGTTGGCGGGAATGCAGACTGGTGCAGCAACTGTGGAAAACAGTATCAAGTTTTCTCAAAAAATTAAAAATGGAACTTCCATTTGACCCAGTGATCTTACTTCTAGAATATATCCTAAGAAACCAGAAACACCAATCAGAAAAAATGTATGCACCCCTATGTTCATAGCAGAGCCAATTACAATACTAAGATTTGGAAAAAATCCAAGTGCCCATCAGCAGATGAATGAATAAAAAAGTTATGGTACATTTACACAATGGAATACTATGCAGCTCTAAAAAAGAAAGAACTCTTACCATTTGCAACAGCATGGGTGGACTTGGAAAGTATTATGCTAAGTGAAAGATAAGTATCATATGATCTCACTCATATGTGGAATCTAATGAACAAAATAGATCCAGAGACATAGAAGCATGGAACAGACTGACGAATCTCAGAAGGACGAAGAGGGCAATGGGGTGGGTGGAGAGTGATTTACTGAGGAACTTACATGTATATATACATATCCTATGGACATAGACAATAGAGTGGTGAAGGCCTGGGAGGGGCAGGTGTGGGGGTGAGGTCAATTGGGAAAAAAAAAACAAACAAAGGGGACATCTGTAATACTTTCAACAATAAAGATATTTTTTCTAAAAAAAGAACATTTCCTCCTCCAACTGAAATTTCCTTCCCTATGGATTATTGGGGTATTCCTTCTATAGTTTCTATAGTTAGTTTTTTGTTGTCTCAAAAGTGTTCAATATCATCCCACTTCAGGGTTTTTTCTCCAAGTTTTGGCCTTTGTCTTTTGATCCCAATCAAATAAAAGAATAAATTCCCCTTGGTGAAAATCAATATACTGACATTGTCTTAGATTTTAGGTGTCAATTTTAACATTTTAGCAAAACCAAACATGCCCACCAACAAGTCTCTAAAAAAAAACTTCCAATGCATGGGTATCCAGGTGACTTATTAACATTTAAATCTCTTAGCTAAGTTCACATCAAGAGTTATGATTAGCATTAAATGAGTGTCCATGAAAGCTGTTAGCTATTTCATGACCTAATATATTTACTTGCTATTCTGTTTCTTTAAGTGTTTAGTGTGTTGTTGTTGTTTTCTTCTTTCAGGAGCTCTCCGTATTATTCCTTTTGTATATTTACCCTTTTCACTTTATTGATTACTAAAGGTTACTCCCATAACTGTCTTCTCAAATAATGCATAAGCATTTCCTTTATTCAAACATAGCTATATGTATCATCCATTTGTTAGAAAATATGCCCCCTTAAGTCTAAAACTTTACCAGGCATGCATTTTTTCCTAAAGGTTCTTTAACAATCCTGCCCCAGGTTTTTGGATGAAACTCTTCCTATCACTTTCTCCTGAGTAAAACAAAATTTAAAAGGATTAAAAATAAGAAAATAACTATACTTTTCTCTTATGTGAATATGAATCATCACTAATAGAAATGATTCAATACTCTCCAGCATGTGTAGATCCTTCTTACCCATCCCATCATGCATCTCCCATTTTCTCTATAGTCATCTCTGGATTAGGACTCCTTATCATTACATTTGTTCTCTTCCAAGCTGTAGAAACTGTCTTCACACTGAAAACTTAGAGATTTCAGACTGCCTCTTTATCTCTCCAGGGCCATTGGACTTCCTTTTTCTCCCTTCATACTACAGTAGCAATCCTCCTATGTGAGATCTTTAGACCTTTACGATGCTTGCTTGTAAAGCTCTTGGCCTTATAGTAATCACATCTTGAAGAATGTCTTTGTATCAGTGAATGCTTCCCCCTAAAAATCACATCAAGTGGCAATAAAAGACCACCCATTTATTATTCCTGAAGGTGCCTTCGTAGTAGGAAACAATACATTTTTGCCATACTCACAAATACCATGTCCATATTACCTCACCCTAATCATTTACCTATTACACTCTTCAGGAAACTAAACTGAAAGAAAGCAATAGCATGTCACACAAAATAGGCAGACAGGTCTAAATGTTTTATATACAAATTACAGAGCATTTTAGGCATGGAGGGAAACTCAGAGATCACCAAGGCCTTGATTCTTTTAAAAGCATCATTTTATTTACATGCTTTTAATAGGAAAGAAACTAATGTCTTACTTCAATAATCTTTGAGTGCCAAAATAAAAATAATAAAAAGCATGCATAACAGAAGGATGTGTCTTAATTGTAGAAAATCACATTCATTTGTAAACTTTAAAAGCCTGCTAATCAGTTTCTTTTTTTAATTTCTTTATTGATTAAGGTATTACATATCTGTCCTTATCCCCCCCATTGCCCCCCCACCTCCCCA
>NW_006289293.1:671459-677872 GCF_000327345.1 Myotis davidii
ATATGTTGGAGATTAATCTCTTATCGGTGATAACAGTTGCAAATATGTTCTCCCATGCAGTGGGCTTTCCTGTTGTTTTATTGATGCTTTCCTTTGCTGTACAAACCTTTTTATTTTGATGTAGTCCCATTTGTTTATTTTCTCTTTAGTTTCCATTGCCTAGGAGCTGTATTGATGAAGAAATTGCTTTGGCATATGTCTGAGATTTTGCTGCCTGTGGATTACTCTAATATTTTTATGGTTTCCAATCTTATGTTTAAGTCCTTTATCCATGTTAAGTTTATTTTTGTGTATGGTGTAAGTTGGTGATACTTTTCAAAAGAAGACATAAGGAAGTCCAAGAGTCATATGAAAACATGCTCAAAGTCACTAATTATCTAAGAGATGCAAATCAAAATGACAAGGAGGTACTGTCTCACACCTGTCAGATGGTTATCATGAACAAATCAACAACCAACAAGTGCTGTCGAGGAAGCAGAGAAAAAGGAACCCTTGTCCACTGCTGGTGGAAATGCAGACTGGTGCAGCCACTGTGAAGAACAGTATGGCATTTCCTCAAAAATAGAACTCCCATTAGACCCAGTGATCCCACTTCTAGGATATATCCCAAGAAACTAGAAACACCAATCAGTTATGTTACATGCACCCCTATATTCATAGCAGCACAACTTACCATAGCTAAGATTTGGAAACAGCCTAAGTGCCCATCAGCAGATGAGTAGATTAAACAACAGTGGTACATCTACACAATCGAATACTATGCTGCCATAAAAATAGGAATTCTTACCATTTGCAATAGCATGGACGAACCTGGAGAGCATTATGCTAAGTGAAATAAGCCAGCCAGAGAAAGATAAATATCACATGATCTTACACATTTGTGGAATATAATGAACAACATAAACTGATGAACAAAAACAAATCCAGAGACAGAGAACAAAAACAGATCAAGAGATAGAGAAGCATAGATCAGACCATCAAACCTCAGAGGGAAGTGTGGGGGTAGCGGGGAGAGATCAACCAAAACACTTGTATGCATGCATATAAGCCTAACCAATGGACACAGACACCGGTGGTGGTGGGGGATATGAGTGGAGGGGTAGGGAGTAATGGAGGGAAGGACACATATGTAATATGTTAATCAATAAAGAAAAAATTGTAAAAAAAAGAATCTACAGAAATGAATAATTTTTTTGCCAATGCCTGTTTTCAAACTCTTGAACATTTTGGTCCAAACACTGCTGATAATGTGAAGTAATGGATTTGCACACATCAAGAATCATTTCATTCGGTATTTGTGCACCCTCAATTTGTCAACTGTTGTGCTTTTGTACCATAAATTTTAACTATTATGTATCCCCATAAAAAAATTTAGTGGATAATTTCTTTTTGTTCAAAGTTTAGTCTGGCTGAAAATCCTATATAATGAAAGCCTAATATGGAAATCGACTGAAAGGCAGAATGCAGGAGCTGCCTGCTGGTGGTAGTGTGCTCCCACAAGGGGAGCGCTGCTCAGCCAGAAGCCATGCTCACAGCTGAAGAGCCCAGCAGCAGTGGTGGGAGCCTCTCCTGCCACCACTGCAGGCAGGCCGTAAGGAGCAAGGGATCCCAGACTGCAAGAGCCCCAGACTGGAAGAGGGGTATCAGGCCTAAGCCGGCAGGTGGACATCCCTTGAGGGGTCTTGAACTGCGAGAGGGTGCAGGCCGGGCTGAGGGACCCCCCCCCCCCGCATAAATCTTGTGCACCAAGCCTCTAGTAAAGAAACATCAATTGAACTATCAGCTGTTAAAGTGTGTATGCATGTTTTGGGGACATCCTGTATTGGTCATATATTTGAGTTCAAATATTTTGTTTAGAAAATCATTTATAATTTGCTTGTGAAAAATTTTCATTACCAAAAAGAGAAAGAGAGATTATCTCTTCTCAGGAAAGGATGGGAGATGCATTTTAATAAAAAAAAGCAATGTATAGAGCTTTAGAGCTCAGAACAGTTTTCATGGCTTGAGAAGGACTTCAACTCACTGCCTCCCATGGATGCAACAATTCTACAACTACATCCTATCTAATAAAAGAGTAATATGCAAATTAACCATCACTCCATCACAAAGATGGCAGTGGCCATGGACCTGGAGTGAGCAGGAGGCTTGAGTTGCCCCAGTGCTGGAGGAAGCCAAGCTTCCCGCCTGCCCTGCCAGCCCTGAGCTCTGCTCAAGGTGACAAAGTTTCAATTATAGAAGATAAATAAACCCCAGATACCTGCTTTCAGCTGGCTTGGCCTCTGATCAAGGAGGGGCTGGGAGCCCAGGCTTTGAGATGGACAAAGGCAACAAAGTTACAATTATAGAAGTTAAATAAATCCCAGATGCCTGCTTCCAGCCTGCAGGCATAGCTAGCTTGAAAACAGCCATCAGCCCTTCACCCAGGCTGGCCAGGCACCCCAGTAGGGCCCCCCACTCTGAAGGGGCTCTGGCAAGCCTGCAAACAGCCATCAGCCCCTCACCCAGGCTGGCTACACCCCCATGGGGTGAGAGTCCCCACTTGGAGGTTTGACCAGCCTGTAAACAGGCATCAGCCCCTCACCCAGGATGGCCAGGCACCCCAGCGGGACCCCCACCCTGATCCGGGACACACTTCAGGTCAATCCAACCGGCCCCCACCCATGCACTAGGACTTTACCCTATATAATAAAAAGGTAATATGCAAATAAGCGCTGCTCAGCCAGAAGCTGGCTCATGGCTGTCCAGTGCAGTGGAGGTGGTGGGAGCCTCTCCTGCCTCCATGGCAGTGCTACGGATGTCCGATTAATGGCTTAGGCCCACTCTCTGCAGACATCTCCTAAGGGCTCCTGGGCTGCCAGAGGGATGTCTGACTGCCAGCTTAGGCCTTATCCCCTGGGAAGCAGGCCTAAACCAGCAGGTGGACATCCCCTGAGGGGTCCCAGACTGTGAGAGGGCACAGGCCAGGCTGAGGAACCCCCTTACACCCCGCCCCGAGTGCACAAATTTTTGCACCGGGCCTCTAGTATGGAATAATTCCTATTAAAAATACCTGGAAACTGAATGAAGAGAACCTTCACAACAAGGAAAAACATCAAGAAGGGTAGAAGGGGCAGAGATAAAGACCCCTTAACGAAAAAGAAAAAAAATGCACTCCAACCAGTGTTCCATGATACAGATAGTATGTACCCTTCGTATACTCAAAGGTACAGAACTTTTTCCCCTGAAGATTAAGAAATTTGAGCTCCACATCAGGGATGCTGACCCTTAGAAACCTGTACAGTAAAGAGGAACCCCACAAAACATCTGGCTTTGAAAACCAAAGGGGAATACATCAAGTAAAGTTATAGAAAACCAAGGAAAGGAAAATCTGATTTAAAAGTCTCATGAACTTTCTCAAGTATCCATCAGTAGATGGGTGTATAGAAAGGTTGCAGTACATTTACACAATGGCATACCACTTGGCCATAAAAAGAAGGAAATCTTACCCTTTGCAACAGCATGGATGGACCTGGAGAGTATTATGCCAAGTGAAATAAACCATCCATAGAAAGACAAGTACCATATGCTTTCCCTCATATGTAGAATCTAATGAACAAAATGAACTATCAAGAAAAATTGACACAAATTCATAAATAGGGAGCAAGCTGACAGCTGTTGGGTTGCAACATTTGGGAGTGGGGAAGGAGGGGCTGAGCAAAAGATAAAACTCATGAACACGGACAACAGTGTGGTGGTTGCCAAGGGGAGATGGGGTAGGAGAGGTGGTAGAATGTACGGAGGGTGGTAAATTATAATGGACGGAGCCTTGACTTGGGGTGGTGAACACATAATATGTTTACAGATGATGTGTTGTAGAATTGTACACCCGAAACCTGTATAATTTTGTTAGCCAGTGTTACCTCAATAAATTCAATAAAAATATATCGAATTTTAAAAAAGACAATTAGATATCACCTCATACATGTCAGGATGGCTATTATCAAAAAGAGAAGAACTAACAGGTGATGTGGAGAAAGGGAACCCTCATGCACTGTTCGTGGGATGTAAATTGGTATAGTCATGATGAAAACAGTATTGAAGGATCCTAAAAAACAATTTGAAAAGAACTACCATATGATACAGCAATTTCACTTCTGGGTAGATATACAAAGAAAACAAAAGCACTAATTTGAAAAGATATATGTGTTCCTATGTTCATTGCAGCATTATTCACAACTAGAGACTCAGTACACAAAATTCATGCACTGGTAGGTTCTCTAGCGTCTGCCAGCTGCCAGCTGGGTTCTCCCTCCCTTCCCCTGGTCGCCTGCTTCCACCGTCACCAGCCAGGGCCTTCCTCCCCTTCCTCGGCCAGCCCTATCCCCTGGTCGAAATCCTGGACAACTCCTGGTCCAGGAGACAATTTGCATACTACACTTTTATAATATAGGATAGTCAAAGTATGAAAGCAACATAAGTGTCCATTTACAGATGAGTGTATAATGAAGTTTTGGTATATATACTGTGGGGATACACAGGGACTCAGTTCCCCTGCTAGGAACTGGACCTTCATGGACTTCGGGTATGAGACAGAGAAGACAGGAGAAGTCATAGGTGTATAGGAGAGAGTCTTTATTGCAGACCAAGTAGTCATTGGTAACAAGGAGCCATCAGACAAAATAGTTCTTCAAAGTAGCATTACAAAGTAGCAGCTCACTGGCTCAGCAAAGTAGCACACAAAGCAGGCCTTGCTAATACAGTAGCAAACACAGGAGCCATATCAAGCAGCCGTGCACCAGCTGGTTAACAACACATCTTTATTCCAACTTAAAAAAAAAAAAGATACTTCTTGCCAAATAGTGATATCAGTACTTGGGCTATAGAAAGGTACACCTGCACATTATGTACAGTACAATTGCTGTGTCCTTGCTTTTGCACCTGCTTATGGCAAATTGGCTTTGAGCATCCAGTGTAATCTGAACAAGGCCCCTCCACTCCAATTGGCCTTAAACATCTGGTGTATTCTGCACAGGGTTCCCACAATAGAATACTACTCTGCCATAAACACTTTTTTTTTTCCATTTGCAACAACATGGATGGACCAGAAGGGAATTATGCTAAGTGAAATAAGTCAGGCGGAGAAAGACAAATACCATAAGAATTAACTTATGTGTAAAATCAAAAGAAACAAACAAATCAAACATGCTCATAGATACAAAGAATAAAATGATGGTTCCCAAAGGAGATGGGCAAAGTAGAAGTGGATTAAAGGATACAAACTCCAATTATAAAATAAATATGATGTAAAGTACAACATAGGGAATTCTATCTAATAAAGAGGGAATATGCAATTTGACAATCACGCCATCACAAAGATGGCCATGCCCACAGTGGAGGCTGAGTTCCCTTAACAAGCCTTAATGAGCAATCAGCAGGGTCCTGAGACTGCGCCTCCCACCCGGTGTGGCTTGACTGGGGACTTCAGGCCTCACTCCCTGCCCCGTCACGAAGCTGAGGGAACTGAGGCTGCACCCTCCACCCCAGTGCCAGGCCAAGGGACCTGAGGCCACGCCCCCTACCTGGCAGGGTTTGATGGAGGAACTCAAGGTGTGTCCCCCACTCTGGTGCTGGGCCAGGGGACCTCAGACCATGCCCCCTAACCAGCGGGGCTTGACAGAGGACCTGAGGCCACCCCCTGCCTGGCAGGGCTTGACAGGGGACCTTAAAGTGTTCTTTCCACCCTTGCCAACACCATGGTACCTCAGGCCGCACCCCCACCCTGGTGCTGGGATGAGGGACCTGAGGGTACACTGAGGAACCTGAGGCTGCACCCCTCAATTGGCAGGGCTTGATGGCGGACCTGAGGCTGCATACCCCACCTGGCACCGGGCCAGGGGACCTGAAGCTGCACCCTCTGCCTGGCAGGGTTTGACAGGGGTGGGGCCAGCAGGGTCTGGATCTCACATGATTACTTTCTTCTTTCTTTCTTTCTTTCTTTCTTTCTTTCTTTCTTTCTTTCTTTCTTTCTTTCTTTCTTTCTTCTTTCTTTCTTTCTTTCTTTCTTTCTCTCACATCCACTCCCCACATGCCACTCCCTCTGAGTAGAAAGCTTTTGTTTCTCTTCCTTCCCGGAGTCTGCTAGACTCCAGAATGACCCCTGATACCTCGGTTTCATGTCCACTTCTCCAGCTGCTCCACCCTATTTAACCTGCTCCTAAGTAAGTTGATTTCAGCTCCTCTGGACACCATTTCCCCAAGAAAGAGGACCTCACTGCCTGGGTGAAGAGAGGAAGGAAAGCCAGAGGAGCTGTGGGTCCTCCTAAGTCACACAGCAGGGAGGTGGGGGCTGGGGCGCAGGAGGGCAGCCTCTAGCCCAGGGACCGCTTCCCACTTCCCTCCCGCAGGCAGAGGCGCTGGCTCTGCCACCCCTTCCC
>NW_006289293.1:679201-681913 GCF_000327345.1 Myotis davidii
AGTGCACGAATTTCGGGCCTCTAGTATTGTAATAACCTTTTATGGTGATATATGTTTAATAGACATCATGGTTATCAATTCATAAGGTATATAAAATGTCAAATGTATGTTTTTTCATCTGAAAATAATATAATACTGTATGTTAGCTATACTTGAATAAAAATCCTATATAATAAAAGCCCAACAACCGAATGGCAGAATGACCAGTTGACCAGTTGCTATGACGCACACTGACCACCAGGGGGCAGAAGCTCAATGCAGGAGCTTCCCTCTGTTGGTCAGTGCGCTCCCACAGTGGGAGCACTCCTTGGCTGACCGGGATGAGCAGCGCTCCCACATCAGGCTGATCCTGCAGGCCACACCTCCCACCAGTGCATGAATCTCGTGCACCAGGCCTCTAGTAAATAAATAAAAGTAATGCCCAAGTGATGCTAAAAAAAGAAAAAGTATCCACTAATTGCAGGCCTTTAGAAGAATGACATACAATCACATAAACAAGAACACTGAACTATTAATGATAGGCTAAAAGCATTCATTTTGTTGATACTATAAAATATAAAGGGGTGCTTTCTCCTTAAACCTCTATAGGTTCCTCAAATGCTGAAAAATTTGTTTATCTTATTTTTTTGGAAAAGAAAAACATCAGAAGAAAAAATATTAGTAAGAAATGTCTATTTTCATCTATTTGCTTGGATGTGTGCCTGTGTGTGTGTGTGTGTGTGTGTGTGTGTGTGTGTGTGTTTCACCCTTATGCTCTATCTATCAGTCCTCTGGCATTTTATAGAAAGATGCCAATAGAATAGAAGTGTATAGAAGAGGAGGAGCATCTTTGGGAAAGAGATCATTCTTCAGGGTGGCAATGATCATGATATTAAACTATCTGATTCTATATTATCCTATTAATGCATATTGCGCTTATAGCAGCAGAATACATATAGATGTATAACACATTGAACACCATTACATGGATACTATATCAACAATGAATATTTAATTAGAGAAAACCAATTTTAGAGAAACCACAAATCTAAAATGAACAAATGCATTAAATAATGCTCATTCAACAGGCAAAACGGAGAGGTATAGAGAGTTAGAAACATCGATGAGAGAGAAACATCGATCACCTGCCTCCCGCACACCTCCCACTGCGGATGTGCCCGCAACCAAGGTACATGCCCTGGACTGGAATTGAAGCTGGGACCTGTCAGTCCGCAGGCCAATGCTCTGAGCCAAACCGGTTAGGGCTACATCTCATTTTTAATGATGATAATTGTATTGATGTTCACAAATAGAATCAATGTAAATTAAGTATAATAAAATTACCTGTAAGAAACTAAAGTTACTGTTTTTAGGTAAGCACACACAAGACAAAATGTATTGGGCCTGTTTCTTCCTTTCTCTGATGGCACATTCTTTATCCACATATATGTACATTAACATATCTCACTTTCTCCCGGCTATGCAATTATGCTCTGTGACACCAATTCAACATTTTCAAATCTTATCTGAAAATTTTTAAACTTAAAACTTCAGTGATATTCTGCAGTCCTAGCTTCTAATCAAAGGAGTTCAATGTTCTTTCCAACCTTCATTAATCTGATTACTACTAGCACATAACAGATATAAACCAATTAAAACTGGCCTTCTATAGAAAGTGCATTAAGCTTCAGTCTTAACAGTACTTTCATAGCATACCTTTAGCAGTCATTTGCAAAATTGAAACTATAATTATTTTCTTTTTTTCAACCAAGAATAATCAAAAGTGAACTGAAAGAAAGAAAGAATTCCTAAGAGGGACTTATTGTTACCAAACACCTAGGCATTCCTTCTGACTGATACTCCCATAGTAAGTCTGTTCAGTAGAATTTTCAGGAAGCCAAATGATAAGAGGGTAGAAAAAAGATTACCATTTATAAGGATAGGAGGGGCCTTTCCACAACTCCCTAATTGCTACCCAGATCTCGTGTGTGTGTGTGTGTGTGTGTGTGTGTGTGTGTGTATTTGGGAGGAGCTCAGAGGGGAAAATTTGAACAACACATTTCTATCTCAACTAAATCATCTCTGACTAGAACTGTAAAAAAGCCCGACTAATCAGCGGAGAAAGTAACTGGAATAAACAACACATAGAGAAACCTGGCTAGTAATATTGATCTTCTAAGGTGAATTTCTTCATCTCTTACAACTTGTTTGGAAGATAGAATTATTTCCAATGATATATTTTATATATAGAAATATTGATGTTAAGCAAATATTAACTTGAGTTTACTTAAATTATAATTTCACAAAACTCTGTGTAAAACAGGGGGTTGGAGTAGGAGGGAGTTGATAGGGATGTTGAGGAAAGATAAAATAAGGTGTGTGAGGAGAAGAGCAATCCATTAGCCAAGTGTCCTCACTGCTTCTAATCCCCTCACCACACACACACACACACACACACACACCCCTAGTCTGCCCAGCAAACTCCTAAACATCTTTAAAATCTCATCTCAAGTATCACCTCCTCTGTACCTACAGGACTGACCTAAACCCTTTGTTTTGTACTAAAAAAAGAAGATTGCTATCAATACTTTTGCCTGAAGGGTATGCAGAAAAAATACATAGCAATACATAAACAGGATCTCTATTGTTATCCTTTCATCAATTCACTTGTTCAATCAAGCATACATTTGTGTAGCAATTCAATTTCACCCTTTGTTTGCAGTTGAAAGCAGG
>NW_006289293.1:681981-690470 GCF_000327345.1 Myotis davidii
TAATACTAAAGCATTATCTTATTAAGACTTTGTGTTTGGGAAAGCCATAAAAAGGCTTAGTTAAAATGGTATTAGTCTGTTCTAATTTATGTAAATATATGAAGACTGTCACATAATACAATTTCACTCAAAGGATAAGAGCATTACTTTTGACATGACCCTACAAGTTATACTGGCTTCTATATGGAGAACACTTACCTATATGTTTCCTTAGAGAGAGCTAAGATTATTTCACATGTTTAAACATTTTGTGTCCAGTTTAAAGCTGTAAAGGACAGGGAGCATTTTTTTTTTGGTCTATATCCTAAAAGTAAAACAAAGAACCAAATGATTTGTAATCCTGTTTGAACATAATAAAAATAATAAATTTGGGGTTTTAATAAATATGGATTTATTTATTAAACATAATAAAACAAGTTAATATAACTAAGAAAAAACATAGAGGAAATCAACAAAGAGGAGCACTCTTCAGCTTAGTTTCCATAGTTCATTATACTTTGGTTATGTTTCTAAAAATAATTATGGGGCATGAGATGCATGAGAACCATGATGAGAAGATTCACAGGAAAACAAAGATTACTGTAAAAATTCGTCCCATTCAAACTTAATACCATAATCTGAATAAAATCAATTTAATGCATAAGAATATTTAACGAGGGATCTCGGGAAAGTCAACTAGCTCTTTTTCATTTTCAGAATTAACAGGACCAGACTTCAAAGCTAACTATAACAGAACTGTGTCTATAATGACAAAAATATCAAACATGGAGTTTCTTTTTATAATAACAAAGTCCAAATTCTCAGGTTCACAGAAACTAATATATCTTATGGTCACCTTATTAAGGAAGCATTTCTTTTATTCCACTTTGAAGAAGGTGGTTTTATTTGATTTCACAAAATGAAAATGTTCCCTCCACCTCAAAAATATAAAATTTACTACAATTTTTCTTCTACCAAATTTAACAAACATAGCTATTTATCAAATATGAATTTTGCAGCAGTAATGTATAGAGCTGCACAAATGATTCTATAAAAACATTAAATGCATTAATAATAGTACCGAAGTGGCATAAAAATGAAATACACTGTTGACTCTATTCCTATATATTAAAAGGCTAATATGCAAATCAACCAAAGGGCAGAACGACTGGTTGCTATGATGCGCACTGATCACCAGGGGGCAGACACTCAATTCAGGAGTTGCCCCCTGCTGGTCAGTGTGCTCCCACAGGGGGGAGCGCTGCTCAGCCAGAAACCGGGCTCACTGCTGGCAAGCACAGTGGCGGTATGGGAGTCTCTCCTGCCTCTGTGGCAGCGCTAAGGTCTTTATTGAAAGTATTACATACGTCCCCTTTATTCCTCCACTGACCCCTTCCAGCCCGCCCCCACCTCCCGTCCCAGGCCTTCACCACCCTATTATCTGTGACTATGGCTTAAGCATGTATGCATGCAAGTTCTTTGGTTGATCTCTTCATTAAACTCTGATGATTCCATTCAAAATAATGGTTTGACATTGGGGGGGATAAGGACATATTTGTAATATCTTAATCAATAAAGGGGGGGAAACAACAAAATAATGGTTTGATGTATTTTTATTAATACCCAATAAATGCACTTCTAATACTCAAGACTAAAAGCCTTCACACCTTTAATTAATTAATTAATTAATTAATTTTTTAACAGCTTATTTTGCTTACCTTAATACTCTCCAGATCTTCCCATGTTGTCTCAAAGGTTAAGAGATCCTTCTTTTTCACTGCTGCATAGTATTCCATAGTGTAAATGTCCCACATTTTTTTTATCCACTCATCTACTGATGGGCACATGGACTGTTTCCAGATCTTAGCTACTGTAAATTATGCTGCTATGAACATAGGGGTGCATACATTCTTTCTGATTGGTGTTTCTGGTTTCTTAGGCTATATTCCTAGAAATGGGATCACTGGGCCAAATGGCAGTTCCATATTTAAATTTTTGAGGAAAATTCATACTGTTTTCTTCAGTGGCTGTACCAGTCTGCATTCCCACCAGAAGTGTACTAGGGTTCCCTTCTCTCCACATCCTCACCAAGACTTGCTGTTTGTTGATTTCTTGATGCTAGCCATTCTGACAAGTGTAAAGTGATGCCTCATTGTGCTTTTACTTTGCATCTCTCTGATAATCAGTGACTGAGCATGTTTTCATGTCTCTTGGCCATCTTTATGTTCCCTTTGGAGAAGTGCCTATTTAGATCCTTTGTCCATTTTTTAATTGGACTACTTGTCTTCTTTTGTTCAGTTGTATGAGTTTCAAATATATTTTGAACATTAACCGTTTATCAGATGTATCATTGCCAAATATGTTCTCCAATGCAGTGGGTTCCCTTTCATTTTGTTGAAGTTTTCTTCTGCTGTTGTGCAGGGGCTTATAGATATATAGATATAGATAGATATAGATATGGATGTAGATATAGATATATAGATAGATGATATATAGATATAGATAGAGATAGAGATAGATAGATATAGATGATATAGATATAGATAGAGATAGAGATAGAGATAGAGATAGAGATAGAGATAGAGATAGATAGATATAGATAGATATAGAGATATATAGATATATAGATAGATATAGATAGATATAGATAGATATAGATATAGATATATATGAGGAGACTGCTTGCTATGATGTGCACTGACCACCAGGGAGCAGAGAGTCGAAGGAATCACCTGTTGCTATGATGAGCACTGACCACCGGGGGGCAGGCACTCAACACAGGAGCTGCCCCAGCCCACAGGCCCCAGGCCAGTCAAGGCGGATGCAAGTGGGGGCCCCGATCGCCTTGCAGGTTGCCCCACAGAGGGAGGGACCAACAGTGGCTGCCGAGGGGTGGGGGGCACTCTGGCGAGTGGGCAGCACCAGATCGGCCAAGGTGGGTGCCAGTGGGCTCCCCGCTCCGATCGCCCCACCAGTCCCTCTACACATCAGTTCTGATCACCAGACATGCCTAGGGACCCTACCCATGCACGAATTTCGTTTATATATTCCCATTTGTTTATTTTCTCCTTACTTTCCTTTGCCCTAGGAGATGTATCTACAAACATTGCTACAAGAGATATCTGAGATTTTGCTGCCTATGGTTTCTTCTAGGACTTTTATGTTTTCATGGCTTACATTTAAGTATTTTATCCATTTTGAGTTTATTCTTAGGTATGGTGTAAGTTGGTGGTCTAGTTTCTTTCTTTCTTTTTCTTTTTTTTTTTTTTTTTTTCATTTTTCTGTCCAATTTTCCCAACACCTTTTTTGAAGAGACTGTCTTGACTCCATTTTATGTTCTTGCCTCCTTTGTCAAATATTAATTGAGCGTAATGGCTTGAGTCAATTTCTGCGGCTGTTCTGGGTCTTTTTTTTGTTTCATATAAATGTTTGGAGTATGAATTCTAGATCTGTGAAATGTGCCATTGGTAATTTAATAGGGATTGCATTGAATCTATAGATTGCTTTAGGTAGAATGTACACTTTAATGATGTTAATTCTACCAATCTCTGAACACAGTATATTCTTCCATTTGTTTATGTCTTCCTCTCTCTTTTTTCAATGTTTTGTAGTTTTTTTAGTACAAGTATTTTTCCTCCTTGAAAAACCTTCACATCTCAAATCAATATCACAAAGTGTGGATCTACCATGTTAAGTAAATAATAATAATAATAATAATATCACTCATTAAGAAAGTATGTCAATTTTAACATTTCAAAATGATAAAGTGTCTAAGTAGGTTTGTTCCTAGATTCTGCCTATACATGAAATAGTCTTCAACTAAGTAAAAGACAGATGTTGGCACCCTGATTTTTAAACAGTGCTTCCACATTCGATGCCATGAACTTGATTATCTGTGGAAATATACTCACATTCATTATAATAGGTGGTCTTATATGTGCATCTGCCTGGAGTGCCTTCCTAAATGTATGCTCAAAAACTATATGTGTATTCATAAAAATGATAGTTCAACAGACTTATGTATTAATCCCTAATATTTGGAAGAGAAAGATGAAGAGGAAAATAATGAGACCATAAACAGAAAGCTCAAGTTGTAAATTTTTTTCTTAGAATAAACTATGTGATGGCAGGCAGGTGCAAGGGGTGGGGAAGCATGCAGTACTAGTCTCTCAAAGTGTTTGATACTGATTCATAGAAAGAAACTTGTCTGTGTATTTGAATCAAAATGTTTATATCTCAGCTGCAAGAGCAATATTTATGTTTCTTTAAAGATGATGGCAAGTCTTTACTTATTAAACTAATAGTATTTAGCAGATGGTCTAAGAAAAGTACTTTGAAAAAGTTTCCCAGAGGGTTATAAAAATGAACACTCTAAAACAGCTGGCAGCTGGTGCATGAAATCAATAATAAGAAAATGAGTTCTACTGTATCTTTGTTTTCGTTGTCTAGTTGAAGACCGCAAAGACAAGAGAAAGAGCCAGAGGGAATCAAATTGTGAGCTTTACAAATGGGATGAATGGATTCTGTGTATCTAATTAGGAAGAGACAAACCTCCCAGAATGAGTGAATCATAAAACTAAAGAAATAGTATGTGTGTGCCCTTGTCTATATGTGTTTGCAAGGGTACTCACATGCTGAGTGGAGAAGAAGAGGGAGATGAAGTTGTCCTTTCTGAATACTTCAACTACAATTTTGTGGGTGATTCATTGCTTATTTTATGGCCTCAGAAATTACAAATTATGCTTAATCACAGTAAAATACTTTAATTGACATAATAATCAATGCTAATGGAATAATGATTATTTGAATATTGATAATTTTCCCACACTTGTTATTATTTTAAGCAATTTCAATAGTTAGAATTTCTTAAATTAAAAAATTACCAGTGAGCATAATAAAAATCCTTCAGAGACTGACTAGTAACTACTTCTACCAAAACAATAACTATCCAAAATTCTCTATTATTATTTTCACACTGATAATTCTTTATTATTTAAAGAAAATGGCAAATGCAGCTCTGTGTTTGAAATTATGAACAAGTTCTCCCTGAAAACATTATGTCTGAAGACATTAAAATGTGAAATAAAATAAAAGTATATTCATTTTGACCTACTGGTGTGCCTTCACGGTTGAATATTGACCTATGAACCAGGAGGTCACAGCTTGATTCCTGATCAGGGCACACTCCAAGAATGCTGCCTCAATTCCCAGTAGGGGGCATGCAGGGGGCAGCCAATCAATGATTCTCTCTCATCATTGATGTTTCTGTCTTTCTCCTTTTCCCTTCCTCTCTGAAATCAATAAAAATGTTTTTTAAAAATATGTATTCATTTATATAACTCTATGTTATACTGAAAAACTAATGATCATTTGTAAGGCACAGATACTATCCTGAATTGTAAAATGGAATAGTCTACATCCCCAGTAATTATATGCAGTCAAATTTCTCCCATAAGTTTTCAGAGCTGAAATCAGCACAAAAAATATTCAATAGGGAATCTAAAAGCTAATTAACTTTCACCAAGGGAAATATATTATTTGAAAGGGGAAAAGAAGACACTGTAAAGACACTACAAACTAAGGTTTCAGATCTAGAGAAAAATAAGAGATTTGTAGTATAAAGATAGCACACCCTGTTCCAGCTCAAATAAGCTGTTTTATTTTATTGGGTTTTATCTTAAGTTGAAAGAAGTACATACCATTCCAACGTATGATAACTGCTTTATTTTATAGAATTTCATCTTTAAAAGCCAATAATAGTCTCAGCTGCAATTTATGTCATTTTTAGATGACATGTAATGGATAGTTTTCTATGAACAGAGAAACTCTAAATTTGTCCTCAGATATGGAACTGACACTTTCAGTGGGTATCAGGGGTAGAACAATGCAATTAAAATTAGATTTTTTGTTTTGGGCCAAGGAATGTTTACATTGTAAATAAAATTCTGGCCTTCAGTCTCCACAAGAAGGGAAGAGGATGAATTTGTGCCATGACTAGAGGTTGGGCAGATTTTTGCACACTGCATACTATTACTCAAATAAATATGTTTTACCATTACAGTAATTTTGACATATATTAGATTAAAAGAATGAGGAGTGTCTTATTTGATGTTACTGGATATTTGAGTTTCAAAGGTATCACAGTCTGGTGTGCGTTTTTTAAAAATGCAAACAATTTTTTCATATGTATATTGGCCATCTGAATGTCCTCTATGGAGAAGTGTCTAACCAGGTCCATTTTCCATTTTTTAATTGGGTTATTTGTCTTCTTAGTGTTGACTTATATAATTTTTTTATATATTTTGGAAATTGACTCCTTATCAGATCTATCATTGGCAAATATTTTCTGCCATTGAGTGGGTTCTTTTTTTGTTTTGTTGTTGCTTTCCTTTGCTGTGCAGCAGCTTTCCTGAAACACCAATCAGAAAGAATATATCACCCCTATGTTCATTGCAACATTATTTACAATAGCCAAGATCTGGAAACAGCCCAAGATGAGTGGATAGAAAAGCTGTGGTATATTTATACAATGGAATACTATGAGGCCATAAAAAAGAAGGAACTTTTAACCTTTAAAACAGCATGGATAAACCTGTAAAGTATTACGCTAAGTGAAATAGGCCAATCGGAGAAAGACAAATGCCACATGATCTCACTTACATGTGCAACCTAATGAACAAAATAAACTGACCAACAAAACAGAAACAGAGGCATGGCTACAGGGGCAAACTGACCGCTGTCAGAGGGGAGGTGGCTTGATGAAACAAGTTGAAAAGATTAGCTAAAGTACATATTCATATCCCATGGACAGGGACAATAGTGCTGTGATGGCCATAGGGAAGGGAGTGGGGGCTGGGTGGAGGTGGACAAAGAAATGAAAAATGGGGACATCTGTAATAGTGTCAACAATACATTAAAAATAAAAATAGTAAGTACTCATGACATACATGTGCTATCTGAATAATATATATAACAACAAGATTTTTTCAGCAGCCCAATTTATCTTCTGTTATTCACATAGGTACTACATAATAAAACAGAACTATCATTTAAAAAATATTTTTCTGTTATCCAGAAATATTTTATTTCAATCATGTAATGTATGAAATTGTCAGCACTGAGCCTTATTTTTTCCTGTTCATTAAATAAGACTCTTGAAATAAGCTTCTGTAATGTTGTTTACAGCAAAACTGTAAACTAAAATTCACTAGAATAATAGTTATAAGACTGTCTCATTTCATAAGAGAAATGTCTTCATTCTTGGGTAAACAGGAAACTTGTATAAATCCAACTTTGCCTTGTCAGGAAGTGTAACTTGAGGATACATGGTCCATTACATTTTTCTCAGAAACTTGATTAATTTCTTAAATAATACTGAATATAACTTGAATAATATAAAAAATGCCTTTACCTCTAGAAAGTGACAACTTTGATCTAAAATAATTTAATTTCTTCCTTCTGTTACTTAAATTATTGTTTTTCTATTTTCCTTCTTTCTTTCCTTTATTCCTTGTTCCCTCCTTTATTTCCTTCCTTTTCTCTTTATTGTTTTCTTCTTCAACAATTTTAAAAACACAATCTAATCCTTGTCAGGAAATCTATCTATACATTTTAAAAGCTATACATGTTACCTTCATGATTTTGTGTGTGACATAACAAACTCACAGGGCGATAAAAATATAGTTTATTGGCTATGGAAAAAAGGTGTTACACATCAGCAACAAGTCCCATGTCCTAAACCAGTAAGGATAAAGAAACCACACATGACACATCAACTTCATTGGGATAAGGACATTGATCCTCAGCAACCCTGACTGGTTAAAGTTAAATTTAGCCTCTGAATTATTATGTTTTCAAAGAGACGGAAGGGGAACTTTATAGGAAAATAGGGAATAGCTTGAAAGGCTTAATGATTTAAGATGAAAGGAAAAGTAATGTAATACTGCTCACTCATATAAGTCACTGGAATTCTGCTCAATAATTACTCTAGAGCAGTGGTTCTCAACCTTGGCTACACATTAGAATCACCTGAGAATCTTTTTAAAATCCTGATTTCTGGGCCTCATCCTCCAGAAATTCTGTTTCTTTGTTACTAATGTTATGGCCCTACCCCATAACAAAGAAACAGAATTTCCGGAGGATGAGGCCCAGAAATCAGGATTTTAGAAAGATTCCCAGGTGATTCTAATGTGCAGCCAAGGTTGAGAACCACTGCTCTAGAGTCTCCAAAGGACATAATTAGTAACATAAAATCCAGAAGTATTTGAAATGCAATATTCGGGCAAGGGTGGGCTAGAAAGAGTCAATAGGAGAAAAGAAGGGGACATATGTGATACTTTCAACAATAAAGATTTTTAAAATAAATAAATAAAATGCAAAATTCGGAGAAACTAAGATGGCTGCATAGGTAAACACCGGGAAATTGCTGCCTCCCACAACAACTTCAAAAATACAACGAAAAGACAAAATGGACATCATCCAGAACTACAGGAAGGCTGGCTGAGTGGAAA
>NW_006289293.1:692209-693355 GCF_000327345.1 Myotis davidii
GACACAGACAACGGGGGTGTGAGGGCATGAGCGGGGGGGGGGGGGGGGGGAGGGGGCAACGGGGGGATAAGGACACATCTGTAATATCTTAATCAATAAAAAATAGATTTAAACAAAATGCAAAATTCATTTAATATGGTTGAGTTTAATTAGGATTTATGGACCCAGAAATGAAAGCCTACAAAAGGGAGCTAAGCAGAGAGGAAGTTGGTGAATATGTATGTGTGCATTCCCTTGAAACAATTAGGAAAGGAGGGGAAAGCCCTGAAGGTCAGGAAGGAACCTTTGGACTTGTCACCACAAGTACCTGAACGTAGAAACAATATGATGAAATTATGTTCACACAAATGTATCTTTAAACAGGATTAGAAAGGAAAAATGACTGGACAGAAGCAATCATGATTAGCAATTGGTAAAAAAAAAAAAAAAAAAAAAAAAAATTGAAGAAATAAAAATGACCAAAGTCAAGGAAGAAATATAAAGGGGCAAAAGCCTAAGTCATTATGAAAAGTAAGAAAATAAAACTAAAAGATCAGATTTCTCTAAGGTCCATTAATAGATGAACAGATAAAGATGTGATATTTGCATTGGAATATTATGCAGCAATAAAAAAGAATGAAACCTTGCCATTTGGACTGCATAATGGGACCAATAAAATGTTATGAGAAAAGCAAGTATCACATGATCTCACTCATATGTTCGAGTGAAATAAGTCATACATAGAAGGAAAATACCATATGATGTCATTTATATGTGGAATCTAAAACAAAGCAAAGCAAAGGCACACTCAAAAACAGAGACCAAAGGGATGGTTACTAAAAGGTAGGGGTGGTGAGATGGCTGAAAAGGGGAAGGGGAATATAGTCTACAATATTGTAGTAAGTTTTCACAGTGACAGATGATTACTATAATTAGTGGGATGGTCACATAAAAATGTCGAATTACTATATTATACACACAAAACTAACCTAACCAATATAATATTGTATGCCAACTATACTTAAATAAAAATTAAATTTAAAAAGATTCCCCTAAAACATATTGAAGAAAAAAAGTTGGCAGACCTTGTCGATTTTTACTGCTTGAGAATAAAGACAGGAGAGTAAAGATACTATTTCAACCTACAAAACAAAAAAATTAATAATG
>NW_006289293.1:693386-703248 GCF_000327345.1 Myotis davidii
GGGAAAGGGGCAAAGATATTCTCAATTTTCAATATAATGCAGATTTTAATATACATATATACTTCTGATTATCTTTTGAATGGGTTTATATCATTAAGACCTTGCTGTTTGTTGTTCCCAATATGTTCTTCCAATTCTAGAATTTTAAATAATAGTTATGAGTTTCCACTACCTATCTTCTACATAATAGATTACAGAACTTTTTAAAAATTATGTCTTCAGAAGACATCAATATAATGAACAATATTTCACAAATAATTTCACTTGTTAATCTTTGTGATGTACTCTCAATCTACAGCTAAATCTTTAAAGCCCATACCTATATTCTTGAAGTCTTTAACTCCAAACTATAATGCCTAACATGCTAAGGGCACTATTGTCACCTTAGTTGTTTTACTTGACCTTTACTTGGACTACATTCTCGCTTTCCCTGTAGATGATAGGTGACTACAGCAAAACACTGCCTTTTAAAAAATGGATACTTCTTCCATTGGATATGATTAAAAGCTTCTACGGTTGGAATTTACTAGGCTCTAAGTCACCCTGCAGTTCCGGGCACAGATGATACAAATTGGAATTGAGGCTATAAACATACTCACACCAGCAGCTGCTAAGACTAAGTCTCCTATTTCCAGGTCAACTACTCTTTTTAGAAACTTACTATCTGATGTACAAGAAAAAATGTCAAACAACTCCCCCCACAACTACTTTCAGTTAGTTATAAATTAAATAACCTTTCCAACAGAAGCAGACTTATTTTCCATTCAATATTGGATACTAGATTGATATTTACTTTCCTGGATAAAGAATAAGCCAGCAACCAAATCCAACAGTAGTCTAACGCATCCTAGGACTATCACCCAAGCCAAAAATGTTTGCTGGGTAAAAGGTAAATAAATATAAAAAACAAACAGTATTTTTACTGATTTCTATAAACTGTGCAGGTGATAAGGTGACAAAAATATATCAAATTCTTTTTTAAAGAATTTTTAAAAGGTTACAAAATTTGTTAAAGCACTTTACATAGCCAACAAGTTTTTTATTTAGCTTGCAGAAATCCCTGTGGAAAAAAATTGTAATGTTGCACTATCAGGGCATTTCATTTCCTATTTTCTAGAGTTTCATTTAACCTCATGAAGGAAAGGAAAGCAGGTACACATAGTGGATCTGCATCATATTAGCATTTTTATAGAATCTTTCAGAAAAATTTTTAAAACTATTGCAGATCTTTAGACTATTTCCTTCCCTTTTTCTTATCTCCTGGCAAACTTGTACCAAACCTAAGAGCACAGAATTTGAAGCCAGAATTAGGAACTGCATTCAGAAAATTCCACTACTTAATAGGCAGCAATTTGAGCAAGTAATTCACCCTTCTTGTGTCTCAGTTTCCTCAATTGTAAAATAGAAATAATGATCGCATTTATTTCATAAGGTTGTTCCTTTATCCAATGAGTTCAAAATAGATTCACATCCTCAGGTTAATGCTTAGCAAATAATTTACTAAGGGATGTAAGTGTCTGCTGTAATTATTCAGATAAACCAAGTCTCATTACAATAAGATTAAAGGGAATTTGTTTTATTTGCTATATGAGAATAAAAAGTCTATAAAATCTACTTTATTTACTAAATGAAACTTCGAAGTTAAAAAATCTGGGCCAGTGAATTCCCTTGCTCTGATTTCTTGTAAAACAATGTTATAAGGAATAACTTCTTATTCCACCAGGCATTGTAACTGTCCTTTGAGAAATAGTACCAGACTTAAAGATATGTGTTGTTTCATATTATGCTAGTTAATAAAATTCATATTTATGTTTATTTCAATTTAATTTTAAAATAATTATCAAAGGGCAATTTTCTATTGATATTAACCTTACAGAATTGTATATCTCATTATTTTCTCCCAAATAACTATTGCACTTTGATCAATATCAAGAAAAGAGTGGTACATAAAAGAATGTCAGGCTTCTTTGATTTAAGTCATAAAGGGCATTTTTTGTCTTTGTGTAGACTTGTCCACTAGTTACTAATTCTCATTGTTAGCTTTCAGGCTCTCTTCACTACCACTCTGCTTCCAGTTCAGACTAAATGGCCACCCTTGCTACTGTTAAGAGTGTGAGAAGGTCAGGAAGGTCATTCCTTCCCATAGACTCACTGGAGAATTCACACAATGATCGGGAGTAAGCCTCCATTGCATTTTGCCTTCAATAAAATGCAGGCTTTCCATGACACAGCCTTTTGAAATTATCCAGCAAGCTCACTGTTTTCTTAAGTGCACATGATTTTAAAATATGTAATTACTTCATCTTTTTAGTTTTATTTCATTTGAAGATTCAGGAAATGAGATTAAATAGTCATTGCTAAATATAAATACTTCAAAAATTGGTGATAAAAAATACAAGAAGAAAAATTAAAAATATTAAAACTCTATAACTGAGTCATTAAATCAGAGTGGTTTATCTCTGGATTTTGACTATTCTAAATCATGTTACTTTCTGTATGTCTTCTTTCTGTTGCAAAAATGTTGATATAATATTAATTTATAAAGTACTAGTCATAACAACACATCAATGAAAAACTAATAAGCATAAATTACTTAAAGTTTGTTTAAAATGATACCATTAAACAAAATATAACACATGCATCCGCACATACATGCTTTTCTTAATCTTAATGTATTTTTTCCTGTAATATAATCTTATAAATTTGATAGGATAAAACAAATACGTTATATATGGCGTGTTTCATTGATGGAATTATCTAAGTTGTCATTATGGAATTTTAGTCTTCTACTCCTAAACACAAAAGACAAAAAACTATACAGAATTCAGATCTATATATTTTTAAAAAATCATTCAATTCAGCATAATTGTTACTATCATAGCTAAACCTCTGACGATAATAGTTTTGTTAGGTACTTACATTTAGAGATGTTGGTGCTAGGTGTCAATGTTAACATTTCCTTATAGAACTTAAACTAATTTTAATCAATTACCTTAATACACATGTGCAAAATAGTTGCCAAAGACATATACAATAATCATTAATTTTCAGACTGATTAACTCTCATTTAGAAATGGAGTTCATTAGTAAAGTTGCAATTGCAATAAAAATTTGCCTCATTTTACTCTTTAGAGGTTAAAGCACTGAAATTCACTGCTAAATACTAGATTTAATCACACACAAATAAAATACCTGGTAGTCTGAGTCCATACCAACAATTATGATCTTTAGATGCAATTTATATTCTGGAAAGTATTTATTAACTGGACATCATTAATCTTGAAGAATCAAAGCATTTTCCAAATAAAACCACTTTATTTATATAAAAACAATGGTGAGGAATAAATAGATCAGAGTACTAAGATCAGAGTACATATACCAAAATATAAATATTTTACCTACCACTTGTATGGTTTTCTAGTTATCAAATTCAGTAACTACATAGGCATACATTTAAAATAATTTATCAACATTTTACATTGAAATCTTGGTTGCCTTATTTTTCAGGCAAATGTAAGCTTTCGCTTAAGCTTAATTCTCAGGTTATATAAGTGTTAAACAGAAAAATATATATACATACTACATAAACACAGACAACAATATGATGATAGCCTAAGCCCACAGTGGTCGGCAAACTCATTAGTCAACAGAGCCAAATAACAGTACAACGATTGAAATTTCTTTTGAGAGCCAATTTTTTTAAACTTAAATGACATAGGTAGGTACATTGTTATTAACTTAATTAGGGTACTCCTAAGGCTTAGGAAGAGCCACATTCAAGGGGCCAAAGAGCCTCATGTGGCTTGCGAGCCGCAGTTTGCTGACCATGGGCTAAGGGAAAGGGAGGGTGGGGGATATGGAGGAGCAGCAAAGTGGGGGGAATGAGGATGAAAAGAGACCTCGCTTGCAGCAATGGGAACATGATGTAGTGTGCTAATAATGTTTTATTAAGTTGTACACTTGAAACCTGTACCGTTTTGAGAACCAATGTTGCTTAAATAAATTAATTTTTTTTCAAAGGGAGTCTTTATAAGCTCAGAATGGAAATGTGTTTCAAAACTTCTTTTTTCCTGGTGGCTCAGGACCTACCGGTGCTTTGGAGAGTTCGTTCTGCACCTGTATCATCACTAATACGAGCACCTTCATGAATGAAAGGATTACATCCTGGAATTGTGTTATGTCTCTACTCTTCCTTCTCTAAATCACACGCATCACACACATGGGAATTTGAAAGATTTGACACCTATTATAGTAAGATTTGAATATTAATCTATGATTTTTAACTGTGAGGGGAAGTAGACATTTGATAGTACAAAATTATGTACAATCAATAGAACTGTTGATAGTCGCCATAATAATACCCTAATTGCACATTTTCCCGCCATTTATCCCTCATGTAAAAGTAGAGTGCAGATAAAAGCTACTATATGGCCCTAACCCGTTTGGCTCAGTGGATAGAGCGTCAGCCTGCGGACAGAGAGGTCCCGGGTTCGATTCCAGTCAAGGGCATGTACCTTGGTTGCGGGCACATCCCTGGTAGGAGGTGTGCAGGAGGCAGCTGATTGATGTTTCTCTCACATCGATGTTTCTAACTCTCTATCCCTCTCCCTTCCTCTCTGTAAAAAATCAATAAAATATATTTTTTAGAAAAAGCTACTATATGATAACAATGTCAACCTTGAAGACAGGCATCAGTCAGTGATAATTACACTGCAGACCGACTTGTTTCTGGTTTTTTTTTATATATATTTTATTGATTTCAGAGAGGAAGGGAGAGGGAGAGAGAGATAGAAACATCAATGGTGAGAGAGAATCATGGATTGGCTACATCCTGCACACCCCCTACTGGGGATCGAGCCTGCAATCTGGGCATGTGTCCTTGACTAGAATTGAACCCAGGATCCTTCAGTCCTCAGGCTGATCTCTATCCGCTGAGCCAAATCAGCTAGGGCCGTTTCTGGTTAGGTTTTGTTTTTATTTTTTTTTCTTCAGGGATTTACATTGTAATTTAAATTATGTAATATTCTTAAGCTAGAGATAATATAAAGGTTCTATAAAAGGGCTCTTGTCTGCAACGTTATGCAAGTGACCTTGCTGTAATTTTAAAACCTAGCTGCCATCAAGCAGTACAATTAACTGCATATGGTTAGTTTTTGTTGATGAACCTTACATTTACTGACAGCAACAGCCTTGCCTCTTGTAACTATCCCTTGCCTCTTGTTACTTGCTAAACCATTCATCCAATGATGTATGACAACAGAAACTGTTTGCATTGATTTGTGCAAACTCCATGGTGAACAGACAGGCTTTGAAAGGAGATTTCCAAGTTCAGATACAATCCTGCTGTTTTATTTTGCACAATGCGACCAATTGAATCATAATTCTAGAGTGAAAAATACACTTACCCTCAGAGTAACCATGAAATCATGGTTTTGTAAGTAAAAGATCATGAGTAAATAGTATTCTAAATTTGAATGATCTCTGTACATTTGAAATCATGTTCTTCATAGATGTTCCAATCATGAACTGAAAATTAAATTCACATGGTCATGGTCTAATCAATCTAAATAATTCACCTCCAGCCACTAAATTAACACTTTTACCTCAAGGGAGGGGTGCTTTCTGCTTGGGTATTTCTTAAGCTCCCATATGTTTATTGTCTAAAAGTATTGTCACAAGTCTGCTTACTTCACCAAAACATGTAAAGATATCCTTTATCCTTGATCAGCTGCCATCCAGAGAAAACCCATATTAAACATCTTCATTGTCTAAAATTCAATTAGTTAAAATAATTAACACCATTTATTTAGTTACTATAGGACTGGTGAATGACATTCGTGCACTGGGAAGGGGGGTCCCTCAGTCCTGCCTGCACTCTCTAGCAGTCCAGGACCCCTTGGGGTCCTTAGCGCTGCCACAGAAGCAAGAGAGGCTCCTGCCACTGCGGCTGTGCTCCTCAGTCATGAGTCCAGCTTCTGGCTGAGCAGTGCTCCCCCTGTGGGAGCGCACTGACCACCAGGGGGTAACTCCTTCATTGAGCATCTGCCTCCTGGTGGTCAGTGCGTGTCATAGTGTCCAGTTGTTCTGCCATTCGGTTGATTTGCATATTAGCCTTTTATCATATAGGATATCCTGCCACTGAAAGAAAAATATGTTTAAATTATTAAGAAGTGTTATGGCAAAATTATTGTTTTGTAAAACATCAGTAACTTTCAACCATATTCCAAGACACAGTAAGAGCACTCTATAGCTTTATCTGTAGTGCTGTACAATAAAAATTGGTGAGTAGAATGATGATTCTGAGGCCTTAAGAGTTCAATCACCCAAATTATGTTATATTTATGTTTACTGTATCATGTTAGCTAAAACAAGCAATAAAATAGGCCAATATTATTTTTTAAAAGTTCAACAAGGATTGACAGTAGAGATATTTTAGTAACTTCACATAACTGGAAACTCCTTACCTGATCTTTCTAGTTAATAAATATTTTTGATGTAAGCAAATCCACATTCCACAAAAGAATTCTTATTTGGAACAAATAAGATATTGATTATCTAAAATCAGTCGTATACTCTGATAAGTCAATTCCTATGAGGGAAATAGCTAATCTAAATTGTATCAAGTTAGTTCTTTTTCTTAAAACAGATTAATAACAAGAATATTTTAGCAAATATTCTCCTTAATACAATGGCACATGCCTGCTTATCAAAGTTCCATTTTTTTGCTCTTATCTGAATAACCAATGACCACTATTTTAGTTGTGCTCTCACCAAACATGTACTTTTCTCTATTTTCCAAGAAAATCACTTCCAATCAGCTTTCAAACACTAGTCTCTAATAAAATCATCCCAAGAGTGTTCCAGAACAGAGGAATCCCACACCAACTACAACGCTATAAATATCCTGTAAACACTCAGATCAATGTCAACAGTGATTTGCAATAAATGAGTCCTAGTGAATTCTAATGGAGCTCCAAATCCCACTGGCTATTGATAGGCTATCATCAAATGAAAGTCCCTTACCATGATCTAAGATAATGTTATAGTTTCATTCTCCTTGAAGACAGCCTCTTTTTCTATTCTTTTTCTATACACAGTATTTACACAGACTTACACAGCCCCTTCCCTACTCAACCACAACCAAGTCTAAATCTCACTAATATTCATATATAGCAAAGTCAGAATTTTAACTAAGAAAAAAAATTTCTTTCATTAATGTTGAGAGCTGCACCATGTTTAGACAGGGTCATGACCCCAGGCATCCATTTAATCAAATTTCTCTCCTGCCTGTCCCAGTGGAGCCATCACAAGAAGAAACTCTCTCAATGAAAAAGGGGGCAGATGAGAAGGGGGGAGCGTTCTTCACATCTCACATTGTTTACATGCTGTTAAGTAATTATTTCACTCGTCCACTCCCACTGGCCATCAACAGACAAGTCACCTCCTTGGAGACCTTGAAAAGCCTATTCAGCTGTATATAGCTCATTTTTTTACCCCCTTCATAGTGTCACTAACTTCTTAGTTTAAGACTTCTTTGTGGATATTAAAATATACCTTGTCCATGCTAATGATCTTGCTAATTATAAGTGTATTTATCATATAGATGCTCTTGGTGTTTCTTTATGAATACCACTGTTTCTCAACTATGCTAAAGCAATTTCTGTATAATTTCTCCGCCCCCATCACACCACTTCAATACTTCAAGATGAATACCCCTCCCCATCCATCCATACACAATAGACCTGTTTTTCTAAGGAATTGTGTCATTGTTTGAGTGGCCAAACAAGTTATTATTTTTCAGGAGTTTTCAATAACACTCTGATTTTTAATGCAGCTATTCTCAGGGCAAAGAACAGAAATGAGGTAAGCAGATAATAAAGAATTGCAGTTTGCCTTTATTTAATAGCTCTATCAGTCAGAGTAATAGAAATGGAGAAAATGGTAACCTATTCACCGAACCCGTCCTAATTGCTGTTCTAAAAAGCAAGAAAGGAAGTGGCAGCAAGGGAAAAAAGTTTATATCTAATTGCAGTTCAAGAATTAAAGGCAAATGACTTGAAAGCTAAGTATAAGTAAACTCCTCCTGAAATTAAATGGAAACAGACTACAAAACACACTATGTTTAGAGACTGAGAGATAGCTGAGCAGCAAAGGCCTCAAAATCAAAAGCCATTTTCCTTTCTGAATTTCTTTTTTATTCCCATCTTCAACTGGAGTAGATACATTCAGACAGTTTTGTTTATCTTGGGAGATAAAGAGAAAAAAGGTAAAAGATTTTTCTGATTTAAAAAGACAAAGGTACATGTGAGTTACTTTAATAGATTTCTTATAATTACTTGAAAATTTTATTTTAACTGAGCATTTTTCCTTATTTTACCTCCAATTTTCACTTTCTGGTTAATGGTCACCTATGAAAGTGAAATTATTGAAGGGAATGACTCTCAATGAGATAGTCTTAATAACATATTATATTATTAATAATCTCACAAACGCAATACATGCTTCTCTCCAAAGAAGCTTAATGTACAGGATATAACTAGACCAGGATTTCTACCCTTCAGTCCTTGTAAAACATCCATTCCCAAAAGGAAAATACTACTCCATGCAGAGACAGACTAAAATGACAAAGTTAATATATCTGGACATGAATGAAATTATTTTTGTTTTAATGTGTAACTATTGTAAATATTTTCAATGTGGAAAGAAAAAAGAAGAAAATCTACTGAGAAATAAAGTCATGAAGGAGGAAGGAAGGAAAAAGTATTGTAAGAATGGAGAAAGGCAGTATATTATAAGGAAGATTGGAAAATAAGAAAATGTAGAAAGGAAAGTAAAAAATACCGAAATGATCATTAAATGTGATTTCAAAAGAAAGGTTTATGCCATTTATCCCTTATAGTCATGAAGATAAATGAATAAAAAAGAAAATTGAAGAGAATAGGCTTGATGCATCAGAAAGAATACTGACCTAAGTTTCAAAAATCTAGGTTCTATTACTAGATATCTGAGCTACCAAAGGCAAGTCATTTCATTTTTCTAGATTTTGTTTCCTCATCTGTAAAATGAAATGTCAAATTAAATGATCCATGATGCCCCTTCTGTCTCTTAAATAGTAAATATTCTGAGATAACCAAAACCACTGATAAGCTTTAATATTTGCGTTACTGATTTTTTTCCTGTCTTGTTTTTATACTCATAATAGTTTCATTCTGTAACAGCAGCAGAGTAAAAATTAATTCATTCTTGACAACTTCACTACTATTTGATATTGTCACTTAGTATATAACATTGATTCACCAAAAATTACGAATCAGTTGAAAATTAAATAGGAATATCAATCTAACATTTATTTTTCTCTCAAAGCATAGGGTGAAAAACTGGTTGAAATGATATATGTGTCTTGGTGAAAAAGAAAACCAAAGGTGGGGAAATCACAAGACTCTGCAAGTGATTAGAAACAGGGTATTTATGCTTAACATTTCCTTTACTTTTAAGTTTCACCATCCATGTTTAAAATGTTCAATATTTCTTAGTGACAACTAAAGGAATATTGGGCAGATGTCCTGAGTGAAGGGACAAAACAAAGATTTCCAGGTCTCTTACCCAGTTTGTATCTAATTGCAGAAAGCCCTAATTTTTAAAAGGCAATTGTCTAAAAAGGAAGGAACTCTTACCATTTGCAACGGCATGGATGGAACTGGAGAGCATTATGCTAAGTGAAATAAGCCAGTCAATGAAGGAAAAATACCACATGATCTCACTCATTCATGGATAATTGAGACCAATATAAACTTTTGAACTATAATAGATACAGAGGCAGAGCTGCCTCAAACAGAGTGTCAAACTGCAGCGGGAAGGCCGG
>NW_006289293.1:703294-704819 GCF_000327345.1 Myotis davidii
GCAATTGTTTAATTTTATCCCTCAGAGTGTTTATTTAAGTTCAAATACGTATTTTATTTTCATGCACTTACACTGATTTGAGTGTCTATCATGGTACCTGGCACACAACCAACTCTTGAAAAATATATGTTAAATGAATGAATGATAGATGGATTGATGATTGTTTCCTTCACTTGGCTTCTTCACTATTCACAAAAGCAGTGCTACTGGAATTGCTCTAAATACATTCAACCTGAAATTTACCTCTTTATTATCTAGAAAGTAAAAGTCCTTTAAGAAATACAATTTTAAATCTAAACAAGTGCCAAAGAGTGCATAATTCCAGGGAGTGCCGTTCACATTGCATGTTGCATAAAATGATCCCTAGAGAAGTTCAAGAGAGCAGTCTGACAAGGTGGGGAATTCAAATAATTCAAAAATAGCCATCCACATACAAGCACTAAATATATATTTTACATTTATTATTTAGTGAAATTCTCCAACTCTATAAGGCAGGTATTCTTAATACAAATAAAAAATTGAGACAGAATAAAAATAATTTATCCAAAATCGCAGTGAGTGAATGTCTAAGCAAGGTTTAGATCCAAATCTATCTACTTCAAAGCTTCCATTTTCCCACTAACCTATAATTGTCTTTCTATAAGGCAGAAAACTCTGATCACCTGTTTCAATTAAATAATTTACCTAAACACAACAATATTTTATTTATTTAAACCTAGGATTTTACCCAATCCATTCAAAATAAGGACAATTCCACTGAGTTGAAAATGTTGTGTGAAAGATTTTACTTCTAGCTTCTAGTTGCAAATGACAAAATATTGATGAGTATTAAGTGACATCATTAAAATGGCACCAAGGTGATTGCATAACAACATTACAACACCAAACGGCAACAATGAAAATTAAAATAATAAAAAATCAACAGTTATAAAAGATAACTTCATTAAAAATGAATTCAAAATTATTGTGCATGTAACTAAAATTTAATTTAATCTTCAATATAAGCTGAGCCTCCAACATTAAATCACAATTCACTAAGAGGATTTTCAAGGACAGTCAGATACTTTACAGGTACACTTTTGAGCCATTCAACTTGACATTAAAATGTCATTGAAAGAACCTAGTTAATACATCCTCGTTTCTCTCTTTCTAAGTCTCTATCTATCATCTATCTATCTATCTTCTCTCTTTGTTTCACCCATTTCTCTTCAAATTTTGGTGGAAGCTGTAGGATACTCAATTAAGCATGAGCTCTCTGGTCAGTGCCTAGAGTGCAGATAGCTACTGTATATTGACATGAAAGCCATATGATTTAAATACTAAATATTCATGTAGCAATATTGATATTATAAGAGCCCTTCATATACCATCAATCTTCCACCACATTTTTAAGTCAACATTGGAATATGTTAAAAATAAAGCACACGACATCAAGTTGTACACCTTAAACATATGCAATTCCTTTGTTTTAATTATACCTCAATAAAGTTTAAAAATAAAACACAAATAATATATATATACATAT
>NW_006289293.1:705100-709184 GCF_000327345.1 Myotis davidii
AACAAGAATCCTAGAGGGCAGGTATCTTATTACTCCATTTACAAATGAGGACACTGATATTTAAAAAGGTTAAATTACCTCCCAAATATCACAGGTAATAATGATAGAATCTTTATTCAAATGTTGACAATGTTTTCTCCAGAGCTACATCCCAAAGCCCAGGGCCCAAATAAGGGGCGAAGCCCTTGCCCTTGGCCCAAGGGCAGCCATCAGGCATTTACAGTCACTTAGTTGTTTATAATTGAGGCATGAGAAAGTAATTTTCAAGGGAATACGACTTACCCCAGCCCCATTATTTATGTAGTTTCATTTACTTAGAATATGCTCTATTCCAAAATATCTGCTTAGTAGATATCTGAAGCCTCCTTTGTGATGGCATATTAAGCTAAAATCAATGTTTTTAATCATTGTAACCATGTCTCTTTTTAAAATAAGTAAAATTACCTCTTACATTTTCTTATTTAGAACTAGGACATCTATAAGCTTTTAAAATAGATGAAATATATGCAAGGTTCATACTATAAGTTGGGTTCTTAAAGAAAAATATATACACTATATTCACATTAGCATATATGTGTGTGTGTGTGTGTGTGTGTGCTTAAATATAGTTGTAGATGGTTACTTTTGTTAAATGAATGAGTGAGACATTGGAGACATTAGTAGAATCACAAAATCTCAGGGTAAAAGGGAACATTAAAAGTTGAAAGCAGCCCTGGCTGGCTTGGCTCACTGGATGGAGCATTGGCCTGGGGACTAAAGGGTCCCAGGGTCGATTGTGGTCAAGGGCATGTACCTTGGTTGCAGGCACATCCCCAGTGGGGGGTGTGCAGGAGGCAGCTGTTTGATGCTTCTCTCTCATCGATGTTTCTAACTCTCTATCCCTCACCTCTCCGTTCTTCTCTGTAAAAAATCAATAAAATATGGTGTGTTTTTTAAAGTTGAAAGCAAAAAATTAACAAACAAGAAAAGCAAAAAAACAACAACTCATCGACACAGACAACAGTATGGTGGTTACCAGAGGGAAGGGATCTGGAGGGGTAGTAAAAGGTAAAGGGGACCAAATATATAATGAGGGAAAAGATTTGACTTTGGATGTTGAGCACACAATGCAATATACAGATGATGTATCATAGAATTGTACATTTGAAACCTATATAATCTTATTAACCAATGTAATCTCAATACATTTAATAAACATAAATAAAACTCTTTAAAAATGTCAGTATATATATATATATTTAATCATCTTTTACACCTTTAAAATATCACGTTTTGCAACCTAAATATATGCAATTTTTATTTGTCAATCATACCTCAGTATAGCTGGGGAAGTAAGTCATCCAGCCTATTTTCTGCACAATTGATACCTTAGTGCTCTCTTAAGAACCTTACCAAGCTGTCATCCAATCTCTGCTTGAACATCTTCACTGATGGTACTTGCACTATATGCTTAAATTAGATTATTCTACCTTTGGGCAACTCAGACTATTGAGTCCTACTTCACAGGTGAACCCAAATCTCTTTTCCTTCAGTGGTTCTCAAACTTCCTAATGCCGCGACCCTTTAATACAGTTCTTCATGTTGTGGTGACCCCCAACCATAAAATTATTTTTGTTGCTACTTCATAACTGTAATTTTGCTACTGTTATGAATCGTAATGTAAATATCTGATATGCAGGATGTATTTTCATTGTTCACGACCCACAGATTGAGAACCATAAGTTAACCCTCTATAGTCAACATAACAAATGTAATACATTGAAACAGAAAGTTTGGTGGGCAAGGAGTGAATACCAAAAAGAATTAGTCTCCTTTTGTAGGTCTCATAACCCAGATTAGTAAACCTTGAACTTGTCCAATTCTCACGTGAGGAAACTTTGGATCAATGAATAACTGTGCAAGATAATGAGACTACTTAGTATCAATAAAATAAGACTAGTATCCAGGTCTTCTAATTCCCATTCAACTGCTCTTTATAGTATACTGCCCTGTGATATCCTTAGTGGTTTAGAAACATAGACACTGAAGTCAGCCTGTCTGGGTTTAAATTTCACCTTCACAATACACTAGTGTGTAACATGAGGCAAGTTACTTAGCCTCTTGGTGCCTCCATCTTCGTCTACAAAATGGAGGTAATTGTAGTACCTCCCTCATATGATTTTGGGTGGACTAAATGTGTTTGTGTATGTGATGTTCTTAAATCAGTGCCAGGAACATAGCAAACTTTACTCAGTAAATATTGGTGGTTATTTTTATCCTTAGTATACTTTTCAAACTTGTAAAACACTGTCAATTCACAGCCATAATACCAATGAGTTCCTACCACTTTTTAGTCCCCCCTAAAACAGATTTGGCTCTAGATCATTCCTTCTCCCCACTGAGGAAAAACAAACAAACAAAACAAAACAACAAACAATATAAGCTTCCTGCTTAATATATATAGCTATTGTGTACTATAAGCATGTCAAATTCAAAGGCTAACAAGGGCCAAATAAACAAGGTATAAGTTTATGTGGGCCGCAAAAAAATAAAGGCTTCAATTTTCATAGAAACATAGGTTTATTTCGATAGAGACATGTTGAATACAAAAGACTGAAATAAATGAGTAATCGTTAATATAAAATAGAACATTTTTATAAAAATTAATATTTTTCTTAAACATTAACTTACCAGACACTCAATAACTGCACAAATTAATAAGTGTAACACAAATAAACCTATTTTTCTTGTTCTCTGAAAGTGAAAGGTTGTAGTTTTGTTATTAATAACTACATATAACAGGATATGGTAAAAATGAAGTTACAAAATTTTTATTGAAGTTTTTCTTACATAACATTATATTGGCTGGGCTGCAAAAATATTCATTGTAGTCCACATGCAGCCTGTGGGCCATGAGTTTGACATGCTCGGTGTATTACTTTCAAACTTGTCTTAAAGAAATCAGATCTTTAATAGTTTATTAATCTTATGGCCCAGTCAGTGACTTGTGTAAACATTGTGACTTTGGGTATCAAAGATAAAAACTTTCTCCCTAGCATACTCAGAACTTTTTCAGCACACCCAAGACAAATATAAAGAAAGAGTTGCAAGAAAATCTAAAAAGAAAGCCTAAATCACCATTACAAAAGGTCCTTTCCAATCCCAGGAGAAAGTTTGTCAAAGCATACTATTAATTCTCTGTAATTTGGGTCAATGGAACAGTAGTCATAGAAACATGTGACAGACTTTCTATATAAACTAGAGACCAGGTGCACAAATTTGTGCACAGGCGTGGCCCAGCCAGCCCATCCACATCAGAGTGCTGGGAGGGGGTGGGCGATCAAAGGTGGGGTTGTCCAGCGGGAGGGGCTGCAGGCAGTTGGCAGGCTGGCCCTGGTGAAACTCCTGGTTTCACTCCCAGTGGAACCCCAGGTTGAGGGGACAATTTGCATATTAGTCTTTTATTATATAAGATAAATAGCAACCACCAAGTGCAAACACATGGTCAGATCATTCCACAAATAAAATGATTTTAATCTACATATGGAGATGTCTATCCTTCATTAACTTAGATTAGCTAGAAGATTTGGCATCAGAAGATGGATAGTAAATCTATTTTCTAAATTTACGCAAAGTTAGGAAATTAAAGGTTGTATCCACAGCTATTTAATCTAAATACTAAAATTGTATTTTTGGCTATTTAAAAGTAATTACTGACATTATCATTCATTTTAACATAAAAAATTGATGTATTCTTTAAAAAATTGTGCAAAATGTTTCACTAAACATAATGTGTTTTCCCAGAATGTGAAGAGGGTTATAGAATAAAAGGAAAGAGAAAAAAAAAGTAAAACCAGCTTCTTTTTCTTGTATTAATCTGAATGAATTAATACAAATTCCTTGACTGGAATCGAACTTGGGACCCTTCAGTCCCCAGGCCAACGCTCTATCCAGTGAGTCAAACCAGCCAGGACTGCTTTCAACTTTTAATGTTCCCTTTTACCCTGAGATTTTGTGATTCTACAAATGCCTCCAACGTCTCACTCATTTATTTAACAAAAGTAACCATCTGCAACTATATTTAAGCACACACACACACAGATAT
>NW_006289293.1:709502-711048 GCF_000327345.1 Myotis davidii
AACCCAACTTATAGTATGAACCTTGCATATATTTCATCTATTTAAATAAACATTTTAAGCCATAAAAAAACTTAAGACAAAAGACAAAACTTGGTGAAGTAATAAGGATGTTAACTACATAGTAACACTTGGGGAGGTGGTAATAACTAAGCCTCTATTTATTTTAAGGTTTTGTAAAACAGCAGAGGATAAAGAGGGGGGAAGAAAAATAAGTGGGACCACTTAGTCTAACGCTAGCCTCACATAAGTACAGACATGGCTTTTGAAAAATTTCAGAATCTTTCTTTGTCTAGGCCGTATTGGGAACAATTAACATAGTGCAGGTATACTAATAAAATAAAAATTCCAACCATGTAACAAAAATGCAGCTGACAACTTGTATATTATGCAATTATAACTGTCATTTATTACTGTTATTAATTTATTAGGATAATTGCAATTTTTTTCAATGTTATAATGTGATAATAAAGGACTTGTCATTACTGAGTTAACCTCTGAACATCTCTGACCTCAGGGAAAATAGTTGCAAGCTTTCAATACAAAATAGGCTGTCAGTTACCACAAAGACATTTTGATGACTATATTATCTTGTAATTAAATGTCTCAACAAACTTCTGCTTTTGATTGACAGGTAGTTAAGACTATCATTGACTACAGGGCAGTTTCTTTATATTTCAAGAATAATATCTTTATAGTTCAAGAATATATTTTTTAGCACAGAAGCAAGAAGATGAGGTTTTAAAAATTAAAATGCCTTCAATAACATATTTATTAATCTATATTTGTCACTGGTAAAAAACAAAGAAAATTATGCTGCTATGTTTACCTGTTGCCCAATTCATTTTTTGCAGTAAAAATGTTAAGAAATGTATATGATTTTTTGTTAACATTATGGGACATATCAAATCATTTCAGTGCTCTTCTCTCCCATGTCCACATTTTCTGTGACTGAATTCATTAAGAGCCACCAGTAATGGATGTTTGCATGTTTTTTATGATCATTTTTCCTATTTAAATCTTGAATCTAATGTTAGATCCACATTTTAAGAACAGGATATGTCATATATAACTTATACATTGTATTATTTCTCCTTTTTCCTGTTACCTTCCTTAATACATGGTTCACTAAAGGAATTCATTTCATATCACATTGCTCACAATACTGTCACTAACATTTCCATTGTTTCAGATTGAAATAAAACTTTTCTTGGATGAGGCTAAATATTTACTCCATTTTAATAATTTATAAATCATAAGAACTGAATGAGCAGCAAGACTAGCAAAGAAGAATGTTCATATACCATATCCTAAGATTATAAATTGTACAGGCAAATATTTGAGTATAAAGTCATTGAGAGGTTAAATTAAGATGAGCCATTTGGATTTATTTTGGTTATTTTTATTATACTGATAAAAATTTTAGTTTTGCCGAAACCGGTTTGGCTCAGTGGATAGCGCGTGTGCCTGTGGACTGAAATGTCCCAGTTTCGATTCCGGTCAAGGGCACATGCCCTAGTTGTGGACTCAATCCCCAGTGTGGGACTTG
>NW_006289293.1:711214-719947 GCF_000327345.1 Myotis davidii
AGGAAACTTTTTAAAAAATAAGAATCTTTCATGATTAAAATAAAAGTAACATAAAATGAGAAATTCTACCAGTAATGCAAAATACCATTAAAACCCAACATTCTCAGTACAGAATTAGAAATACCCTTTTCTTAATCACCATAATGCAATTTTCTTTTACAAAGGAAAAGTTTGTTTTACTATAGGAATTAAATTTAGTTCCTTTAAGTTTATTCATTAAGTGTTCTATCTGGGATGAATGTATATTAAAATATACAGAATGAGAGTATCATTTTATGGAAAGGCTGCTCGCATGCTAATACACCCTTTCTCAAAATGCTGGAGGAAGACAAATGGGGAGAGGTGCTACAAATGAGCTCTAGATGGATGCATATTATTTGGGGGAAACATTTTTTTTCTTTATTTGAACAAGCAATGACATCTATTTCAACTTATGAAAAAACCTGATTTCTCAGAATGTGAAACAAATTTTTTAGAGGTCGTCACCCTTTCCCCCCACTATATGTAAAACCTAACCTAAAGGGACCATCATAATTCCCAGTTTTCCTGAATATTCCTTAGGTGATTGTATCTCAACATAGAAATCGTTGTGGGTTACAAAAATAAATTTTATGCCCAAATCTATTCAACAAAGAAGTACTAACCATCTACTTTGTGCTGAGCATTTTCATAGTCAAAGCATAGCTGAACATAATCATTATATGCACATGTCACTGGAAAATTTTTATAAAGCAGAAATAGAACAAAAATCTCCATGTGTATGGTGGGGTGAGGTAGAGAGAGGTGAACTCCATTGCTATGTACCATAAGACTCATAATAAAACTGCTTCTTATTTATTATGGAAAGGTTGATTCAGAGCAACTTAATTATAAAATTCAAATAGCATTGCCTATTCTCCTTAAAAAAAATAGACTGCATATTCAGGAAAAACAGTTGTGTAGCTTACAAAATGTAAAGCTTACGGCTACTAAAATACAAAGTGAGAAATTATTTTAAAAGAATCAAAGTTGTTGATACAGTAAAGAGGAACTTTCTAAACTCAATGTATCTCAGTTCTAAAGATACAAATGAAGAATAATGCAACTTGGCAATGGACTAAACTAAGAGAATACATTGATGATTGCATTTCCTCTCAGCCAATTAAGAGGGTGGAGTGTACTTATCTTTCAACAGCACAGTTACACAGTCACAAAACTATTTTAAACTGAACTGTGTTTTTCCTGAAAATATTATGAAAATTAAGTAAATCTAGTTTAGATATCAAAGGTGCAGAAGCAAATATGAATTAACCAAGCAGTTCACCAGGTAAAATAATTGTTGCCATCATTTTGCAAGTTGCACCTGAAATTTGAAAACTTTTTCTATGACAATAATTCAGAGACACTGAAGCAATTGATCAAATAAGGCCTTTTTTTTGTAAAAAAATGTTCTTTACAACAGCATATTCAACAGGATTTAGAGACTTGTGGATGAATGTAACATCTGCAAAGAACTTGGTTTGTGGTTCTGTTTGATAAAACCGTTCCACATAGCTATACTGTCTTTCAGCTAAAAACCTAAGTAAGCTGCATAAAATGCACTCACATGGCTTATTTTATTATAAAACCTCATAAAGACATCAACAAAATCACTTGGTCATTCACCTAAGAGGCCACAGTAAGACAGCATCATAGCAAACAAGAGAATCATGAGTGTTTTTCTCAAGTCTCTCTCTCTCTCTCTCTCTCTCTCTCTCTCTTAATTTTCAACCCCAATGATTATTTTTTCCATTGATTTTTAGAGAGTGGAAGAAAAGGATAGAGAGGGACAGGGGATGGAAAGAAAGAGAGAGAGAGAGAGAGAGAGAGAGAGAGAGAGAGAGAGAGAGAAGAGACACATTGATTAGTTTCCTCCCACACAGGCCCTGGCCAGGGCCAGGGATAGAACCTGCAATCCAGGTATGTGCCCTTGATCTGGAATTGAACCCGAGACCATTCAGTGCATGGGACGACACTCTAACCACCTTGCAACACCAGCCAGCCAGGGTTTTCAAGCCTCTCTTTTAACTATAATATTCATATTAGTCAGATATTCTGAAAAAATAGGGTTCAAAGAGGAAACAAATAAAATATGCTGTTTTGTTAGATTGCAAATCAGCCTCAAACAAAAATTCTGTGAAAGAGATATAAACTGGAAGTAGACCAGAAAGGTCAAAATAATGGTGGAAATTATGAAATAATATTATTTTTTAGACAGCCATTGCACCAGGCATTTCTATTTAATGATGCCGCAACACCCTACCACATTCAAACTTTTTTAGAGCTCAGAAGGAAAATTCACACACACAATGCACATGAGCCATATGTTATCCTCATGTTATAAAATGGATTAGCTATTATTTGAAAATCATTCATTTATGCAAACATCATTTCAGTGATAGGCAGATGACAATAAGTTTCACTAGAGGCTCAGTCCTGGATCACCTGTGAAACTATCTTGTAAAGTTTATAACTCATTCTTAGGGTACCTGTGCATCCCACAGTCCTTTTTTGTTTATGCCAGTAGTTCCAATGTAATAATTTTCAATAGTTCCCCCTTCTACCCTCAAACGTGTTCCGATTTGGAAGATAAATTATAGGTCTCCCTATTAATATACCACTGACCTATATAAATACATAGAATTATATACTAGAGGAAATATCTTCACTTTCTTCCTTTGACCAGAGATTGATCTCTGACAGCAGAGCATGAAACATTTTCCAAGCCAATGCAATACGGTGTGACCACTGAGTATTATCACTCACAATTCAGCTACCACCAATTTCCCACACTTAGCCCCTGATTCACTTGTAGTAGAGTAATTTAACAGCCTCATACAATCTGACTGAATTCTAATAAATTCTCCCTTTGTCATTACTCTTGTCAGAAAGAGATTTCATTTGGAAGGCTTCAGAAAAGTTCTACATAAAATGAAAGCATGCAATCACAGGACCACCTATTCCTAGTACAACTAACCTCCTATGATAGAGTTGCTATTTGTGTCAGTGTTCAGGCAGCTGCTCACAGACCAATACAACTGACAAGTTAATATTTTACACCACAAAGCAGAAAGGCACTTGCTTTCACTGGGCGGTGATATAGGTTGTATGAAATCATATTGGGAGGCAGATGTGACCCATGGTCTGAACTGTGTCTTGTTTGTCCCTAGCTTAAAACTTGTTTTTCTTTAACCCTATAATATTCTGGAAATTGAGCTATGGATCACCTTATTATGAGATTAGCAGATTGACGCCTCGTGTGAGTAGAATTGTAGGGCTTTCATTGCCTTAACAACTCAGATTATGTTTCTGCATATGACTTTGAAGCCAGAGAAAGCATGTTTGTAAATGGGTGTGTATACACGTGTGCTGCATCCCTGTTTCCTGAGTCATTATTTTCCAACAAGATACTGACAGTAACACCTATTATTTTATCTTCTGAGTCACTCTCTACAGATCCCTCACAACCTAAATTCTTAAGAATAATCCAGATAATAAAATTACTAACCTCAGTAAAATGTAATAACTCCAATATACTGTATATGTAATCAATTTCACCAGATCCCCTTTTTAATCAATGTGACATATATTTGTAAATCTCAAAATCCCCTTTTGAAATCAAAATGATTCCATTTTTATTCAGTTTCTAGACAAACCAAAAAATCTATCACAAAGAGGATCTAATAACAAAAAGGTTAATAATAAAAGAGGCAGATTATTCTTCTGATAAATGCACAGAAAACACTGCCATTATTTTTACATTTTATAGGTGAACTTGAACACATATGATGTACTAATAGTAAAAATTAAAATTAACATATAATTTAGGTAATACATTTGTCACAAATTATGTCAAATTTATCATGTATTAGGACATTTCACATATAACTCACAATGAATTTTTGTTTTAAAAATTATCTTGAATTATTATTCCATCCAACATTTTAATTAAAGGATTTTACATTAGTTTTAACCTATAATTAAAATTTAAGTCATTAAATATGAAATCATTTTTGCAAGGACAATATCAAAACATTGTCATGATATTAATAATCTGTAATAGAAAGTTAACTGAATTACAAGGAAGTTTTAAGTCACACAATAAAGTTTGTGGTATAAATCCTTTGTGGTATATCACTTCATTATATGTAAACCAGGAGGAAAAAGTTTAGCAGATGCCATGCATTCTTCCTTATTCTGTCTGTTTAGTTCTTTAACCCTGACATGCAGGGAATACAGTCTCTAAAATATTCCAGTAGAAATGTGCAAAGTCAACCCATTGGTTTTACAATGTTCTGCTTTTAATACTCTGTATTACATGATTACCTCAAGTCTCAATTTTATAGTCATTGAAGATGATTTTCGTATTTATCTTCTTTTGAGATGCCCTTTATTGTTTTTAATTCTTCTCCCAACACACCCAGATGTTTCAGCACTATATGTCTTCAGGACCTAAATTGTTTAAAATGTTAACATGATTGAAAACTTAATGTGTCACTCATTCTAAATTAATCCTAAGACAGTGTTACAAGTCAAGTTTGAAGAAAAAAATGGTGCCCCTAAATCTTTTTTGGCCAGTACATTCAGCCTGAGTGGTCAATTTTACAATCATTTCCATAAAGTTCTGGAACAGAGCCTGGATTGATATTGCTTCCCATCTTGTTCAAAATTGCATCAGATAAAAGACAGAATATATTGGACTGCTTCTTTGTATAATATAGGTTTCTTCCATTTAGAAAAGTGCAATGATTCATCAGTAATTTAACCTATAGACATTTGAAGGTTGGAGAGTATCTCTAAGGGGCTGTTGACCTTCATCAAGTGAAAGAACTGGAACTCCAGCCTCAGTCAATAGATATTTATCTTTCTGTTGGGACTATTACAACTGTGGAAGTAATGCTGACCTTGAGGCTTCTAGCTCAGGATGCACACGAATAATGCTCCCTAAAGAAAAAAATATAAAAATACTGAAATAGGATACCTAGAACTAAAATACACATTCTGTAAAGATCAAAAGAAAGTACTCTGAACATTAAAATCAATTCTGAAAGCAATAAGCATAATATTTCTATGACCCACTGGGTTTCTCTTCAATATGAATCTGGTATAATCAATCCCATTAGACCAGATTCATATAATTTGGAAATGCTAAGTATTTCTGATACTCCCAAAGGTTACTGATATCAAGAGCCTGGATTGTTTTCAGATGAACTACTCTTATTTTATTTCCCAGAAGGCCATAGATCTCTAAAAAAATCATCACATCCTTTATTGACTAAATTTATATAAAAACATGCTTTTATTTTTAATCTGGAAAAAAACCCAAATAATGATGTGCTAAAATTCTTTTTTAGTAATTCTCCATTTTACCTGATGAATGTTTGTTTTGAAGGAGACTTTTTGCCCCATATTAGCCATACTTTTCATTCTCATTAGGGACCAACAAGAATATGTGTATTCGTTCAGAACACTAACTAAAACATCACTTAATATATAACAATTTAAGTGTACTAAATAAAGGCTGAAAAAATAAATCAAAATGTAACCAATAACCAATAAGTAACAAATATCCTAAGAATATTGGATGGGTGGTATCTTATTCAAATAAAGTAGGAGATTTCAAAAAAAAAGAAAAACCTTGTCATTCTTTTATAAACACTTAGGGAATTAATGTATAGGGCTCACTGAAAGTAAAAGTAGAGTAAGATCTTATGAAAGACTGACATATCTATATGTTGTTGTAAAAACCATAAATAACTTTTTATTTCTACAGTTTTGCTTTCCTAATATACCCATATAGAAAACTGGAGCACTATGAAAAGATCTATGAATGGTAACAGACATGAATGCATTGTTTAAAAAAAATAAACCTCTCTATTATCAAATAATTGGTTTGTCTGTTGAGTGACATGAGGTCATCACCATGCCCCCCATTTGAATATCATCTTTGTTACAGAGGGAGACAACCACTTAGAGAGAGGAAAGCTCTTTTCTAGTCCTGTCAGCATTAATAAACTTTAGTCCTCTCCACCCAAAAAAAAAAAAAAAAATGATTGCACCAAAATCAACAGGTACATGAAACCAAGAGAGCCATAGACTTGTGGATATATTGATAATAGCCACATTATCCAGCAAGATTCTTTCAGTATTTAAAATGTTAGGGAAATATTCTATTTATTCAATAAAGGATTTCAACTAATCTTATGATATGGAATCATCAAGTAAATCTTTGTGGAGACTTTTATATGATGTACTAGAGGCCCGGTCACAAAAATTTGTGCACTGGCGGGGGTGGGGGGTGGGGGGGTGTCCCTCAGCCCCACTTGTGCCCTCTCACAGTCTGGGACCCCTCGGGAGATAACCAACTGCTGACTTAGGCCTGCTCCCCAGGTGGCAGATAGCAGGCCCGATCCCTCGGTGCCTGCTCTGCCTCCCCAGGTCATGCACAGAGCAGGGCCCATCTAGGGGTTGGGGCGCCACCCCAGTTCGGGTTGTGGGGTTGGGGCGCTGCCCCGGGTCGGGCCGCACATGGGACGCCCAGGCAAGCCGGCCAATCACTGCTGCCCTGCCTGGATGCCTCGGGTTGGGTCACACACAGGACGCCTGGGTGGGCTGGCGCTGTCCTGCCCTGACTGCAGTATGCAAATTAGCTGCCATCGTTTTTGGCGGTTAATTTGCATATTGTGCTGGTTAGCCAATGTTAGGCGTAGTGAAGGTACTGTCAATTACCATGTTTGTCTATTATTAGATAGGATACCACTTCACTTGAGTTAACTTCTGAATTAATTAATACATACAATTCAACTCAACAACAATCTAAACCTAGTTGTTCTTCAGTGGTGCTGATTTATACCATTTCACACTACATGAGAAATACCTAAAGATCTCTCCAACCTTTTTAATCGTGTCCAATCTATTACAATCCAAATTGTCTTAGTAATGTTCACACAAAACTGTTTTCCTTATTTTTTGGTCGTTTTTCTATCTCTAAACTCTAGCTACTTTCAGAAAGTGACCTCTACAGTAAGTTAATAACATTCTTACAATTTATTCTTCAGTTCTCTCTGAATCTGAGTTAAATGTTATCTTGTATTTTTTCCCATTTTCATGGGAATTCACCTAGAAATACTAACTGACGTCAAGCTAAGGAGGAGACTTATATCAAGAAAGGACAGAAAACACCTGGAGATCAGTAGAATGGCAAGGTCTCAATAGGACCTGACTCAGGTGAAATAACAACTGACCCCACAGAAATACAGAGAATCATTAAAAACTACTATGAGCAGCCCAGAGCCCATGCATGAGGGCTCTCATTTTATAAAACGATTTTAACAAAAGCATGATAAAATGTAAGGTAGCAGAATAAAATCTTGCATTAATATATACTGCTTCTGGGGAATATAATGAAAAGTTTAAAAATGTCTTGATTACATTAAAATCAAAGTGTGTATTTTAGACTGCACATTTCTTACTGCTTCTAACATTGCCAAATTTATTTGGACTCCCATACTTCTCTCCGCCTAACCTACCTCTATTCATCTCTTATGGCTCGGCTTCTATACAATTCTAATTGCTAATAACAATTTCACTGAATAAAAATATTTGAGGTTTTATTATGAGCAAAGCACTGTGATAGGCACTAGAGGCAAATAAAATAATAGAAATATTGTGTTACGGTATTCTGTGAACAGAAAAGGGAAAAAACAAATCTAACCAGTGACTCATAGAAAGAGTAGCATTTGAATTGGGCTTAAAATCTTACAAGTAGAAATTTGAGAAGGTGGTGGGGCAGAGAACATTGTGGAGCTGAATTATAAAGCTGAAAGAACAGAATTAATATAGAGAGTCAAAGAAGTTACTTTTTGAAGTGTCTTTATAGAATTATCTTATGTCAGTCTCTCCCTGACCTCCTATAACTCTGGTTCTATATGGTATACAATTTTTCACTTCCTTATTGTAGAGCTCTCATTTATTCTTTTTTGTATTCCTTGACTCCAACAGGAGAATGTAAGCTATATAAACGCAAAAATATTGTATACTAGAGGCCCAATGCATGAAATACGTGCAAGAGTAGGCCTTCCTTCCCCTGGCTGCTAGCACTGGCTTCACTCTGGCACCCAGGACCCGGGGATCCCTCACAGCCCTGGCTTCGTCAGGAAGGTCATCTGGTAGGACATCTGGAAGGACGTCTGGTCTAATTAGCATATTATGCTTTTATTATTATAGATGATTATAGATTTCTTGTAAATTTACCTTACAATATTTATTATAGAGTGGACACAATACATAACCAAGAAATAGTTCATTGATTGATTGATTCATATAGAATGTTTTATAAACATTTGCTTACATGTTAATTTAATTTGATGCTTTTAAAAGAAATAGGACCTACATATGTTGTTCCTTATAATCCACAAAATGAGTGAGATCATGTGATATTTATCTTTTTCTGACTGTTTTCACTTAGCATAATGCTCTCTAGTTTCATCCATGCTGTTGCAAATGGTAGGAGTTCCTTCCTTTTTACCACAGCATAGTATTACTTTGTATAAATGTGCCAAAGTTTTTTAATCCACTCATCTGCTGATGGGCACTTAGGCTGTTTCTAAATCTTAGTTATGGTAAATTGTGCTGCTATGAACATAGGGGTGCATATATCCTCTCTGATTGGTGTTTCTGGTTTCTTGGGATAGAAGTAGGATCACTTTTTAAGTA
>NW_006289293.1:719964-731918 GCF_000327345.1 Myotis davidii
CAAATGGAAGTTCCATTTTTAACTTTTTGAAGAAACTCCATACTGTTCTTCCACAATGGCTACACCAGTCTGCATTCCCACCAGCAATGCAGGAGGGTTCCTTTTTCTTGGCATCCTCGCCAGCACTTGTCATTTGTTGATGATAGCCATTCTGACAGGTGTGAGATGGTATCTCGTTGTTTTGATTAAGGGGGAGAGATCAACCAAAGGACTTTTATGCATGCATATAAACATAAACGATGGACGAAGACAACAGGAGGTGAGGGTGAAGGCAGGATTGGGGGGATGAGGGGACAATGGGGGGATAAGGACACATTCGTAATACCTTAATAAATAAAGGAAAAAAATAGGACCTATCTCTCTTTTGGGGGACCTATATGCAACCAAAAAGGATATCTATATGATTTACACATTAAAAGTGAATCACAGATAAAGTCTGCATACTAGCAAATCAAATGGAAAACTGTATTTCAAATACTGTTGAGTCTACACTTTATTTTCCTATCATTCAAATATAATAATACATTTGGCAAGAGTGACAATCAATGAATTAGAAGACAGTTTGCAAGAGAGGGAAAATGGCAGACTAATAGGCAGACCTGCCTTCTTCCTCCTCCTCCTAGGACCACATTGAAAATACAACTAAAGTGGAGAAAATTCACCTAGAAATACTAACTGACGTAAAGCTAAGGAGGAGACTTATATCAAGGAAGGACAGAAAACACCTGGAGATCAGTAGAATGGCAAGGTCTCAATAGGACCTGACCCAGGTGAAATAACAACTGACCCCCACAGAAATACAGAGAATCATTAAAAACTACTATGAGCAGCCCAGAGCCCATTTTGCTCAATGGATAGAGAATCAACCTGAGGACTGAAGGGTACCGGGTTGGATTCTGGTCAAGGGCATATGCTCAGGTTGCGATCACTGGTAGGAGTCATGCATGAGGCAGCCAATCAATGATTCCCTCTAATCACTGATGTTCTATCTCTTTCTCTCCCCCTCTCTTCCTCTCTGAAATCAATAAAAATATATTTTTTAAAAATACTATGAACAACTATATCCAACAAGATGGACAACCTGGTTGAAATGGACATATTCCTAGAAAAATACAATCTAGATTAAGAAACAAAAACTGTATGATAATCCCTCAATATCTACACTAATAAAAGAGAAACACCCCTTCACTATGCCTTAAGCCAAGCCCACCAGCCAATCAGAGCAACTGTATGCAAATTAAACCAACCAAGATGGCGACCAGTAGCCACGGAGCTGAAGTGAGCAGGAGGCTTGGCTGCTCCACTGATGGAGGAAGCCAAGCTTCCCAGCCAGCTCTGAGTTACACTGAAGGCAACAAAGTTTCAATTATAGAAGGTAAATAAATCCCAGAATAAAAAAAAGGAAAAAAGGAGAGGCTGGGAGCTTCCGTTGCTGGGGGGCTTGGCCAGCCTGAAAATAGCCCTCAGCTCCATACCTAGACTGGGCAGGAACCCCAGTGGGGACCCCCTACCCTAAAGGGGGTGTGGCCAGCTGAAAACAGCCATCAGCCCCTCACCCAAGCTAGACAGGCACCCCAGTGGGTACCCCCACAATGAAGGGGATGTGGCCATCTTGAAAAGAGCCATCAGCCCCTCACCCAGGCTGGCCAGGTACCCCAGAGGGACCCCCACCCTGATCCAGGACACCCTTCAGGGCAAACCAGCTGGCCCCCACCTGTGCACAAGGCTTCTATCCTATATAATAAAAGGGTAATATGCAAACTGACCCTCACAGCAGGAAGACTGGGAATGACTGGTCACTATGACACACACTGACTACCAGGGGGAAGACACTCAATGCAAGAGCTGCCCCCTGGTGGTCAGTGTGCTCCTACAGGGGGAGCTCTGCTCAGCCACAAGCCACATAGTGAGCATTTGAGCAGCCTTACTATATCATTTGCATATTACGTTTTGATTGGTTGAATGGACAACTGGACAACTGGACACTTAGCATATTAGGCTTTTATTATATGGCATAGTACTGGAAGTCCTAGCCACAATGATCAGACATGAAGAAAAAATAAATGACATCTAAATTAGAAACGATGAACTAAAAATCTCATTATTTGCATATGACATGATATTGTACATAGAAAACCCTAAAGACTCAACCAAAAAACTACTAGACTTAATAAATGAATTTGGCAATGTAGCAGGATACAAAATTAACAACCAGAAATCTCTGGCATTTTTATCCACCAATAATGAATTATCAGAAAGAGAAGCTATAAAAAACATTCACATTTATCATAGTAACAAAAAAAAATTAAGATACTTAGGAATAAACAACCAGAAAACTACAGGATGTTGAAAAAAGAGACAGAGAAAGATATGTACAAGTGGAAGAATATACCATATTCATGGATTAGTAGAAGCAACATCATTAAAATGTCCATACTACCTAAATCAACCTATAGATTCAATGCAATCCCTATTAAAATACCAATGGCATAGTTCACAGATTTATAACAAACACTCCAAATATTTATATGGAAACAAAAAAGACCCCAAATAACCACAAAAATCTTGAGAAAAAATAACAAAGTTGGAGGAATCAGAATACCAGATATCAAACTATACTACAAATATACTGTACACAAAACAGACCAGTACTGCCACAAGAATAGGGATATAGACCAATGGAACAGAACCAAGAACCCAGAAATTGACCCAAGCCATTATACTCAATTAATATTTGACAAAGGAGGCAAGATCATACAATGGAGTCAAAACAGTCTCTTTAATAAATGGGACTATCCAAAATAAAGAAACTAGACCACCAATTTACACCATACACAAGAATAAAAATCAAAATGGATAAAAGATCTAAATGTAAGTCATGAAACCATAAAAATCTTAGAAGAAACCATAGCAGCAAAATACCAGACATCTCTCGTAGCAATATGTTTGCAGATACATCTCCTAGGGAAAATGTAAAGGAAACTAAGGAGAAAATTAACATATGGGACTCTGTCAAAATAAAAAGCTTCTGCACAGTAAAGGAAATCATCAGCAAAGTGAAAAGACAACCCACTGCATGGGAGAACATATTTGCCAATTATAAATCATATAAAGGGTTAATATCTAAAATATATAAGGAATTTACACAACTTAACAAAAGGAAGACAAATAATCTACACAAATAAAAGAGAAACATGCAAATTAACCATCACTCTGCCACTCCACTACACCCACCAGCCAATCAGGAGTGAGTATGCAAATCAACCCAACTAAGATGGCGGCAGCCACGAAGCTGGAGCAAGCAGGAGGCTTGGGTTGCCCCTGGTGATAGAGGAAGCCAAGCTTCCCATCTTCCCTGGCTGGCCCTGGGCTCCGTTAAAGGCTACAAAGTTTCAATTATAGAAGATAAATAAATTCCAGATACCTGCTTCCAGCCCGCCCTGGCCTCCACTCAAGGAGGCGCTCAAAAAAACAAAGAAAAAAGAAAAAAAGGAGTGGCTGGGAGCTTGGGTCACCAGGTGGTGTGGCCAGCCTGAAAACGGCCATCAGCTCCTCACCTGGCTGACCAAGCACCCCAGCGTGACCACCCCACCCTGAAGGGATTGTGGGCAGCCTGAAAACAGCCCTCAGCCCCTCACCCAGCTGGCCACACCCCCATGGGGTGAGAGTCCCTGCTGGGGGGCTTGGCCAGCCTGAAAACGGCCCTCAGCCCCTCACCCAAGCTGGCCAGGCACCCTTGCAGGACCCCACCCTGACCCGGGATACCCTTTGGGGAAACCCGCTGACCCCCACCCATTCACCAGGCCTCTATCTATACTAATAAAAGGCTAATATGCTAATTAGCCTGGGAGACCTTCAAGGCGACCTTCCAGATGTTCTTCTGGACAAAGCCAAGGTGGTGGGGCTTAGGTAGAAGCAGTTAGAGGCCAAGAGGGGAGGGCAGTTGTGGGTGATCAGACCAGCAGGGGGGCCAGTTGTGGGTGAGTAGGCCGTCAGTGGGGTCCAGTTGCAAATGATCAGAAGAGTGGGGGGGGGCAAATTGGAGTGACCAGGCCAGCAGGGGGGGCAGTTGGGAGTGACCAGACTGTCAGGGAGGGGGCAGTTAGGGGTGACCAGGCAGATAGGCAGGTGAGTGATTAGGAGCCAGTGGCCTAGGATTTTGAGAGGGATGTCTGACTGCTGGTGTAGGCCTGATCCTAAGGGGTCCTGGATTGGAGAGGGTGCAGGCTGGGCTGAGGGGACCCCCCACCCCATGCATGAATTCATGAACCAGGCCTCTAGTATTGCATATAATAAAATGTTCAAAGTCACTAATCATCCAAGAGATGCAAATTAAAATAACAATGATGTATCACCTCACACTTGTCTAAATGGCTATCATGAACAAATCAACAAAGAACAAGTATTGGAGAGGATGTGGAGAAAAGGGAACACTAGTACCATGCTGGTGGGAAAGCAGACTGTGAAAAACAGTATGGAGTTTCCTCAAAAAATTAAGAATGGAACTGCCATTTGTCCCAGTGATCCCACTTCTAGGAATATATCCTAAGAAGTCAGAAACACCAATCAGAAAGAATCCAGTATATGCACCTCTATGTTCATAGCAGCACAGTTTACAATAGCTAAGATTTGGAAACAGCAGATGAGTAGATAAAAAAAAAAAAGCGGTGGTACATCTACACAATGGAATACTATGCTGCTGTCAAAAAAGAAGGAACTCTTACCATTTGCAACAACATGGATGAACTTGGAGAGTATTATGCTAAGCGAAATAAGCCAGTCAGAGAAAGACAAGTGTCACATGATCTCACTCATATGGGAAATCTGATGAACAAAATAAACTGATGAACAAAGTAGATCCACAGACATAGAAGCATGCAACAGACTGAGGGATTTCAGAGGGAAAGTAGGGGTGGGAGAGTGGCTGGAGAGTGATTTACTGGGGAACTCATGCGCTTATATGCATAGTCCATGGGCACAGGCAATAAAGAGGTAAAGGCCTGGGAGGGGAGGGTGCTGGGTTGAGGGGGTCAATGGGAAAAACAAACAAACAAACAAACAAACAAAGTGGGCATCTGTAATACTTTCAACAATAAAGAAAAAAAGAGTATAATTAAAAATAAATAAATGCTCATGAGTTAGAACTACAGGGGATTTAATCCTGCAGTTTCACAGGTAAAATGCTATATATTGTTGTACTATCAGACAAAATTGGGGTTTGAAACAACTCATTAAAGATGCAAATAAAGTAATAGGTGAGCTTATTTAACTCACCTGAGAAAACAAGATACAGAACATTCCCACACCAAATGTATGCACATATCTATTCGTTAGACTATTCTGTGATAACTGCCAGAAATGAGAAACTCAAGTTACTGAATGTACAGGGGAAAAAAAAAATGCCGTTTTTTGTTTGTTTCACTATTCGATGGGTTTTATTTTTGGATATTTAGCATGAAAAAATATTCCAATAAAATAACTAATAATCTGTGTCCACAAAACTATTATCACTTCAGATAAAACTTTTAAAAACACATTTGACATTATTATCAATATTTTTGGAATGTAGTTTTTAGTCAGACTTACTAATGTTGAGCAACTAGCATTAAAATCTTCAAACTATTTTTTCCTCAACAGAAATAGAACTAATTTTGCTATTGTGCCTTTGAGAAAAGTCATATCCAAAATTTCTTTGATTTCCTTCTTTTTTTGGATGAGTATATTCCATTGTGTAGATGTACCACCCTTTTTTATCCACTCATCTACTGAGTGGATAAGTTTGGACATTATATATATATGCTTTTCCTCCTATAAGCTTGGGCTGCTTCCAAATCGTGGTTATTGTAAATAATGCTGCAAGGAACATAGGGGTGCATATATTATTTCGAATTACTGTTTCAGGTTTCTTTAGATAAGTTCCCAGAAGTGGGAGTTCCATTTTTAATTTTTTGAGGAAACTCCATACTGTATCACAGTGGCTTCACCAGTCTACATTCCCACAACAGTGCAGGAGGGTTCCCTTTTGTCCACATCCTCACCAACACTTGTTGTTTGTTAATTATTAATGATAGCCATTCTGACAGGTAATATCTCATTGTGGCTTTAATTTGCATTTCTCTGATGATTAGTAACATTGAGCATCTTGTCGTATAAGGCTACACACTGAATGGGAGAACATATTCGTACATGGTATGTCTGATAAGGAGATAATATTCAAAATTTATAAAGAACTTATACAACTCAACACACACACACAACAACAACAACAACAATCCAATTAAAAAATGGTCAAAGGACCTAAACAGACACTTCTCCAAAGAGGCCATACAGATAACCCAAACATACTTTTGTTGTTGTTGTTGTTGTTAATACTCACCTGAAGATATTTTTTCCATTGATTTTTCTTTAGAGAGAGTGGAGGGGGAGGGGGGAAGAGGGAGAGAGACATCTATGTGAGAGAGATACATCAATTGGTGGCCTTCCACATGCGTCCCGACCAGGGCCAGGGACTGAACCTGCAACCCAGGTAATTTATAGAGAGTGGAAGAGGGGAGGGATGTAGGGAGGGAGGAAAAGAGAGAGAGAGAGGAGAGAGAGAGAGAGAGAGAGAGAGAGTGAGAGAGAGAGAGAGAAGCATCGATATGAGAGAGACATATTAATTGGTTGCCTCCCCACATGATCTGATCAGGGCTGCTTATGGAACCACTGAGCTACACCTGCCAGGGCCCAAAATATTGATTTCAGAGAGGAAGTGAGAGTGAGGGAGAGATAGAAATATAAATTCTGAGAGAGAATCATTGTTTGGCTGCCTCCTGCACACCCCCTACTGGGAATTGAGCTGGCAACCCAGGCATGTGCCCTTGACTGGAATCAAGCCCAGGACCCTTCAGTCCACAGGCCAACGCTGTATCTACTGACCCATCCCAGCTAGGGCCCAAAATATACTTTTAATCTTAACTAGTTACAAATCTTTTCATAAAATATAAAAATATATTTTTGAGGATTTTTGGCCTTGTCATTTGTTTATAGAGATAAAAAGTTTCTTTGAAAATATCAAAATTTTCATCATCACAAATGAATATGGTGAATTGACTAATATTATTTATTTAGTTATATTATTATATAGTCTCAAGTTGCAATAGATTTACATATGATTGCTTGTTTCTGTTTGAAACACACGATTTCTTTTTTTTCTCCCAGCTTTATTGGTATACAAAAAATTGCACATAATTAATGTACACAATTTGATAAGTTTGGGCATATATATAAGCTTGTGCTCCTATAACTACATTCAAGGGAATAAACACATCTACCCATAACCTCCAAAAGTCTCCTGTGTCCTTTTGTTGTTGTTTTTCAATAATTGCAATTTTAAGAAATGTCCTGTGAATTAAACTTTCATTAATTTAAAATGTCCTCTCCCAGGTGCAAAACAGTACATCAGATTTTATCTTTTTTTTTTCTACAAACTTGGTAGTTTGTGGGGGGGTTTAAAATCCTCACATGAGGAGATGGTTGTTGTTTTTTTATTGATTTTAGAGGAACAGGAAGAGAGAGAGGGAGAGAGAGAGAGAGAGAGAGAGAGAGAGAGAGAGAGAGAGAGAGAGAGAGGAGAAACATCAATCAGTTGCCTCCCATACACACCATAAAGAGGCATTGAACTCGCAATCTAGGTGTATGCTCTGCCCTGGAATCAAACCCACAACTTTTTTTGTATGGGATGACACTACAACCAACTGAACCACAGAGCCAGGGCTGACAAACTTGCTAGCTTTACTCAAATGCGTGTGCATCTCTCTAAAACAGTGGTTCTCAACCTTGGCTGCACATTAGAATCACCTGGGAATCTTTATAAAATCCTGATTTCTGGGCTTCATCCTCCGGAAATTCTGTTTGTTATGGGGTGGGGCAGTGGTCGGCAAACTCATCAGTCAGCAGAGCCACATGGTTGGAATAAAGTTTTGGACTAAAATTCACTGAGGTAGACTGGTTAAATGTTCAAACCTAATAATAATATACTTTACATTTAATATCTACATGTCTTGGCTCACATATATACATATATCTGTATATATACTAATATATATATATATATATATTGAGAAAATAGTTTTGTTTCTGTGTGACTGAAATGCAAGAGAGAAGAAAATTATTTTGCTTTTTAAAATATCATTCAACCACTTAGGACATAAAATTACTCTGTGCCTTGTGTGTAACAAGCAATTGCCTCCTGAATTTTATATCCAAAATATGTGAAAGAGATGGAAGTTTGGGGACAATGAGAGAAGAGAATAAAGCTTCCTTTATGCAAACCAAAAGAGCTGTACCTAATTGTTTTTCACATCCTTAAAAAGGTCCTAGCCTGGGTTTCTACCTGATGGAAGCTTAATTTGGGCCTAGTGAGTAGTCATGGGTAGTAAGCTCTTAGATTCACACAGAGAATGAACAGCAAGGACAATGACATCCTGCTGGCAGCCTGGAAGGAAGCTAAACATTCTTATTCAATGACATACCCAAAGTCATGACACCATTTTTAGTAGCTTGAACAATCACACAAAAGGGATTTTTCTTTTACTCAGCTTAATTCTGACCTTTTATTTTTAAAAAAAGAAAAAAGGAAAACCTTAATTTTAACTTAGTAAAATGTGAGAAAAACATATCAAGTTCCTAGAAATGATTTTCCTGTTGTTAGTCTACTTTGTGGCTGCTATCTGAATACACAGACATGCTGTATTCAATCCAAAATTTCGCAAGATTAAAATAATTAAGACAGAATGCTCCAACAATGCATATTCTTCTAACATCATCCTTTAAAGCTATTTTAGATAAGTGAGATAAAGCCCATTTTAAATGCATTGGCTACTTAAGTGTTAAACATACCGTAAGCCCTTAAATGCAGCTTTCTAAATTGGCCCATTTATTATATTTAATCATCTTTCTGTAATCAGGAGCACTGAAGTACACAATCATAGTTGGTATTCTTTGATATGGTTCTTTTATTACTGTCCTTTTTTTACATAATGTCCCTCAGCAGCTGGCCTATTATGATGATGCTTTTTTGCCTTGTTCTATAGTGATCTCTCTAGAACATAATTAAAATGTACTTACCTTCCATTGCTTTGGCAGCAACTAAGGGTGTATATCTCTGTGAGGGGGTTGGGGGACAGTGCTAACATGGAGGGGAGTTGGGGTTGTTTGTTTCTTTTATTTCTAAACAGTGACATATTGATGTTTTAGATAATAAATCATTCCAATTTGTCCATCCCTGCAAGCAATGGTTTTAATCTTCATTTACAACTTGCAAAGTCATTTTGGTAGAAGCATTTGATAAAATACTCAATTACCAGTTTTTTACACTGTAGTTCAACTGCTGTGCTGATAAAAGTCTCCATTTCAGAGAATAAACTACAAATAATTCTTAAAGAAGAAATGTCAGAGGCAGTATACAATGAATGGACTTTTTTGAGAAAATTATTCCCTCACCAAAGTGACAGCATTGTTTAATATTTATTTTATTGAGATAGCGGCCCAAACTAAGATACTAATTTAATATGTTACTTATAAACTCACAATTTTTCCTGATATATAGTCTCAGGCAAGAGAAACTAAATAAAAAGAATTATAAATACATACATACATAAATAAATAAATAAATAAATAAATAAATAAATAAATAAATATTGTTTGACACCTCCTCCCTATAGTCAGCTACTCATCACATTACAATTTTAAGTTATTTAAAAGTGATATTTAACTCTATGTCTAGTAAGAAAAAAGAAACTCATCTATAAACCAAGGAGAGAGCACATTGCTGAGTATGTAAATTATTTAAATAAATGGAAATGCAATGGATTCAGTTTTGTGGGTTTATATGAAAGGACGTTTAAGCCTTGGCACCCTTCTTGCCCTTAGCTTTCAAATGTTTATTTTTTAGATCATATTTGAAATCTTGCCAAGAATATCTGTCTGTTCATTCATTAAAGTGACTTTTTTGGCATTCTATTGCTGAAAATGACCACTTCACTTACTCTACTTCTTAAATTTTCCCCCATATGCATGCTCTAGGTGGTATTGCTCATTGGCTGAGAAAAAACAGCTCACAGAGCATAAGGTTATAATAAACAAATGTATCATAATGAAAAGGGGATTATTTTATTCACTTCCATTTTCTCAAGTTGAGAAGTTCTTCTTAAATCCTCAGGAAATGGGAATAGTTCTCATTTCAAGTATGGGTAACAGAATGCAATACACTCCATTAAACATTTTCCTCCAGAAATACCTCTCCATCTTTCACTCCCATCAATCAGTTTTGATAATTTTATTCACCACTATTGGCTGTGAATTTTAAGTAGTCAGAGATGTCTTCAGTTGAAATAAAAACTTAATCCCTACCTCAATCTTTGGAAAGCATCAAGACTATAGAAAATGGTGCAAAAGAAAAGAAATAAGAACCATTAGCCAAGTAATAATACTCCGTTGTATATATGTACCAGCACTTTAAAAAAGAATGAAATCTTAGCATTTGTGACAGTATAGATAGATCTAGACTCCTGGAGGGTACTATACTAAGTGAAATAAGTCAGTCAGAAAAAAACAAACACTGTATGATTTCACTTATTTGTGAAATTCAAAGAAAATAAACAAACAAAATTGAAAGAGACTGATGATAGCCAGAGGGGAGAGGAGTTGGGGAATCGGGTAGAAAAGGTGAAGTACAGATTGGTATTTACATAATAGTCATAGGAATATAAAGTATGACATAGGAACTATATAGTCAATAATATTGTAATAATTATGTATAGTGCCAGGTGATTACTAGAAATATTGGGGAGAATATTTTGTAAACTATATGATTATCTAACCACTATGATGTTCACCTGAAACTAATACAAAATAATATTGAATAGAAACTGCAATTTTAAAAAAAGGAAGAAAGAAACATTGCAGAAAAGGAACCAAATAATTCTTTTGTGAAATTTTCTGTTTCCTTTACCACCAATTGTTTTGATGCTATGGCTTTATTTTCCACTAAATCACCCTGTATTGTCATTGGATTACCCCAGAGACTGAACACATACCATGGATCTGTATGTTACCTCTCTAAAGAAAACAAGATTTCTTTTTGTGAAATCACAAGAAACTTCTGCAAGCAAGAAAAACACTGAGACATTACTGAGTAAAAAAAAGTGATAACATTTAGCTATTTGACCCTTAGAACTTTTCTGAAGTATATGGGAAGTACAAAAAAGAGACATAGCTGGAACTGAACCAACAAAGGGCAATGTAGAAAACAGAAGTAGCCATTTTTGTCTACTAAGTAAACCAACTAAAATTATTGGAATCATCATAGACACTTTAGATTGGGCAACATTAAGTAAGGGTGCAACCAAAATGTTGCTAAGAGTAAAGAATGAACACCCTAGGTTAGATCCTCCATTTTTACTTCTTGGGATATTTTTCGTACCTTTGCAAACACATTAACGCCTTTCCTTAACAAGAAACAGCATGGAAGAAAAACTAAGATGGCGGCATAGATAAACACCAGGAAATTGCTGCCTCCCACAACAATTGAAAAGTACAACAAAAGGACAGAGCGGACATCATCCAGAACTACAGGAAGGCTGGCTGAGTGCAAATTCTACAACTAGAAGGAAAGAAAAGCACACTGAGAGCCAGAGGAGCTGCGGAGGTGAAGTGCAGAGGTATGGCGGCGGCTCGCGCGCGCTCGGAAAGGGGCTGGCACCTGAGAACACGGCTGTCTTTTTGAATCGGGAGGGAGTCACAAGCTCCCAACTGCTCTGAACTCCGGTTCCGGGAAGTCTCTAGGGACCCAGGACTCATATGGGGAGAAACTGGACTGTCTGGCAGCAGGCAGAACTCGGAACTCCAGGGTGGCTTTCCCTCAGAGGTGCTTGCAGCAATTATCAGGACACTGAGACGCGCCGGCCCCACAG
>NW_006289293.1:733340-753217 GCF_000327345.1 Myotis davidii
GTTCCCAGGTTCGATTCCAGTCAAGGGCATGTACCTTGGTTGTGGGCACATCCCCAGTAGGGGGTGTGCAGGGAGGCAGCTGATCGATGTGTCGCTCTCATTGATGTTTCTAACTCTCTATTCCTCTCCCTTCATAAAATCTTAATCAATAAAAAATATATTAAAAAAAGAAAAGAAAAGAAACAGCATGATGTGAAAATAAAAAGTAAGTCTTCAGGGCCCACATTTGGATTTGAATACTCATAATTAGCCATGGAGCAAGCCACATAATCTATCAGAGGCTCATCTTTTTAATCTGCAAACCTGAATTAATAATACCTTATTGAGACATATGTCAAGATTAAATGAGATCTTTTGAGTATTCATATTTAATAGACTATTCTATTAAATTAAATGCTGCCTGGTTTTGTTATTTTTTAAGCCACTAGAATTTCATTTCAAAAATTCTAATTCTTGCACAAAATGTTAACACTAGTGGTTTGAAAAAGTACATGTGTAATGCTAAGATTTACAAAGTAGTTTACTTATTGGGAGAATAACTGAGTGGCTAAGATTTTCAAAGTAGTTTACTTATTGGGAGAATAACTCAGTGACTGTGAAAGCATTCCACAGTTCTTGCTGAGCAATAATGGGTTTTACATCTGTACCTTCACATGGGAGAGGGTCTTGAGAATATCAGATTTTTAGGGCATGACATCCTTTTCAAGGACAAAACAAGGTCAATCTTGAGCATTAAGTGAAGCATTTTCCGCAATAATACAGCTCCAACTTAAAAGGAGCAAAATAAGGTCAGTTTGAAGACCACAAGCTATTCCAGGAATATAATCATAACATTAAGTTTTGTCTGGTTTAAACTGTATAATCATAAGGTTTAGTATTACAAAAAGAGATATATACAGAATGTTTCAATCTTAAATAGATCTTTATTGAAATATGTTGAAAAATTTAAGTAGATCAGTTTAAAACTGGCCTATGTCCACTACAAAATTAAGGTAGTTTTTTTTTTCATAATGTGACATAATCTATTTCAACCCTTCAGATATTTCGATATTTCAAATTTAAATAAGCAAAAAATCTCTTTTTTACTGTAATCTATATTTAACTTTGCATCAATATGACCAAGAATATGAAATACATGGATGGGTAAGAAGAGTCCCAAGCAGTTTCTCTTAAAGGGCCCATGCACTGACTAACACAGACTCACTCCTTCTAAGTTCTAGTGCAGGTGCAGCAGATTGAAAGGCACAAGAAGCATATGAGGACTGAATTATCCAGGATTAGGGCCAGAGTTGAGGAGGGGGCAGCTTTTTCCCAGACAGAAGTACTGGAAGAGACCATTGTTCCCTTAATGAGCCTTTCCCCAACAGATCCCAAGCCAGGCACCATATCTGAGGCTCTAACAACCTTACTCACACTGTTTGGCCCACCTTGGAGATATCCCTGAGGCTCTGACCCACCCAACTTCCAGGTCCTCTAAAACTGTTTCCAGTGGCTTTTGCATACAAATAGCCTGTCTTGGCTCATGCTTCCTTCAAATTTTCCTAAAATATCTCAAACAAGCAGCATCTGGCCTCAGCAAGCTCTGTACTATCACTAGGTGGTATCAGGCCTAGCACTAGCTGCAGCCAGCATTGGTTCCCAGAATGGCCTCACCTTAGCACCTCCAAGCCCAGCACAAGTACCAACCATAGGCAGGTCACTTTGTAACTCATGTTGGGTAGCTCCTGGCAGAATATAGGCAGTGGCTAAATTGGCCTGCACCTCCGTGGAGTCCTCAGAGACAGTGCACCCAGTGAACAGCTTCATTGAAGCACTACCCAACCATATCCACAAGTGACATACTCAAGAGGCAGATTCAGGGGCCACCAGAGCCCTGCTGAAATAAGTACTACTATGTTGGGTGACCCTCTGAACAGCTGATCCTCCACAGTGGTCAGAGGTCAGTGGTCAGTGATTGCAACCAGTCCTTGCAACTGATTGGCTGGGGTAACTCTATCCCATTGATGTGACAAAGCAATCAAGGCTCAACTACAACAGGAGGGTGTACACAGCCCATACGGGGGTGTACCATGAGTGCCCAGCATGTGTGATTGAGTGTACCACTGGACCTCAGAAGATATCTACTGCATTAGACCACTCTATCAAGCCTGAAAGATGTAGCATCTCTACCTAATACATAGTAGAAACAAACACAGGAAAGCTGCTAAAATTAAGAGGCAAAGAAGCATGTCCCAAATGAAAGAACAGAACAAAACTCCAGAAAAAGAACTAAACAAAATGGAGACAAGCAACCTACTAGATGCAGAGTTCAAAACACTGGTTATAAGGATGTTCAATGAACTTAGTAAGAACCTCAACAGCATAAAAAAGGAGGAGTTGGAAATGAAAAATACACTAACTGAAATAAATAATAATTTATAAGTAGTAAACAGTAGAGTAGATGAAGCTGAGAATCAAATCAGTGATTTGGAAATAAGGAAGCAAAAAACACCAAATCATGACAGCCAAAAGAAAAAAGAATTTTAAAAATTATGATCGTGTAAAGAGCTTCTGGGACAATTTCAAGTATACAAACATTTACATAATGGGTGTGCCAGGAGAAGAGAAAGAACAAAAAATTGATATTTATTTGAAAAAATCATGACAAAATATTTCCTTAACTTGGTAAAGGAAATAGACATACAAGTCAAAGAAGTCCAGAGTCCCAAATAAGGCGAACCCAAGAGGATATGTCAACAGAAACTTTGTAGACCATAAGGGATTGGCAAGAAATATTTAAAATGATGAAAAACAAGGACCTACAACCAAAATTACTCTACCCAGCAAACCCAAAAAGAATCAAAGAACATAAAATAAGCTTCCCACATTCCAAGATGGTGTCCAGGAGGATGGCAGTGAGGGAGAGAATATGAGTGAGTAAGGGAGCAAAAGGGGAGTGTATGGAGACTGTATGTGTGTGTGTGTGTGTGTGTGTGTGTGTGTGTGTGTGTGTGTGTGTGTCTGAGTGAGAAAAAGCTAGATCTTGCAGGATCTTTGGGGGCTAGAGGACCAGGCTTGCCTACTACCAGGCTTTACTACCACAGTAATCTCTCACAGAACACCAGCTCTGCCACAGAGCTGCGCCATCTTGAAGGGAGAGTTTCTGTGATTAGGAGCCCATCCTCACCTGCACCCAGGGTGCCCTCAGACACCACCTAGGACACTACAGCCACACCAGCCAAGGACCTGGCTGCGAGCACACGAACACCGAGACTCTAGCCACCCTGGCTGAGGGCTACAGTGAGTACCAGAGCATGCTCCCCTCCTGCCAGCCAAACACTTTAGCCCCAGGCACCATAACCACGCCTGCAGCAACATGAGCAGCCGCCACCCACAACCAATTGAAGAGCAAGCAGCCACTGACCAGGACTGTGCGAGGAATAAGGAGCCAACGCTTGTGAAGACCCAAGGAGCAGCCTAAGCCCTGTGACCACAAGAGATGCAGCCACTACACCGTACCATGTGACCCGCCACCAGGCCCTCCACTGCAGCCACAGGCCCTCACGATTCGACACCTAGATACTTCAGTGAGAGCAAATATGGGGAGACAGAAGAACAACCCACAAAGGAAAGAAAAGGAGAAATCTCCAGAAAAGTAACTAAATGAAACAGAGTTATGCAAATTGATATTTATTTGAAAAAATCATGACAAAATATTTCCTTAACTTGGTAAAGGAAATAGACATACAAGTCAAAGAAGTCCATAGTCCCAAATAAGGCGAACCCAAGAGGATATGTCAACAGAAACTTTTTTAAAAGAAAGATTTAAAGATAGGTCAACAGAAAGATTTTTTAAAAGAACAACAAGAAAATCCCAGAGTGAGCAGAAAGAAGGAGATAATAAAGATCAGAGCACAAATAAGTGACATAGAGACAAAAAAAATACAAAAGATCAATGAAACCAAGACATGGTTCTAAACTGCAATTGGAGAAAAAAAAAATCAAAAAACTGGAGGAAAGCCTGAGGGAGCTTCAGGACAACATAAAAGGAAGCAACATACATATAATAGGGATGCCAGAACGACAAGAAGAGGAACAAGGGTTAGAAAACCTATTTGAAGACATAATGCCAGAAAACTTCCCTGATATGGGGAAGAAAATGTCATAAAAGAACAGGGAGTGCAAAACAAAATAAACAAAAAAAGGCCCACACCAAAATAAACAAAAAAAGGCCCACACCAAAAGATCCACACCAAAACATCATAATTACAATGGCAAGCATTAATGACAAAGAGGGAATCTTAAAGCCTTCAAGAGAGAGACAGAAAGTTACCTACAAGGGATCTTTCATTAGATTATTACATGATTGCTCAACAGAAACACATCAGGCCAGAAAGGAATGGAAGGAAATATACAAAGTGATACAAAGCAAGAGACTGAATCCAAGGATACTCTATCCAGCAAGGCTAACATTGAAAATTTAAGGGGAAATCAAGAGCTTCACAAAGAAAGGATAAGGGAGTTTATAACTACCAAGCCAGCAATGCAAGAAATCCTAAAGGGACTGTTCTAAAAAGAAGAAGAAGAAAGGGAGGAAGAAGGACCAGGGACAAAAAAAATGGCTACAAACAAGTACCTATCAATAATAACTTTAAACATAAATGGACTAAATGCTCCAATCAAAAGACATCGAGTGGCTGAATGGAGAAGAAAAAATAAACCATATATATGCTGTCTACAAGAGACCCACCTCAGAAAAAGAGACTCACAGTTTGAAAATGAAGGGATGGAAAAATTTCTTTCAGGCAAATAGAAATGGAAGAAAAAGCTGGGGCAACAATACTTCTATCTGACAAAATAGACCTCAGAGCAAGAGATAAGGAAGGCCACTTCATAATATTAAGGGATCAATACAAGAGGGTATAACTCTGGTAAACATATTTGCACCCAATGCAGGAGGACCCAAATATATATATATACATACTTCTGGAAGATATCAAGGGAGAGATAGACAGCAATACAATCATAGTAGGGGACTTTAATACACCACTGACATCACTGTATAAATCCTCTAGACAAAAAATCAGCAAAGAAGCAGCAATCCTAAAAAACTCACTAGATCAGTTGGACTTAATTGAAATCTCAGAACATTTCACACCAAAGTTACAGAATATACAACCTTCTCATGTGCACATGGGGCATTTTCAAAGATAGACCATCTATTGGGTCACAGGCAAAATCTCTCCAAATACAAGAAGATTGAAATCATATCAAGCATGTTCTCAGACCACAATGGCATAATAATAGAAATCAACTACAATAAAAACAACAAAAAAATTCAAACATTTGGAGGCTAAATGGAATGCTACTAAATAATTATTGGGTTACCAAAGAGAACAAAGAAGAAATTAAAACCAAGACATGGTTCTTGGTTCTTTGAAAGGATAAACAAGATTGATGAGCCTCTAGCCAGGCTCACCAAGAAGCAAAGAGAGAGGACCCAAATAAACAAAATCAGAAAGGAAAGAGGTGAAATAACAACAGACCCTACAGAAATACAAAGGTTTGTAAAGAAAAAATACTGTGAACAACTCTATTCTAAAAACCTAGAGGAAATGGACATATTCTGAGAAAATACAAGCTTCCAAAACTCAACCAAGAAGAATAAAAAAGTCTCAACAGGCTGATAACTAAGGAGGAAATTGAAGCAGTCATCAAAAACCTTCCAGCAAAGAAAAGCCCGAGGCCAGACAACTTCAAAGAGGAGTTTCACCAAACATTCAAAGAAGAACTAAAACCTATCCTTATTAGACAATTCCAAAAAAATAAAGAGGAAGGCACACTTCCTAGCTCTTTCTATGAAGCCAGCATTACCCTAATCCCAAAACCATATAAAGACACTACAAATAAAGAGAATTATAGGCCAATATCCCTGATGAACATAGATGTTAAAATCTAAGCATATCATATCAGCATTACATTAGAAAGATCATACACCATGACCAAGTGGGATTTATTCCAGGGATGCAAGGCTGGTACAATATCCACAAAACAATAAACGTGATACACCACCTAAACAAATTGAATGCAAAAAATCACATAATCATAGCGATTGATGCAGAAAAGGCATTTGACAAAATCAAACACCCTTTCCTGATAAAAATGCTTAGCAAATTGGGACTAGAAGGAGCAAACCTCAACATAATGAAAGCCTTATAGGACAAACCTACAGCCAACGTGATACTCAATGGGCAAAAACAAAAGAACAGGAATGAGACAGGGATGCCCACTTTCACCACTCTTGTTTGACATAGTACTGGAAGTGCTAGCCATAGCAATCAGACAAGAAGAAGAAATAAAAGGCATCCAAATTGGAAAAGAAGAAGTAAAATTATCATTATTTGCAGATAGCATGATATTGTACTTAGAAAACCCTTTTAGGGTTTACAGTCCATCAAAAACTACTAGACTAAATAAATGATTTTGTCAATGTAACAGGATACAAAATTAACACTCAAAAATCTGTGGCTTTTTTATACACCAATAATGAACTCACAGAAAGAGAAACTAAAGAAGCAATCTCATTTACCATTCCAACAACAAAAAAATTAAGATACCTAGGAATAAACTTAACCGAGGTGGTAAAGGACCTGTACTCAGAAAATTATAAGACACTGAAAAAAAAAGATAGAGGAAGATATAAACAAATGGAAGAATATACCATGTTCATGGATTAGTAAAATCAGCATCATTAAAATGTCCATGCTACCCAAAGCAATCTATAACTTCAATGCAATCCCCATTAAAAAAACCAATAGCATACTTCAAAGACCTAGAACAAACTCTCCAAAAATTCATCTGGAATTTAAAAAAAGATCCTGAATAGCTGCAGCAATCTTGAGAAAGAAGAACAATACTGGAGGGATCACAATACCAGGTATCAAGCTCTATTACAAAGCCACTGTTCTCAAAACTGCCTGGTACTGGGACAAGAACAGACATATAGACCAATGGAACAGAAGAGAGAACTCAGAAATTGACCCAAACCACTATGTTAAATTAATATTTGACAAAGGAGGCAAGAGCATACAATGGAGTCAAGACAGTCTCTTCAATAAATGGTGTTGGGAAAATTGGACAGATATGTGCAAGAAAACGAAACTAGACCACCAACTTACACCATACACAAAAATAAACTCAAAATGGATAAAGGACTTAAACATAAGGCAGGAAACCATAACAATCTTAGAAGAAGCCATCGGCAGCAAAATAGCAGACATTTGTAGTAGCAATATCTTCACCGATACAGCGCCTAGGGCAATCAAAACTACGGAGAAAATAAGCAGATGGGACTACATAAAAATAAAAACTTCTATTATTGTTCAAAAGTTTATAATGGTCTCTATTATCCATGAATGAGTGAGATCATGTGGTATTTTTCCTTCATTGACTGGCTTATTTCACTTAGCATAATGCTCTCCAGTTCCATCCATGCCGTTGCAAATGGTAAGAGTTCCTTCCTTTTTACAGCAGCATAATAGATACAGAGGCAGAGCTGCCTCAAACAGATTGTCAAACTGCAGCGGGAAGGCCGGGGAGGGTTGGGGGGCAGGAGGGAGGGGGGGAAGAGAACAATTAAAGGACTTGTATGCATGCATATAAGCATAACCAATGGACATAAGACACTGGGGGATAGGGGAGTCTAGGGGACTGTCAAGGGCGGAAGGAAAAAAATGGACACATATGTAATACCCTTTGTAATACTTTAAGCAAAAAAAAGAAAGAAAAAAATAAAAATAAAAAAATAAAAACTTCTGCCCAGCAAAGGAAACCATCAACAAAACAACAGGAAAGCCCACTCCATGAGAGAACATATTTGCCTATGTTATCTCCAATAAGGTTTAATCACCAACATTTACAGGGAACTCATACAACTTAACAAAAGGAAGATAAACAATTTAATTAAAAAAATGGGCAAAGGACCTAAATAGACACTTTTTGAAAGACGACATAAAGAAAGCCTAGAGACATATGATAATATGCTGAAAGTCACTAACCATCTGAGAGATGCAAATCAAAATGACAATGAGGTACCATCTCACACATGTCAAAATGACTATCATCAACAAATCAACAACCAGTGCTTGTGAGGATGTGGCGAAAAAGGAGCCCTCTTTCACTGTTGGTGGGAATTCAGACTGGAACTAAAAATGGAACTCCCATTTAACCCAGTGATCCCACTTCCAGGAATATATCTCAAGAAACTAGAAATGCCAATAAGAAAGGATATATGCACCCATATGTTCATAGCAGTACAATTTACAATAGCTAAGATTTGGAAACAGCCTAAGTGCCCATCAGAAGAATGGATTGGAAAACTGTGATACATCTACACAATGGAATGCTATTCTGCTGTAAAAAAGAAGGAATTCTTACCATTTGCGACAGTATGGATGGGACTGGAGAGCATTATGCTAAGTGAAATAAGACAGTCAGTGAAAGATAAATATTATATGATCTCACTCATTTGTGGAATATAATGAACAACATAAACTGAAGAACAAAAGTAGAATCAGAGCCCTGGCTGGTTTGACTCAGTGGATAGAGCGTTGGCCTGCGAAGTGAAGGGTCCCGGGTTCGATTCCGGTCAAGGGCATGTACCTTGGTTGCGGGCACATCCCCGCTGGGGGATGTGCAGGAGGCAGCTGATCGATGTTTCTTTCTCATCGATGTTTCTAACTCTATCTCTGTCCCTTCCTCTCTATGAAAAATCAATAAAATATATTTTAAAAAAATGATCTCTTGCGGGGATGGGGGCTTGAGGCATGTACTGGGGGTTGGGGGCAACTGTGGAGAGGTCAATGAGGGGAAAAGGAGACTTATGTAATACATTAAACAATAAAGAATTTAATTTAAAAAATAGCTTCCTAGACAACATAATGTAAAGGAGTTCACCACTTCCAAACCACTATTATATGAAATGTTAAAGGGTCTTCTTTAAGAAGAGAAAAAAAAGATTAAAAATATGAACAATAAAATGGCAATAAATACGTATCTATGAACAATTGAATCTAAATATATATAAATAAATGAACAAGCAGAACAGAAACAAACTCATAAATACAGAGAACATTTTACAGTTTCCAGATGGAGAGGTGCTTGGGAAATGGGTGAAAAAGGTGAAGGGATTAAGAAGTACAAATTGATATTTACAGAATACTAGTGGGGATGTAAAGTACAGCATATTGAATATACCAGTAGTTAATAATATTCTAAAAATTATGAATGGTGTCAGGTGGGTAAAAGATTTATTGGGATCATCATATAATGAATTATGTCATGTCCAATCACTGGGTTATACACCTGTAACTAATATAATAATGTATGTCATTTGTAATTGAAAATAAGTAATGATAAATAAATAAATGTTTTTTAAAATATGTTGATGATTGTCATGAGAATACAAGTTTAATTAATAGAAGTTGATTAAAAGTAATTGCTTAAAACTTCCCAAAGTTTAACTTAAGTTTTATCCAAACTTAAAAATATATTATGATGTTCAACTTTAAGTCATTTGAACTTAACAAATCTTGCAGTTCTAACTATGTGCAAGGCACTGTGCTAGCCTATTAAATTCTCTCATCCCCCTCTCTTTGTATTGTCAGATGTGGTCCTTTTAAAAATCCATTATTTGTCTGCACTTGCCTCTGAGAGAGTATTAAAGATAATGAATCATTGTTCCAGAATGTTTCTTATTTTCCTCTCAACTTCCTGTAGAGTTCAATACAGACATCATTAGTTCTCTGCTAGAATAGTGAGTCTGCTCGTCATGCCTGAAACAACTACAGCAAAGAGATTAAATACAATCTATAGCCACATAAATCATTGAATAAATGAATCATGAAATTAATATGTAAATTGTGTATTTAACCTCTATTTATACAGCACTGTCTGTCACCATGTTGTAAATCTAAAACTAATTGCAAATTCACAACTCTGCAAAAAGAACACCATGGTAAAAGCTTGACATATTTATTAACTAAATGTTGAACTACATTGAGTAAGTAATTAACAGTCATGCCAGAACAGGGAGAGAAAATTATATTTAAGCACAGATGTCACCTATATGAAATGGCGAACCTATTTTAGATTAGATTTTTATACTAGTCAAAGAACACTGCTATTTAATTTTTGACAGATGAATCTGTTTCCAGTAATTCATAATTGCACTGAACATTTAATTTTTGCATGTGCATGTCACAATCATCCATAGAAATAAAAGTTCCCTTTAATATGTCTCCTTAAAGAAAAAATTATCAAAGGTGAGATGACAATAAATTCATTCAAAGATTAGCAAAATACCTCCCAATTCAGCACATTAATAACATTTTATGTATATACAGATGAACAACCTAAAATAAACTATTTCTACATGTATTTTAATGATTTACTGAATAACACTATTTAAATATTTAATGGATCTTGTCACAATCAACATGGGTGCCTTCTGAAAAATTCTTTTGTTCTTTAAATAAGAAGTTATTTGAAGACTGCAAATTCAAAATAAAATATGGCACATAAATATATACACAGGAAAATGTATTAGACTAAGTATTCTTGTCTCTGCATCTATTTATATTGTCACTGCTAGTTGCTGTACTTACAACCTGAGTTTCTATTAAAAGGCTAGATTTTAAAGGCATATATGCATAAACTTTAGGATATGGCATTTAAAATATTTATAATAGATCATCTTTTTTTAAATCATTACCAAAGATATGCTTGGAGGAGAGAGAGAGAGAGAGAGAGAGAGAGAGAGAGAGAGAGAGAGAGAGAGAGAGAGAGAGAGAGAGAGAGAGATTGGTTTGCTTTTCTACATGCCCTGACCTGGAATCAAACCAGCAATGTTTAGATGAACAGGACGATTCTCAACCAAATGAATCCCTCCAGTTGGGCACAGATAATGTTAATTGTAATGAAAAATAATCACTTATTTCAATTGGTGTTACACATGCAGATGAGAGGCAAAATGATTTAAATCCTGACTTTCTTATCTAATTAATCAGACACACTGGTTACATTTACAAAAGGCAGAATAGAACAAATTTTAAATTCTGCTAAAGATAACAATTTCCCATAATTTTACATTTCAATATACACATACATTCATTTACCTCATGTCCAGACCATTTAGAATGTGCCTCAATAGTTTCAAAACATCTCATATACAAAGCCAAACTTAAAAAATATATACATCAATCAGACCGTCAAACCTCAGAGGAAAGGTAGGGGAGGGTGGGGGTAAGGGGGCAAGATCAACCAAGGGGCTTGTATGCATGCATATAAGCCTAACCAATGGACACAGACAACAGGGGGGTGAGGGCAAGAGTGGAGAGGAGCAATGGGGGGATAAGGACACATATGCAATACCTTAATCGATAAGGAAAACATTTAAAAATACAAGCAACTTTCTGATAAAATAATTTAATTGGAGCGATACAAAAATGATGCAATCAATACTCAATTCCTCCATGGGAAGCTAATATTGGAAAATATTTTTGTTTAATATGCAAGAAATATCATTAATACTTTACCATCCTGATGGATATTTATCCAAGTTCTCCTGCCTGATGTCCTCATAACCAGTAGCAAGCATTAATAACATAGTCAACTGGAATTACACTGCAATATGGAGTACACTGCATATCTGTGAGGTATAATTTCTCTGAGTTTAAAGCTACATATTCCGTATCAGATCTGGACCCATATCTGTGGCATTTCTATTCAAAATAACTAGAGCAAATTCCCCCACCCCAAGTATCCTGAACATACAAATAAGGGAAATCTTAGCTAATCACATCAAACAGAAGAAAAAAAGAACCACAATCACAATACTTTTATGTAGTGTTCATTAGAAGAAATTAGATTGCAATAATTAGACACTGTTTTCCTTTGGTTTTTATATATTAAATGCAGGTGATGGTCCAATATATCTTATTGCTTTTAGGTTATGATCTTGTCAACTAAATCCCATGATAGAAAGAATTAAAGTGATGAAAGAGAAAGACTATGTCAGAGAAAATAGCTATATACCCCAAAAGTAGGTTAAATGTGTTAAGGCATGCTAAGAGTTTAGCAGAGTGCCTAGAACATAAATAGAACCCAATAATGTTTGATATAATGACAACAGTGATGATGATGATTAAGATGCAAATAACTGTCTAAAAATAGAATATAGTCTATATTCTCTTTAATAGAATGCTTAAAATTAAATATAAGGAATCATTACACAATCATTAAATAGCATGTTTCTGAAGAATATGAACTGGAACAAATCACTTAGGCCTTAGATTGTTGGTACTTTCTTTCAAAATTAAAAACAACATTCCACTGATATAAATTTTATTAAGTTTTGAAAACTCTTAAGGATGCTTCTAGATCTGTCAACATTTAAGTATTTCTCTTACCCCTGTTCCTTTCCTCTATTTTTCCTTCAGCTTAATGGTTTAATGTAGTTTTACCAAAAAATAAAATTACTTTTATTTATAATTTAAAAGAACATTGCAAAAATTGATTATATAAAGCTAAATAAAAGAATAAGGGTGGTATATATTTTTATCTCAATTTTGTTTAAATAAATATGTAGACATATGCATAGAAAAAAGAAAAGAAAATCATGCAGTGCATCTCTATGGATGGAATATAGGGGGTTAATATTTATGTTTATATAAATTCCAAAATATTCTCTAACACATATTTTACTTTCTCTCTCTCTCCTCTCTCTCTCTCTTGAGATATATATATATATATATATATATAATGAAGATTTGATGTCTAAACACAAATAAAAATCCTTATATTTTAATTCAGTAGTTTTCAAAGGTTTTGGTCTCAAGATTCCATTCCAATTTATTTAATTCATTAAAATAGTAATAAAAACACTATATAGTAACAAAAATCTCTCGTTTTGTGGAAAAAAATAACTATTTTCAAAAACAATAGCAAAGAAAGCATTTAGTGAGAAGACTGGCATTATTTCACATTTTTATAAATCTGGAAAAGAGTTGGATTCTCTTATCTACTTCTGCATTCATTCTAATGCACTATGTTGTTTAGGTTGAAGTACAGGGAAAAAATCCAGCCTTACACACATGTGTAATTGGAAAAGGAGAAGACCTTGCAGACCTCTTGGGAGTATCTTAGAGGCCCTGAGGAATATCTCTTGCAGGGGTGGGTAAACTTTTTGACTCGAGGGCCACAGTGGGTTCTTAAACTGGACCAGAGGACCAGAACAAAAGCATGGATGGAGTGTTTGTGTGAACTAATATAAATTCAAAGTAAACATCATTACATAAAAGGGTACGGTCTTTTGTTTTGTTTTGTTTTATTCATTTCAAACAGGCCGTAGTTTGCCCACGGCTGTCTTAGACCATACCTTGAAAACTGCTGCCTTTAATTCAACATCCTATTTTGTGAAAATTGTTTCTATACTCTAATTCTCATCTTGGAGATCGTGGTATCTCTCTCTTTGGGAAGAATCTTACTATTTTGGTTAAATTAGAGTAGGTAATGGAATAACATGATGCTTTTCAAGGATTTAGAATTTGGCATTTTACTGATGATTATTTAGTATGTAGATCAATTAGTGTCTTCACTGATGCTCTTACAGTTTTCTTAAAAGAGGTATCTGAGTCTGTATGTTTTTTTTACCTCTAGTTTTGTTTTTTCCTAGTCATTTTTTTAAAAAGTGAATCTAGCTTGCCTCATGATAAATTATATTAACCAAAAGCCATAATGCAGGATGGAAAGGAAGAAGATGTGATGCTCATTTCCATCTCTGCTAATCATCCTCTGTGGGGTTTTAGGCAGGTCACTTAACCAACTTGTGGCTAAAATGATGATGATAAAATTATCACCTTTCCCATATTAAGAATTTACCCTTGATACTTTTTTGGAATTTTTGTGTGTAAATTAGGTGTGTTTATTCTTATTTTGTTTATTAAAATTAAATCAGTTTTGGTAACTTAGGTGAATATATATATATACACACATATATATATCTTCATTGATACTATCATCCTGATGACAGTGATATTTTTAAATAATCAAGAAAAAAAGATTTTGTTCCAATTTAATAATTTCTAAGAAAAGGCAAATGCTGCCTATGTAAGTCAATAAACTGATGGGAAAGAAAAGAAACTAACATTTTTCAAGTATTTATTGTACACAAGGCACTGTGTTAACTTCTTTTCATATATCATCCCATATCTTTTGCTAGTAACTTATAAGATCAATATTATTATTCACAATTTACTGTAGAGAAGCCCTACACTCAAAGAGGTAAATATCTTGCTTAAAATCACAGTTACAAAGAATTGCAGTTGTTCAGAAATCAAGACATATTTTAGTATATACTATATCTTCTAACTGAATATCATCCCAGCTCAATATATTTGCTTTCAGGCTAACGCAAAAGTGTGAATCCACTTTAAAAAACAATTTTTAGAATTAAAAACCAAGTTACATCAAGCCAAGGCGGGGGATTGTTATCATAATCTACCTGTGACACATGCTAGCCTGAGAAGGAATTGCTCAAAGGGGTCATTTTCTTCACCTCACATTTAAACTGGAGATTGGCATTACACTGACTTTCTGTCCCTCCTGGAGATTTATGTTAAAGAGATAAAACTTTCTACTTTTTTGTTTTCATCTCTTCCTTGTCTCTGTCAGACATTTCATTCTGGAAAGGAGAAAGAGCTGCTCATCTCAGTGGCAGGAAAGAACAATCTTCGATTTATAACATGCTAGGAACTCATCACTGTGATAGAGCAATCTTTCCCCCCGACATCTCTCCATTACTGAAGCTGATACCGCCCTGCCCTGATGCCACCTCAGTACTGATCTGTCAGTACTAACAGCAGGGCTAATGGCACCACCTACCCCTATGTACATTTTTCATTTTTATCTCAGAAAAACTTCTTTTGCGGGTTCTTTTTAAAACAAATTGAAAATATACTTTTCACAATTTTGTTTTACAAACCTCCTTCCTCACATATATATTTAAATGACATACCACATACTTGGCAGTATATCTTAAATTGTACATGGTTTTCTTCCCTTCCCCCCTTTTATAAGTGCTTCCTTAATTCTTTTGAAAACAAAAAGTAGGTAGGAAAGATTTGTTTACAGACTATTACAGAAATGGTGAATCAAAAATGATTTGATTACTACTGGGAACTCACTGGAATAGATGCATGAATCTTTGTTAAAAGCCTCCTTGCAAGGTCTGAATTTTATTTTTAGCTGTCTTTTTTTTTTTCCTCATCCAAGGATATGTTTTTTAATGTGTGTGTGTGTGTGTGTGTGAGAGAGAGAGAGAGAGAGAGAGAAGAAACATGGATCGGTTGCCTCCCGTACTTGTCCTGACTGGGGATCAAACCCACAAAATAAGTGTTTTTTGCTTCACAGAAAAGTTAAGAGCAAACAAAAGAGGAGGAGAAAGCATCATATGATATTTTCAAGTTTCCAGAAGGTAATGAATAAGAGAAATAGAAGGAAGATTAATAAATAGTATTCTGTGTTTAGGCAGCCAGCACCAATTCTGAACATTATATTTTCTTTGCTCTGCAATGGGTGGAAGAATATTAAAGTGATACTGTTACACATCTTTAATACATTCTGAAATTCATTTAAACATATTAGAAAGCATTAGCCAATTTTCACCTCACAATTTGATGTCCACTTACATGCAGAGATCGTTTCTTGCAACTAATTCTTTTTAATTTGGTATTCCCTCATTTATAGTATTCATGGAGAGCATTTTACAATCTAATAAATCATACAAAATATTTATTATGATTCAATATACTCCTCTGTCAATATGAAAAACATATTAACTAGAGTGTCAAAAGTACAGATAACATAATCTGAAAATATCTGTCATCTCCTTTCTGGTATCATCTCCTTAATACAATAAACATGAAGAGTCCAACCAGACCTCTCATGCCTTATATGGCATCTATGCATTTAGTCTTTCTTCATCTTTTTGTCTATTCCCAGGCTTCCTGTTTCTCAAAACCCATATGGTTCTTTAAAGACAAATGAAAATAGAAGGTAGAGCCAAAAATTTTGTAGACAAGTACTATATTACTCTGAGTCATATGTGCATACTAAGTCCCCTCAGAATTCTTAAAACTAAAGACATAAAAGTCTATTATTTACCTCCTGTGTTAAAATTTGTTTAGAATTCTATTTCCAGAAGTATTTAGATGTTAAATTTGGATCTGATTAGTCTTGTTTGAAAGTTTTTAAAGAAATTACTGAATTTGCACATCAACTTGTGAAAAGTCAATGCATGTTCAGCATTTGGGCAATGACAAGATAATACAAGGAAATTTAGAAAGTAGCCATTAAAAAGGAAATAAGGTCATGGATGACTGAGAAATTTCAAATAGGCTAAAGTGTTTCTTTATTTAATGAAACTTAGATGAAATTTGTTCCTTTTACATTTTGATATTTCCATGTGACTGTGAAGACAGACCATCTCCAAGCATCATTTAATGTATATGTCTATTTTTAATGGACAACTTTGCTTTACATATATTCTAAGAACATATTATTGAATATTCAGAGAAGATGGGAATACATTGTATTACTAGAAAGACAAGGAAAGCAAGCATTTGAGGCCCAGAGAACCTATAAAAGTTAGAAGTAGGAAAAAGAAGTAATCTATAAAGGAAAGCCATTAGATTATCATCAGGCTTCTCAGAAGAAAAAAAAATGTTAGAAGTCAAAACTCCTACAGGGAAACGTGCTTTGTTGAGACTGACTGAAAACTCCCTGTGCAGCCTCAGTAAATTAATCTCTTGATTTAAAGGTAGGCTGCCCTTTATTTTATCTTAGAAGTAAACCAACAGAGTGAGGCTTTTACAATGACACTGTTATGATCAATGCTGTAGTCACAGTTGTTAATGCTTCATTTACCTTTAAAAGCAGATGTAATAACCCAGAAAGATCAATATTATAAGCTCTTTATTTGGTGTTAAATTACTGTGGACTCATTGAATTATTATATAGCAGAGGGTTTTCAGTGACATTAACTTAAAAATCAAATAAATGTTATTTAAAATGGTATATCCTAATTTCCCTACCCTTGTAACTTTGTAGTTACTTACAAAGGCAGTGTATAATAAGAATTTTTGAACTTAAATAATATTTTCAGAATTTATAATGACAACATGAAAAAGATTAGTAATGATATAAAAAGTACTTTGGAATAGTACAAACTGTCATTACATATGTAGTATTATTGATACATTTTTATAACTCTAATATTATATGCATCCATAAAACAAGATGGACCAATTGCCCAAGAAAAAAACAATACTATGATTGAGCTAGAAATATCCAAGGGATAGGCAAGTATTTTATATTCTTCCTAAGCTCTCAGTTCTTAAATATACTCAGCCAATACATATACATGATCAAACCCACTGATGACATTTTAATTAGCTTTTCTTTGATAATCTTGACTTTTCACATTTACTTTAAGTTCTTTGACATGAGTAGGAAGAATGTATGGTAAAGAATTCACAGTGAGTTTTTCAATGTTTCCTCAAAGTAAGACAGTTATACCAATATCTTTGCTTTATTAGTTTTATTAATGATGTCTATATTATTTTCTATAATATTAATTTTTCTTATAACCCTGCCTTAAATCCTTTATCAGACTATATCTTACTGATAGTACAAACCCTATTCAATAATTAAGATTGTATAATATAGATCATGTAAGGTGTTAATGTATTTTTCTATTTTATGTTCAATATTTCACCAGTTAATATACATAATGTGTACTTGATAGAAACCAAGTTTTCCTTTCTTCCTATAATAACTTTTAGTGGCAATCTCTCTATCCTAGATTTGTAAAATCCTACTAATAGTGTACTATGCTTACAGAGTGCTTTAAATTTGCAAGTCATTTCAGTGCTTATGATGAATATATAAAGTGGTAACAATGAATATGTCTCCTGATTTTACAGATGAAGAATCTAAGATGAAGAGAAGTTGCTTGCATAATATTACAGCTAGCAACCGGCCTCACAAACCAAATACTAGAAATTTTCTGTCACCAATCCCTTCTGTACTATACACTGTCTCAACCTCAATCTAATAAAATAATTTTTCTTGATCCATCCATAAATTAGCTGTAACTGTATCCTTCCAATATATTTATTCAGTATTAAAAATTATATTAGCTTATCGGAGTGATCAGTTCATTAGGTATATAAATAGCAAAGCACTAAGCTGTATATCTGAAAACTAATATAATATTGTATATCAACTGTAATTTAAAACAATTTTTAAAAATTAAAATATGAAATAATGAAAATGTGCAAATAGACTAAACTGATTTCATAATCAAAATATAGTAAAATATTAAAGACAAGCTAAAAATTTAAATAATAGGAGGTTAGTTAAATAAATCAAGTGAATGTGTACAGTGGACTGTTATGAAGCTTTATAATTTATGCTGTAAAATAGTGTTTCATGTCTTGGAAAGTTGTTCAAGCATTATTCTTAAAAAAATAGATTGTGAAACAGACTAATACTACTCTAGTAAGAAAAATAAATGCCTTATATGTATGAGAGAGTGGGGAAAAAAAGTTGTATTAGTAGTAATAGGATAATCAATTGACTCAGATGTTGGTTATACAAGAGAAAGGCTTCTGTCTTCTTTATTATTTATTAGTGGAACTGCAATAAACCCAGATTTATTTAACCAATACTCTTGAGTGGCTTTACAATGTGGCCTCTCTTAGAATCCAATAACAGATTAAACCCTTTTAACAGTAACTCCCACCTCATCATACAAGATAATCAATTCTTAAAATGTATTAAAGTGTAGGCCTGATCTACAAATATTGCTCTGTGAATATAGAACACTCATTGAATTTCTCAGAGAATCAGATATTGGCATATAGTAAAATAAAAATGAATTATTCTAAACTTCCATTGCAACAATTTTAATAAATATTAAAATGTTAACTATAATGCTACAAAAATACTGCCAGTGATCTAATGTTAGGATGATAGGGTTGAATTGTACATAATATGGTGGTTTCAAATAGAAAAATCTAAATGAATTCCATGACTCTGAAAATAATGCCACCTCAGATTTAATTTATGACCTGAATGAATATTCTACTATAAGTTAGCCTTCATAACCAATGATCAAGTATTTTTCAAATATCTCCTCTTTCTATGTTATATTTACAGAATTATTCTGATTAACTGACAAAGATAACCAGAGACTGTGGAGACCACACCTTTCTTGGGCAGAACCCTGAATGGTGACACCAAAGAAAATATTGCCTGTTTTTGTGTAAATCTGCTTTCTTTGAATAGTGGGCAACCTATCACATGGAGATAATCTGTTTAAAACAGATAAAAATAATCTCTCTTAAAGAGGTAATAATCATGAAATGGTTGGCAGAGTATCTCTTCACTGTCATAAAGATTGAAAAACCATCTCAACAAAATCTTAGCAAATCAGATCCAGCAGTACATCAGAAAGATCATACACCATGACCAAGTAGGATTTATCCCAGGGATGCAAGGATGGTACAATATCCGCAAATCAATAAACGTGATACATCACATAAACAAATTGAAAGAAAAAAACCACATGGTCATATCAATTGATGCAGAAAAAGCATATGACAAAATTCAACACCCATTTTTGATAAAAACTCTCAGTAAGGTGGGAGTAGAAGGATCATACCTCAACATAATAAAAGCCATTTATGACAGGCCCACAGCCAGCATCATACTCAATGGACAAAAACTAACACCATTCCCCCTAAGAACAGGAACAAGACAGGGGTGCCCCCTCTCAC
>NW_006289293.1:754913-756061 GCF_000327345.1 Myotis davidii
TCTCTCATCGATGTTTCTAACTCTCTATCTCTCTCCCTTCCTCTCTGTAAACAATCAATAATATATATATATAAACACATATGTAATACCCTTTGTAAAAAATAAAAATAAAAAAAAATAAAAGTGCTATAAAAGAAAAAAAAAGATTGAAAAACCACTTGGGAAAGGATGAGGAACAAAAAAATAAAATAATAATATTCTGAAAGAGCAGCCATAGTGATGAATGTGTTCTCTCTTTATATTCAATTGTGAACACCTATAGCCCAAAGAACTTAAGTTTGAGAATCCAGCTTTACCATTTTTAAAAAGTTTCATAGACATCCAAAATTTATAGCCTGCTTGAAGATCACCAAAATCAACAAAACTGTCTGGTATACTGAGTGTATATTTGAAATCCAGAATTGTGTTTAATCAAGTTAATCTTTCATGACTATTAGAGATTACATTTCTAGGACTCATGGTAGCTTTCAGTGCTGGTTTAAATAGAATCAGTGTTAAAAAATTGCTTTCTTTGGCTGTATTTGGTGAGATGAAAAGATTGAAATGAAGTACATGACATTTAACTACTCCACGGAGAAATGACACTGGCTTTTCCCAGCCAGGACACTCTATGGTCAATATTAGGCTATCACTTAGAGATGTTCATTAAATCAATTTTCTATATTCAAAAACCCCTATGCAGACACATGCTTCTCTCTTATAATAATTTTAACAGACTTCATTACACATCCGAAAGAATGTCTCAAATGAAAAAAATATGGATAATATGGAGTGTTAATAATAAAGTGGAGACACTGGAACTCTGATACTCTGCTGGTGAGAGTATAAAGCTATTTGGCAGCATCTATAAAGTTTAAATTAAGAATATACCATGATACAGCAATGATAAATCAAGAATAAGTAAATATGTCCACCAAAAGTCACAAACACAACATGAATGATCAAGAAATCACTATTCGCCAAAGCCGGTTTGGCTCAGTGGATAGAGCGTCGGCCTGCGGACTGGGAGGTCCCAGGTTCGATTCCGTTCAAGGGCATGTACCTTGGTTGCGGGCACATCCCCAGTGGGGAGTGTGCAGGAGGCGGCTGGTCGATGTTTCTCTCTCATCGATGTTTCTAACTCTCTATCTCTCTCCCTTCCTCTCTGT
>NW_006289293.1:756883-758268 GCF_000327345.1 Myotis davidii
TGCTGCTGGGAATGCAGATGGTGCAGCCATTGTGGAAAACAATATGGCGTTTCCTCAGAAAATTAAAAATGGAACTTCCATTTGACCCAGTGATCCCTCTTCTAGGACTATATCCCAAGAAAACAGAAACACCAATCAGAAAGGATATATGCACCCCTATGTACATAGCAGCACAATTTACAATTGCTAAGATTTGGAAACAGCCTAAGTGCCCAAGAGCAGAGGAGTGGATTAGAAAATTGTGGTACATCTACACAATGAAATACTATGCTGCTGTAAAAAGAAGGAATTCTTACCATTTGCAACAGCATGGATGGAACTGGAGAGAGCATTATGCTAAGTGAAATAAACCAGTAAATGAAAGGAAAATACCACATGATCTCACTCATTTATCCAATAATAAAGACCATTATAAACCGATGAACAAAAATAGATACAGAGGCAGAGCAAAATGAAACATGCTGTCAAACTACAGTGCAAAGGCCTGGGAGGGTTGGGGAGGGGTGGGTAAGAGATCAACTGAAGGACGTGTATGCATGCATGTATGCATGACCAATGGACACAAGACACTGGAGGATAGGGGAGGCCAGGGGAAGGTCAAGGGGAGAAAAACAAATGGGAGACATATATAATATTCTTTGTAATACTTTAAGCAATAAAACAAAATTTAAAAAAAAATTTAATCAGGTTGAATACTTATGATTTGGGCACTCCCCTATATGTATATTTCATTAAAAGTGAAAAAAAATTAACAATATAAATTAGTTGCTTCAAAGTTCACACCAGTAACCATGACTATTTTGTCCCACACTCTTATGTAAAACTAGAGGCCTGGTGCACAAAATTCATGCACAGGGGATGGTGTCCCTTAGCCTGGCCTGCATCCTCTCCAATCTGGGACACTTCCTGGGATGTCTAAACTGGCAGTCTGACATCCCTCTCACAATCTGGGACTGCTAGCTCCTAACCACTCACCTGTCTGCTTGCCTAATCGCCCCTAACTGCCTCTGCTGGCCTGATGCCCCCCTAACTGCTCCCCTGCCAGCCTGATGGCCCCCAATTGCCCTCCCTTGCCAGCCTTGTTGCCCCTAACTGCCTCTGCCTCGACCCCCACCACCATGGCTTTGTCTGGAAGGAAGTTGGATATCCAGAAGATGGCTGGTCACCCAGCCTAATTAGCATATTGTCCTTTTATTAGTATAGATAATATTGCATTAATTATGATATAAACTAGGATGGATAAGATTTGGTGACCTTACTGTTTTTTGTTTTTTTTGTTTTTATCAGCAGACAAGTGGCTCATTTTCAACAAAAATGCAAATCCTAAAAATTCCTCTTTGCATGCCTTTGCTTTTTAGTAATTCTCACTTTCTAACAGTCACTAT
>NW_006289293.1:758303-773925 GCF_000327345.1 Myotis davidii
TATATATATATTAAAGCCATCCTTCCATAGCTGAATTATCTTATCGTGATTTACATCTGCTTGTTTTATTTAAAGAACAATGTCAATATGTTTGAATGAAAATCCTTTATTGAATTTTAATATAAAATTCAGTTATCCTACTAATCAACTAAATTCATGACAAAAAATACCCAATATTGAATATTTTGAAAATATCCTTATGTTTTGATTAATTTCTTGTTCTTGAATTATGTACTTGTAGGGATATATACACATTCATTATGCCATGCAAACTGAATTGCTCTTTTATCCAAGTACGGATATAATCAGAGAAAAGCAGTGAGCAATTTTATTAAAGTAAACACTATCCAAATGTTGAGTTTTCATTATTTAAACACAGTATTGTTGTAGAGTTTAATAAATGAGCAATGAGTTTTGCTGGAGCATTATATTTTTACCAACATATACATCATTTCCAAAGTTTAAGAATAGGTTTCATAACCATAAAAAAACTGCTAGTTCAGCATTTGCTTCTTTGCTATGAAGGACATGATTATTTCCTTACAAGAATATATCACATGTGTCTAGTGCTACCAGATAGCCATGAAAATATTTAAAGTTTTTCAAAGGATGGGAAAAAAGCTATTTTTTAAGTTGGTCAGCAGAGCTAAATGTTAAATCAAGTCTAATGTCCCTTCCCATCTTCTTTTCCCTAACCTGGATTGCCAGAAACATATTATGAATGTTTTCCATATCATTAGGAGAAACTTGATCCCATTTGTGAAGGAAAACCTGCCAAATTGCATCTAAAGATACTGTCACAAAAAATGAGGCCAATGAGTTAAAAAGAATGTTTGAGGACAAATCATTGGAATTAAAAACTATTTATTATTGTAAATATCACCCTGCTAAAATCTAGCAAGTAAAATTATAATAAAACCTCAACTAACCAGAATGATCAGAAAATGGATTCTTTTGATTTAGGAAAATCTGAGTACCTCAGGGTTAAGGTAAAAACTGATTTTGTTTCAAAACTTAAACAAAATTAATCTAAAATGATTATAAAAATCTCACAAGACAAAAATATCAATTCAAAAATATCAATAGTCACATCAAATGTAGAAAAAAAAAAGAGGACAAAATATGCACTACCAAAGGATAGTCCATCAAAGGTATTTGTTCTAACTTTCCATCAAATATCTGAAATATATTTTTCTCCTTTTAACTAGTCTTCCTTTTAATAATGGATTATAGGGGGAAATAATTATATGAGACATATAAAATATGGGCTTACATTAATAACTGTGTTTTCAACTTCATAGTTCTTTCACTCATTCCTGCGTTCATGTATTTATTTATTATGTCTCCAAAAATTATGAGACACTGTTTGCTGGTTGAGAATACCACCTCAAATAAAACATGGTTCTTATTCTGGACTTAAATCCAGTGGGAAAGTCAAACAAGTAAAAACAGTTGCAAAACACTTAATAAGTGCCATATACGAATATGGTTAGTGTTATTTGAGCAGAGAAGAGGTTCATCTAAATTTGACTGAGCAGAGGCATTCCAGGAAAGGCAGTATTTCTGAAAAATATAAATGAATGACCTAGGTGAAGATGGGAAAGTAAACATAGTGAATAGCATGTCTGAAGAGGTGAAACAGCATGAAATACATGTAGTTCAATATGGCTTCAGTGATGGCTAGTGACAGAAAATGGTGGAAAACAAAACAAAATATGAAGTCAAACCAATGACTTAAATCTATTCCTAAAAGGTCAATGTTAACAGTTATAAGTCATGTTGATAATATGTGTCCTTGAAAATGGAACTTGACCTCTGTGGTATTCTTCCCATTAACTAATAATCCTGGCTTATCATGAAAAAAACATCAGGCAAAATCACTAAGGACATTCTACAAAACACATGGCCAATATTCTTCAAAGCTATCAAAGTCATTAAAAACAAAGCAATTCTGAGAAACTATCACAAACAAGGAGAATCTAAAAAGACCTGACAACTAAATGTGAAGTAGCATCCTAGATTGGATCAAACAACAGAAAAAGTACATTAGGTTAAAAAACATGGAGTTCTGAATAAAGTGTGGACTTTGGTTTAAAATAATCCTATATATATAAAAAAAAGCCTAATATGCAAATAGACCAAACTACAGAACTACTGGTGGAACAACTGGTCACTATGATGCACATTGACCACCAGGAGGCAGATGCTCAATGCAGGAACTTCCCCCAGCCCACAGGCCCCAGGTCAGACAAGGCAGGTGCCAGCGGAGGGCCCCCCCAGTTGCTCTGCCTGTTGCCCCACAGATCAGTCCTGATTGTCGGCCAGGCCTAGGGACCCTACCTCTGCACGAATTTTGTGCACCAGGCCTCTAGTATATAAATATTGGTCCATTAATTGTATCAAATGTACTGTACTAGTATAATAGGTTAACACTAGGGGAAGTGAGGTACTGTGTATATGATAACTCTCTGTACTATCATCTTAATGTTTCTGTAAATATAAAACTGTTCTAAACAGTAAAGTTTATTTTTAAAAAGGGGGGTAGGTGACCAAAGTAAAAATTTGGTAGAAGGCTGTATGTATCCAGGACATGTTAAGTACTTCAAATTAATTTGTAGGCAGAATTCATATTGTGAAATAACAATAACTGGAAATATAGAAGAAATCCCAACTGTGTTGGACCAGCTTGAAATTTCTCAAAACATATTAAATTATACTCAATCTTCCTGACCAGGTCACACCACTTATTTTATATGCACATGTCACTGTCCACAGGTTTCAAATTATACAATTTCTACCATCTTTTAAAAATGTCCTGATTCAAAGTGTATGTCCCCTAAGTTCATCTTCCTAAAAAATATTTGCCTCGGTAAGTCAAATGCAGAGATGTTAATCTACTCTCCTGAATCACAAATACCTACAATGAAAAAGTGTTCACTATCATTTTCCTATAAAGTGTTTCCTCTACAAAGTGTTTCTTTATCTTACCTTAAAAGTTTTCCCAGAAATAAACTCTCCATCCTTTATGCCCATAGGTTTATCCTCACTACTATCACTCACCACAGAGCAGATGTAATTTACTCTTGACAAAACCTGGGCTTTCACGTTCTAACCTAGAAACTGGTCTAACTGGATGGTTCAAAGAAGTTGCATTCTTGATCACTCAAAAAAAAATAGAGTTCAAAATTCCATCTCATTACATCACTGGTTGATGGTAATGAGTAAGCAAATTAATTGAGACAGATTTATCTTTAGCATCTTTCAAGATCATCAATTTGATTTTCTCAATTGGTCTGTCCTGTACTGGTCATCCATGGTTAACATGCTCAGAGTTGCATACCACATCCAGGTCTACCCTGAAGAATCTACTAGTATTTTAACAGTGGTATTAATGCCTAGATCTTGACTCAGGACTAATAGTGAGAATTTCGGGAACCAAACTAGATCATAGGGGGAAATATGTTTTACTAAATGAGGACTTTTTGGTGCTCTTTGAAGTCTAGCACAGAGGGTAGGGCTGAGAGAATTCTTAATTCAAACAGAGATGATAAAAAATGTATTCTATATAATGACTAATGAGATAAAGAAACCCAAACCAAAAAAAAAGAGTAAACACATTAAAAGCTATAGAGAAAAACTCTCATGATAGAAGTAGGAAGCTAAGTTCTTGTACTGGTAAATCAATGTGGTACTTTCCTTAAACCCAAACACTATGTGGTATAAAAAACAAGCAAACATATGTATCATAATATCAAAAAAATATTGAAGATAATCCCACTCAATTCATCATGAAATCCATTTCATATGATTGAGCTTGGACTTATAATATTGGTATTGGGCTCATAATACATGCTTAATAAATACAAACAATTGTTTTAAATATCTAGTTTCATCTATTAAATTACCTTAATAGTGACATATGTTTGAAATAATGCTGATATTCTCATTTGAAAGAGTGGGTAGAATAGTTTTTCTCACAGACTAAATGACAAAATTTATCTCTATAACCAAAAGACAAGGGCCAATATTCTCAAAAAATAAGATAATTTTATATTTTATAACAAGATCTGTACCTAGTTAACATTAAAACTTTATTTTTGGCCATTTGTATGTCCTATTTGAAGAAGTGTCTATTAAGTGACCTGGAGAGTATTATGCTAAGTGAAATAAGTCAGTCAGAGAAAGACAAGTATTACATGACCTCACTTATATGTGGAATCTAATGAACAAAATAAACTGGCAAACAAAATAGATCCAGAGACATGGAAGCATGCAACAGACTGAGGATCCTCAGAGGGAAGAGCTGGGGAGGGAAGAGATCAACCAAAGAGCTTATATGCAAACTAGAGGCCTGGTGCACAAAAATTTGTGCACTCAGGGTGGTGGGGGCCTCAGCCAGGCCTATGCCCTCTCACAGTCCTGGGACCCCTCTGGGATGTCTGGCTTAGGCCCACTCCCTAGAGTATTAGGCCTATGCTGGCAGTCAGACATCCTTTTAGCAGCCCAGGAGCCCTCGGGGATGTCTAACTAATGGCTTAGGCCCACTCCTGCGGGGAGCCTGTTAGTGGGACATCCTTAGTGCTGCAGTGGAGGTGCGGTAGAGGCTTCCGCCACCACCTCTGCTCTGGCCAGCCATGAGCCAGCTTCTGGCTGAGCGGAGCTCCCCCTGTGGAAGTGCACTGACCACCAGGGGGCAGCTCCTGCGTTGAGTGTCTGCCCCCTGGTGGTCAGTGTGCATCATAGCAACCTGTCGTTCCAGGTCTATTATCCTTTTATTATATAGGATATGCATAACCCATGGACACAGGCAATAGTGGGGTAAAACCTTGAGGAGGGGATGAAAATGGGAAGGAGGAGGGTCAATAGTAGGGGGGGGAGATATCTGTAATACTTTCAACAATAAAGATAATTTTTTAAAATGTCTATTTAACCTTAACAGGTTTGGCTCAGTGGATAGAGTGTCAGCCTATAGACTGAAGGGTCCCAGGTTCCATCCAGTCAAGGGCACATGCCCGGGTTGTGAGCTCGATGCCTGGGTTGTTGGTTTGATGCCTGGGTTGTTGGCTCAATCCCCAGTGTGGGGCCTGCAGGAGGCAGCCAATCAATGATTCTCTCTCATCATTGATGTTTCTATTTCTCTCTTCCTCTCTGAAATCAATAAAAATACATAGTTTTAAAAAGTGTCTATTTAGGTCCTTTGACCATTTTTTTAAATTGGATTGTTTGTTCTTTTGGTGTTGAGTTGTACAAACTATTTATAAATTTTGGCTTATTATCCCCTTATCTCATGTATCATGGGAGAATGTGTTCTCCCATTCAGTGGGTTGTTTTACATGACAGGATGCTGTGTCACAATCATCAGAGAAATGCAAATTAAAGCCACAATGAGAGATTACCTCACACCTGTCAGAATGGCTATCCCCAATAAATCAACAAGTGTTGGAAAAGATGTGAAGAAAAGGAAACCCTCATGCACTGTTGGCAGATTGGTGTAGCCACTGTTCAAAACTATGAAGTTTGCTTAAAAAAATAAAAATGGAACTGCATTATAATGCAGTGATTCCACTTCTGGCACTATACTTGAAGAAACCCAAAACACTAATATTAACTAATATATGCACTCTTCTGCTCATTGCAGCTATTTACAACAGCCAAGATTTGGAAGCAGCCTAAGTGCCCATCAGTAGATGAGAGGATAAAAAGTTGTGGTACATTTACACAATGGAATACTACTTGTCTATAAAAAATAAGGAAATCTTATCTTTTGCAGCATCACGGATAGACTGGAGAGTATTATGCTACGTGAAATAAGCCAGTCAGAGAAAGACAAATACCATGTGATTTCACTCATATCTAGACTCTAGTGAGAAAAATAAACAAACAAACAAAATAGAAACAGACTGATAGACACAGAGAGGAGACTGACAGCTTTCAGAGGGGGGACTGGGTGAAAAAGGTAAAGGAATTAATACCAAAACTACCTCATAGACACACGAAACAGTTTGGTGATTACCAAAGGGAAAGGGAGGTATAGACAGGTTGAAGAGAGTAAAGGGGGATAAATAGTGACAGAAGGAGGCTTGACTTTGGATGGTGAACACAATACAATATACAGGCTATGTATTATAGAATTGTGACACTTGAAACTTAATTTTATTAGCCAATGTCACCCCAATAAATTCAATACAATTTTAAGGTATATTTTAATGAAAGATTAGTATAATTTGCCAATGGCAATTTATATTATCACTAATGTATATATTCCATTATTTTTAAGTGAGTATAAGTAAGCTATTTTTTTCACATTGAACTTGTGATGACTATAGACATGTTAGAAACACATAATATGCATACAAACAACTTCTTGACTCAGAATACTTGAATTTTCATTTCTTCTAAGTTCCATTGTCATAACACCAAAGAAAGAAAGAAAAATGAGAATCCCAAATGTACTTGCTTTTGTAAATAAATTTGGACATTTTTACCTGCATTTTTCCCTTGCAAAAATTGCCTTACATGAAAAATGTATAAAAGTAATGCAACTCCAGACTGAGACTTTAATCTCTAGTCACTTCCCTAAGAGACGGGCAGATCAGAGAATATAATTTCCCTTATCATACAGCTCATCTCCTGTGTTGACAAAAGAAATCCTCCTGTTCATTTTTCTTAGATAAATATGACCCCAACCTGATATGACACTTTATTTTCTCAGCTGTGTAACAACACCATAAAAGCAAGTGCTTTTTAAGCTGCATTATACCAATTCATGAAACTTTTGTATTTATAGCAGCAAGTTACCAGACATTTAAAAGCCCAATTTTTGCTCATTGAAAGATCCAAGTCACCTAACTGATTAATTCTTAATTGAATTATAAATAATATATCATTGATTATTTTATACATTCAAAACTACCTTCATCTTTAAAAAGTTCCCGGAAAATTTTTGAACAGTTCTGAAAGAAATACCAGTTCTGACCTTGCCAGGGCTTTGTCTTCTTGTGTCCATATTCAATGTGTGTATTTTTTAAGCCAGACATTAGTTCTTTCACTTCTAGTATATGTTTCTTAGAAAGAGGGAAGAATTATGCTGGCTCCTTTCTTCAACTATGAATACTCATCAGTTAAAACAATCTGAGGACTGGAGTCTTTGGCATCCTGTTTTAGTACCCACTAGTTGTAGAATTTTGCACCATAGTTCTAGATTTATAGCTCTCATTTACCCATCATGATATTCAAAACCCTGGCTTTAAATATCCTCCACATAGATATGAGTAACAAAAAGGACAGAGCATAGCTATTGTGCCTTCAAAGAAAAGCAATAAACCATTCTGCTTGCTTTCCTTCATGTTCTTTAATTCATTTCATTTCATTTTAACTACCCAGAACAATTTCACCAGCCATTAGCCTGGAATGAAACCTTACAAAGGCTGATTTTTGCTATCAAGATAGGCCCAACACTCCCTCCCCCTTCCTTTTCATAAGTTTTGGGACAAATAAGCCACTTTACAACTCCAGAGTTGTTTTTTTAAAGGACAAACCTCGTGAGGCAAAGGATAGACCAAGTTCAGATTCAGAAACTTCAAAATAATAGCCACTGAGAAGAATTTTGTATCACATTTTGTAAATTAAGACTCTCTTTATGCACAAAAGAAATAACAGGAGAAAAACATATTTGGTAAATTTTAAAACTAGGTAACTCCGTGTATATATCAGAAATAAAATCACCCCAAGTCACCAATCATGAAAATAAGCTAGTTCAAAAAAAGATTTTTAAGAACACTAGTCTTCTAATATGGCAATAAGGGAGAATTATTATTTTCAATATTGAATTGAAACAAAATTGCAATAAAATTATTTGTTGGCACTTAAATCCGGAATGATATATCTACATCTAAATTCACTACACTTCTGAATGCAGGTGATCAGTATACATCTTTGGAAATACAACTTAGCTTTTATTTTGGAGTATCCATGGATTTTTTAAGAGAGTGCATGTGAAATTCATAATTTTATTAGAGAAATATTAAGGCTGGAGCTCACCATGAAATGACAAGCAAGTTATCTCTGACTTTGTTAACAAAATGTATCTCCATTCCCTGTCAGTACTGTTATCTCTAGTCCATCATTTAGAACCTCACTGAAGGCTATGTACCTCATGCAGGAACTCACTCTCCAAATATAAGGTGGGGAGGAGCGATGGAGGTAGGGGTTAAAAACAACAAAGCATTAAAAACAACAAAGCAGGTTTTTTTTAGTAAAGCACCTTATTTTTTATGCCAATAACAGGGGGACTCTTTAGGTTTTATTGAAGACTGCATTTTTTCTATTTTTAAACTAAAAAAAATGGTTGCATATTAAATCGTTTCAAGAGCATGATTACCAGAATGCAGAACTCATTGAAATCCAGTTGTTCTCTGCATTTGAGAAAATTGTGTCCTCTTATAAATCTTTCATTACTTAACATAGGAAGAAAAACCCTAATTTAAAAATACTTGTCATGAGCCACCTCACTTTTTAAGTTATTAACAACCATTTCAAATAGAAAAATAAGTACGATTATGAACCTCATTCAGAAATTTCTAGGTAGTTTTGGGTCATCTATTAGTATTTGTACAAATCAGTGTGGAAGGTGCTGGTTTGTGATTAAGTTACAGAATGCGAATGCATCAGTGTTAAGCATCAGATAAGTGTGGAGTATGTTTCTCAGATGAGAGATAGTGAGCACACCAGCAAATACAGGCACAAGAATCAAATAAATTCCATGATATTTCTCAATATTTTTGCTTTTTAAAAAATAAATGAACAAAATTTCACAAAAATGTACATGTTCTTAAATAACATAATAGATGTGCATTCAAATTATATATATATAACTCTGCCATTTTCAATTCCCAAGTGGGGAAAAAAAACACCATAAACTTACATTATTTCTAAATGACAGCTTTCCTTCCTCCGGGAAAGGGCAAAGACCAGATCAATAACCCCATGACAAAACAGACACAATATTCCAAACAGAGAAAAGACTGATGGAGAAAGCTATGAAACTAGAATTACAAAGAGAACCCTCTTTGATAAATGAAGAAACACCTTTCCATGTCATTAACACACACAAGCCACACAGTGATACACCAAGGACCTACTTCTCAAGAGATAGTTAGCATCTGGAGATGGGAACATTAGTCCAGCATTCAATGCTTTAGAATGTGTGCACAGTGAAAGATAAATAACTACAACACCAACAGTCAAATGAATAGCGAAAGGCTATTTCTTCTTAAAGCTAAGGTCTATCTTTCCCTTTGGCAGGGAGACAAACTGTGATGTCCCTTTCTGCTTGGACCTTCTTGCAGAAACAGAAGTTGTCAGGATGATCCATGAGCTGATACTAACTAAGGTCGTCATTATAAAGACATCTCACAATTCTATTTTCTGGTATAAGAAAGTTTTTTGTTTTATCTGGCACCAAACAAATGATGGAAAGAAGAAAAAGATGTCCTTTACTTTACATACATAAAAATATATACATTTTATTTACATAATATACATAATTATGTAAGGTTAATTATAGGAATCAAAATGTAGGGTATAGATGAGCTCAGGAGCGGGGAGAAGTTGGAACATTAGCTAATGTAGGAGATTTAACAAAAAGGGTATCAGGCTAAAATTTCAAAAGGTATTAAAAGAAACCAAAATTTAGAGGTAAAAAAAGAAAATCTATCATTGAGGGATGATGTAAAGGGAAGCTAAGATTTCTAATAAGGGCATTACATTGTATATGATAAAATATGAAGCTCAACAATGTGATTATAGTTCAATTTCTTATTATGGACAGTGCAAAGCCTATGACTGAATGTCAGTTAGGTATTATTGAATTTTTATTGTTTACAAAGCAATGAAGTACTATTTTATCCAGAGTTACACTGTGACCATTTAATAACATGCTGTCTTTGGGAATATCCCCTACTTTGTATGCAGGAGCTGTAGGTATTTTGTTGGTGTTTTTGTGGCAAGTTTACATTGCATCATAACACAAGGTTTGTAACCTCTTTTCTAGACATTAAATTTTTCTCCCCGCTCCCACTCATATCACTTTTTATTGTGCATTCTGATGAATTTTCTTCTCCTGTTTGTCATTTACAACTTTGGCCCTTATTAATTGGACTACCTTCATACAGGAGCCATATAATTTCCCTCCTGTCTTTCATGTCATATTCTCAGATTTTTCTCTCCTTTCCAAAGCTCTCCTGGTTCATAGCCATTTTCCTTGATTCATCACTCTTGGTTAAGTAGTTTGCTTGTGTTCCATTCATAATGCTGCATTCTCTTCATTAGACTTTCTTTTAGCAATCTTGTATAAACTTGTGAAATTAAGTCAGCCTTTTGAGGATATTCAACTACCATTTTACTGTCAGCATTTCCCTCCCAGTACCAGTTCCGGTGTCTTTCTCTTATCCCTGACTGCCTAAACCCTCCCACCAATAATAGACCCCCATGCCCCAAAACTCTCTTCAACATCTACTGTCAATATGGTTATTTTGTAACCAATTCCCAAAGGAATCTACTCATTGCTAACTGATATCAACCTTGAGTCCCTTCTTGTACCATTGGCTCTTAGGTCATTTATTCATTTGCTGTTGGTACAGTAGATCTTGCCCATCCTGTACTTCCAGTATTATATTCTCAATATATGTGCAGATCCTTACTTTTATGCTTCATAACACAAAGAACAATCCCATTACTCCAGCTTGTTATGATATGAAGTAATAATTTATTCAGATTTCTCTCATATTTTAACCCAATTTAATGCATAATTTTCATGTACAGCAAATTCTGTCTTAAATAGGAAGAGGAGTTTACCTGATGTTATGAACTAAATGTGGCCCCTAAAATTCATATATTGAAGCTCTAACTCCCAATGTAATTATATTTGTAGATAGAGCCTTTAAACATGTGATTAAAGTTAAATGAGATCATAAAGGAGTCTAATCCAATATAACTTGTGTAAATATAAAAAGATAAAGAAATACCAGAGGTCTCTCTTTTTACTAGTACATATACAAAGAAGAAAGGCCATGAGAGGACACTGAGAAAAAGTAAACATCTGCAAGCCACGGAGAGAGGTCTTAAAAAAACTTCCCAATACCTTGATCTTGGACGTCCAGCCTTCAGAATTGTGAGAAAAGTAATTTCTGTTGATGCTACACAGTGTGTAGTATTTTATTATGGTAGCCTAGGTAGATAAATACACCTGACTTTATGCATCTTAGTATTGCTCCAGTTTGCTATTTATATTATTTACATTAAAATATGAATATAAATACACCAACCATTGAATAGTAGTGATCATAAATTCAGTTTTCCCCATGAAACAATAACTACAACTAGGTACAATGCTATACTCTCATTTAACTTTTTATTTTAATTTAATGATAGTCTATAACTTTACTTGGTCCACAAATTCCATTATATAAGATTTAATGTTGTGTTAAAATAGTCATTTCCACTATTCATGTTACAACTTAACAATTTTTTTTTTTATTTAAAAGTAGTTTGGCTATAGTCTCTTTTCCCTAAACAACATAATATAACAAACATAATATAGAAAGTTCCCTAGGGATCATAAACTCTCTTTGTGGCAATTGTTACCGGGAGAATTTACATGAAGTGTCCTCCCTGAAAAATAATGCATAAACCCAGAGGATACATTTTAAATACATCATCTCACATTCTGATTTTATACAGATATTTCATTAGAAAGCTGATATTAAGTATCATATTTTCAGTAACTACAATCCAGGGATAAGGATTGAGGCTTTGTGGTACTACAGGATGATTTCCCTTCAAGCACATATTTATATAAAATGGAATTTTAAATCATATTACATGGACTACAAATAATATTAAAATAATTGTCCTTATTCAAATCTTTGAATTTATATAATGTGTAGATCCTAATGGGAAATCACAAAAGGAATAAAAGCAGAGAGATGGTGGAGGCCTTTACAAACTTTAGTTTCCCAAGTAAACACTAGCTTATAAGTCACAGAAATGTGCTTTATTCTTATTTAGAATTCAGGTAATTATACACTCCAGTTTTACTATCAGCCATCAAACTTTAATACAAGAATAATCAGAAAACATTAGCTATGCAATAAATGTGATAGTGCTGAGAACCATTATTTAAAAGTTAACCAATGCAGTAGAATTTCACTAATCCTCATGAATGGCAAGAAAACTTGTCGTTGATGACTGATTTTAGAAAATCAGCAAATGGATAAATATTTTCAACAATTGAGAGGGAATTAATAGGTAATTTAACAGTTATTTTGAGGAAACCATTTGTATAATAATTGCTAACGATAATAAATATAACAAAATAAATGTTAATAACCTTTTTTCTATAAAATTAGAAAAATTTAAATCAGGTGACTTTTAAGATTTAAATGTTTTTGAGGTACAATGAATTATATATTCTTCTTTGATTTTTATATACAACCTATCCTAGCTGTAATATATAGCATGATGTTCATAACTTCTCATACTAACTGTGAAAACTTGAGCAATCATCCAGAGCAAGAGTGGAAGACAGAGGTAGGCAGAGAGAATTTGAGAAAATACACCATTATGTCTTTTTTATAAACAATCTACCTGGAAGTCCAACATCTAGTAGAACTGCTCTAATCGATGCCCCTTTAAAAACACCAGATCCTACCCTGCTTAATGGCCCTGAGGCAACTCTATATGATCTTGGAATTTGAAGAATCACAGTTGGAAAAACTTTGGGTCTATCCACCTATGGATATGTAACCTGAAAGTTTTCATAACATTATATTTATTGCCTATGTTCACTCTGATTAAAATTTCAAACCATTTTGTTTCCTTTGCTTTCTATATGATATTTTCTTCTTCATCTACCCGATTTCTTCTACAATGTTATTAATATTAAAGTCTTTGTTACTTTTTCTAAACACTAGTATTTCTTACTTCTTTTTATTTTTTAATTCTTTATTGTTGAAAGTATTACATATGTACCCTTTTACCCCCATTGTCATCTCCCAGCCTGCACCCACTCTCTATTCCCAGTATACACCACCCAATGTGCATTGTCTGTATCCATTGGTTATGCTTATATGCATACAAGTCCTTTGGTTGATCTCTTACCTCTCCACCCCCTAGCCTACCATCCCCTGCCTTCGCTCTGAGGTTTGAAGGTAGTATTTCTTTTTTAAATTAGTTTTATGTGTGATAAACTATGAAGATGGTGGCCAAGAAGATTGCAGTGAAGGAGAGAGTATGAGTGGATGAGGGAGCAAAAGGGGAGTGTGTGGATGTGTGGGGTGTGTGTGTGTGTGTCTGAGTGAGGGACAGCCAGATCTCACAGGACCTTCTGGGGCTGGTGGATTGGGCTTGCCTAGCCAGGCAGCCTCTGCTACTGCAGTAATCTCTCCTGGAGCACTAACTCTGCCACAGAGCCTGCCCCATCTTGAAGGACAGAGCTGTGGTGACTGGGAACCCAGCCTCACCTCAACCCAGGGGTCTCTCAGACACCACCAACGACCCTACAGCCACACCGGCCAGGGAACTGCTGCCTCGGGTGTGAAGTCACGAACACCCAGACTCAAGGCTCCCTGGCTGAGGGCTACTATGACTTCTGGAGTGAGCTCCCCTCACACCAGCCAGATGCTTCAGTCCTAGGCACTATGACAACACCAGCAGTCACGCAAAAAGCTGCCACCTGGAAAGCCTGTGGAGCAAACAGCCACCACCCAGGACTACATGAGGAGCAAGCAGCCAGGGGAACAAGCAGCCGCCACCTGTGACCTCACTGGGAACAAGCAGCAGCCACCTGTCACCGGCCTCCAGGGTACAGCCAATGCCAGCAACCACGTGGGGAGCAGCTGCCCCATGAACACCTGAGAAGCAGCTGTCGCCCATGAAAACTGGAGGAGCAGCCATCACCTGCAACCCTCAAGGAGCAGTCACCACCCTGTGAACACAAGAGGAACAGCTGCCGCCCACGACCATGTTACTTGCCACCAGGCCCTCCACTGCAGCCACAGGCCCTGCACAATTCAAAATTTAGACACTTCAGTGAGAGCAAAAATGAGGAGACAGAAAAACAACCCCCCAAAAAAGAAAAAGAGGAATCCCCAAAAAAGAAACTAAATGAAACAGAGGTATGCAATATGTCAGAAAAATAATTCAGAATAAGGGTCATATAGTTCATAAACAGGATGGATGAGAAAATCAACAACCTATGTAAGAATCAAGAAGAAATAAAAAGTGATATAGCTACAATAAAAAACACTATGGAAGCTTTCAACAGTAGACTAAAAGTAGAAGACCTAATTAGCAAATTAGAAGACAGGGAAGCAAAACACACACAATCTGACCTGCAATTGGAGAAAAAAAATCAAAAAACAGAAGGAGAGCCTGAGGGAGCTTTGGGACAACATAAAATGAAGCAACATAGGTATAATAGGGGTGCCAGAATGACAAGAAGAGGAACAAGGGTTAGAAAACCTATTTGAAGACATAATGCCAGAAAACGTCCCTGATATATAAAAGAAAACGTCACACAAGCACAGGGAGGCCCAAACAAGATAAATCCAAAAAGACCCACACCAAGGCACATCATAATTACAATTTCAAGCATTAATAACAAAGAGAGAATCTTAAAGGCTGCAAGAGAGAGACAGAAAGTTATGTACAAGGGGATCTCCCATTAAACAATCAAATGATTTCTCAATATAAACACATCAGGGCAGAAAGCAATGAAATGAGGTATACAAAGTGATGCAGGGCAGGGGACTGAGTCCAAGAATACTCTATCCAGCAAGGCTATCATTCAATATTGAAGGGGAAATCAGGAGCTTCACAGAGAAAAAAAAGGATAAGGGAATTTGTCACTATCAAACCAGCAATGCAAGAAATTCTAAAGAGACTGTTATTAAAAAAGAAGGAAAATAAAGGGGGGAGAAGAAACACGGGGGGGGAAAAAAGGGCTACAAACAAGTAGCTATCAATAACTAAATGTAAATGGGCTAAATGCTCTAATCAAAGGACATCAAGTGGCTTAATGGAGAAGAAAACATGACCCAAATATTTTTTGTCTAGAAGAGACCCACCTCAGAACAAGAGACTCACAGACAGAAAGTGAAGGGATAGAAAAGTATCTTTCAGGCAAATGGAAATGAAAAAAAAAAGCTGGGGTAGCAAAACCTATATCTGACAAAATAGACTTCAGAGTGAAGGCCATGAGAAGGAATAAGGAAGGCCTCTTTATAATACTAAAGGGATAGATACAAGAAGATGATAAAAATCTGGTAAATATATATGCACCCAAATCAGGAGCACCCAAATACATAAAAAAACTTCTGGAAGATATCAAGGGAGAGATTGACAACAATATGATCATAGTATGGGACTTTATTTTTATTTTATTTTATTTTATATTATTAATTAAATCTTTATTGTTCAGGTTATTACATTTGTTCCTCTTTTTCCCACCCATAACTCCCCTCCACCCAGTTCCCACCCCCCCCTTCTCCCTCACTCCCCACCCATTGTCCTCATCCATAGGTGCACGATTTTTGTCCAGTCTCTTCCTGCATCCCCCCTTACC
>NW_006289293.1:773953-774281 GCF_000327345.1 Myotis davidii
CTCACCAGTTTATTCTGTTCATACGATTATTCACTTGATTTACAATTTCACTTGTTGATACATGTGTATTTGTTGTTCATAATTTGTATCTTTACCTTTTTCTTCTCCTTCCTCCTCTCAAAGGACACCTTTCAGCATTTCATATAATACTGGTTTGGGGGTGATGAACTCCTTTAGCTTTTCCTTATCTGGGAAGCTCTTTATCGGACCTTCAATTCTGAATGATAGCATTGCTGGATAAAGTAATCTTGGTTGTAGGTTCTTGCTATTCATCACTTTGAATATTTCTTGCCAATACCTTCTGGCCTGCAAAGTTTCTGTTGAGACA
>NW_006289293.1:775333-784977 GCF_000327345.1 Myotis davidii
GCCCTCTGTGCATGCACCTCCGCACCTTTGTATTTTACTTCTGCACCGCACCTCCTCTGAGTCTCGGTATGCTTTTCTCTTTCCTTCTAGTTGTAGAATTTCAACTCATCCAGCCTTCCTGTGGTTCTGGATGATGTCTCTTCCATCTTTTAGTTGTATTTTTGAAGTGGTTGTTTGAGGCAGCAAACTCCGGTGTTTACCTATGCTGCCATCTTGGTTTCTCTCAGTATGGGACTTTAATACCCCACACACATCACTGAATAAATCCTCTGGACAAAAAAAATCAGCAAAGAAACAGCTACCCTAAATAACTTACTAGATCAGATGGACTTAATTGACATCTTCAGATCATTTCACCCCAAAGCTACAGAATATTTATTCTCACCAAATGCACATGGGACATTTTCAAAGATGGATCACATATAGGATCACAGGCCAAGTCTCTCCAAATTAAAGATTGAAATCATATCAAGCACTCTCAGACCACAATGGCATAATATTAGAAATAGATGACAATAAAAATAATCAAAAATTCAAACCATTGGAAGCTGAATAGCATGCTATTAAACAATTATTGGGTTACCAAAGAGATCAAAGAAGAAAGCAAAAATATCCTGGAAATGAATGACAATGAAAACACAACAATCCAAAACCTATGGGACACAATGAAAGTAGTCCTGAGAGGGAACTTGATAGCATTACAGACCTACCTCAAAAAACAAGAAAAAAAAATGGTAATAAATTATCTAACTCTACAACTTAAAGAATCAGAAAGAGAGTAACAAGAAAATCCCAGAGTGAGCAGAAAGAAGGAGATAATAAAGATCAGAGCACAAATAAATGACAGAGAACAAAAATACAAAAGGTCAATGAAACCAAGACCTGGTTCTTTGAAAAGATAAACAAGATTCATGAACCTCTAGCCAGGCTCAGCAAGAGGCAAAGAAAGACGACCCAAATAAAAATATCAGAAAGGAAAGAGGTGAAATAACAACAGACCCTACAGAAATACAAAGGATTATAAAGAAAAAATACTATGAACAACTCTATTCCAACAAACTAAACAGCCTAGAGGAAATGGACATATTCCTAGAAAAATAAGACCTTCTAAAATTCAATCAAGAAGAATCAAAAAATGTCGACATGCTGATAACTAAGGAGGAAATTGAAGCAGTCATCAAAAAATTTCCAGCAGACAAAAATCTGGGGCCAGATGGCTTCACAGGGGAGTTTTACCAAATATTCAAATAATAATTAAAACCTACTCTTCTCAGACAATTCCTAAAAATTCAAGAGGATGGCACACTTCCTAGTTCATTTTTTGATGCAGCATTACTCTAATCCCAAAAGCAGATAAAGACACTAAAAGGAAAGAGAATTATAGGCCAATATCCCCGATGAACATAGATGCTAAAATCCTCAACAAATTCTAGAAAACCAGATCCAGCATTACAAAAGAAATATCATACACCATGACCAAATGGAATTTATTCCAGGTGTACAAGGCTGGTATAATATAAGCAAATCAATAAATGTGATACATCACATAAACAAACTGAGAGACAAAAAACACATAATTATATCAATTGATGCAGAAAAGGCACTTGAGGAAATCTAACATCCTTTCCTGATAAAAACTCTCAGCAAAGTGGGAATAGAGAGATCAAACCTCAACATAATAAAAACCTTATATAACAAACCTACAGCCAATATCCTACTCAATGGGCAAAATCTAAAACCGTTTCATCTAAGAACAGGAATGAGACAGGGATGCCCACTTTCACCACTGTAGTTTGACATAGTACTGGAAGTGCTAGCCAATAGCAATCAGACAAGAAGAAGAAATAAAAATCATCCAAATTGGAAAAGAAGAAGTAAAATTGACATTATTTGCAGATGGTATGATATTGTATTTATAAAACCCTAAAGACTCCATCAAAAACTACTAGTCTTAATAAATGAATTTGTCAATGTAGCAGGATGTAAAATTAACACCCAGAAATCTATGGCTTTAAACAATTATTTCATTTACCATTGCACCACAAAAATTAAGGTACCCGGGAATAAATTTAGCCAAGGAGGTAAAGGACCTGTATGAAAAAATTACAGGACACTGAAAAAGTGATAGAGCAGGACATAAACAAATAGAAGAATATACAGTGCTCATGGATTAGTTGAATCAACATTATTAAAGTGTCCATTTACCCAAAACAATATATAATTTCAATACAATCCCCATTAAAATACCAAGGGCATATTTCACAGACCTAGAGAGAACTCTCCAAAAATTCATCTGGATCAAAAAAGACCCTGAATATCTGCACCTATCTTGAGAAAGAAGAACAAAGTTGGAGGGATCACAATACCAGATATCAAGCTATATTACAAAGCCATGGTTCTTAAAACTGCCTGGTACTGGCTCAAGAACAGACATATAGACCAATGGAACAGAACAGAGAACCCAGAAAATTGACTCAAGCCATTATGTTCAACTAATATTTATCAAAGGAGGTAAGAGCATACAATGGAGTCAAGACAGTCTTTTCAATAAATGGTGTTGAGAAAATTGGACAGATAGATGCAAAAAAATAAAACTAGACCACCAACTTACACCATACACAAAAATAAACTCAAAATGGACAAAAGGACTTAAATGTAAGGCAGAAACCATAAAAATCTTAGAAGAAGCCATCATCAGCAAAATAGCAGACATTTGTCATAGCAATATCTTCATTGATATAGCTCCTAGGGCAATGGAAACTAAGGAGAAAATAAACAAATGGGACTACATAAAAAAAAAACCCAACAACCTTCTGCACAGCAAAAGAAACCATCAACAAAACAACAAGAAAGCCCACTGTGTGAGAGAAAATATCTGCCAATGCTCTTTCAGATAAGGTTTTAATCTCCAAAATTTATGGGGAACTTCTAAAACTTAAAAAAAAGGAAGTAAACAAACCAACCAGAAAATGGGCAAGGACCTAAATAGACATCTTTTGAAAGAAGACATAAGGAAGGCCAAGAGACATATGAAAACATGCTCAAAGTCACTAATCATCCAAGAGATGCAAATCAAAATGACAACGAGGTACCATCTCACACCTGTCAGAATGGCTATCATCGCCAAATCAACAAACAACAAGTGCTGGCCAGGATGCAGAGAAAAAGAAACACTCTTGCATTACTGGTGTGAATGCAGACTGGTGCAGCCACTGTCGAGAACAGTATGGTGTTTCCTCAAAAAATTAAAAATGGAACTTCCATTTGATCCAGTAACCCCATTTCCAGGAATATATCCCAAGGAAACAGAAACACCAATAAGAAAGGATATATGCACCCCTATGTGCATAGCAGCACAATTTACAATAGCTAATATTTGGAAACAACCTAAGTGCCCATCAGCAGATGAGTGGATTAAAAAAACTGTGGAACATCTACACAATGGAATTCTATGCTGCTGTAAAAAAGAAGGAATTCTTACCATTTGCAACAGCATGGATGGAACTGGAGAACACTATGCTAAGCGAAATAAGCCAGTCAGAGAAAGATAAATATCACATGATCTCACTCTTTCGTTGAATACAATGAACAACAGAAACTGATGAACAAAAATAGAACCAGAGACAAAGAAGCGTGGAACAGACTGTACAACCTGTGAAGGAAGGTGGGGAGTGTGGGAGTAAGAGGTCAACCAAAGGACTTGTATGCATGCATATCAGCATAAGCAATGGACAAAGACAGTAGGGTCGGTGAGGGCTTGTTCTTGGGGTGTGGGTGGCCGGGGAGAGGTCAATGGGGGAAAAAGGAGATTCATGTAATACTTTAAACAATAAAGAATATAAATTAAAATAATAATAATAATAACAAATTAGTTTTATGTGTAATAACAATCTCAATATTTCTATTTTTGTAGTTTTGACATTATCCACCATTCTCAAATCCAGTCCCATCATTCACTGTCAGATTTGATTATTGACTTAACTAATATTTTGTTCATTTTGCATGTGTTGATATGTTCCCTGAAATAGTATACTATTCAAATAAACTGAGATTTCATTCTCTAAATATTTATTAATATCTCATTGCCATTGTAAATATTTATGTGTGATGGGGTGACATTTTCTGTGGTTTTATCATTAGTAATGAATTTAAAACATATATATTAATTTCCCAAAAGCACATTTTTAAATTTCAGAATAGAAGTTCTAATGCATAATTGTGCTGTTGTTAGGTTAAGAGTACAAGATCAGAATGGGGGATGTAGTTTGCAAATCAATCTATTTTTTTTTCAAATAGGGTATATATTATAGATGCTATGACATTTTAGTTACTATGTTACTAGTCTATTTCATTCGTATCTTCCCCATTCCTTCTATTCACTTTATATTACTTTTAGTATTGCATTACTCATAGGTAAAATGTTGTATTTCAATGCCATACTGAATAAAGAAGTCCTTGTATAATTATTACAGTCCTGTTACTTTTCAATATTTATAACTTTTGCTGCTCATTTTTGTTATATCCCTCTCTTTTCAACTGTATTAATTTTTCTAAATCCGTCTATAAAAGTCGCTGGAGAGTATTTGTTGAATTGAGCATTCAATCCAATCTCCCTTATCACAATAAAAAAATTCCAAACAGGTATCCAAAAAATATTAATCTCCAGAGGTATAAATATTTTGTTTATATTTATATTTCTTAAAGCAATGATATTTCCAAGGCAAATTGTTGGTCACAATCTGTCCATATATGCCCAATCAAATATTGCATAAATTTTGAAATCAATATTTAAAGGTGGTTGTTATAATGCACATGAAATCATCATATTGCTGAGCATTAATATATTTAATTTAGAGTTTGATAAGCATATACAGATTTGCTCATTTAGGAATGCAGGAAATACTCATTGGATACAGTAATTTTTTTTTAAATGCAGGCCTATGTAGTCATATCTGAGAACTGCAAAGTTGTCACGAAGTATTGCTTTAGTGGAGGGTGGGGGGTAATGGGAGGATAAGGACACATATGTAATACCTTAATCAATAAAGAAAAAATTTAAAAAAAAACTACAGAAAAAAATAAAAAAGAAGTGGTATTGCTTTAATACTCGATAAGGCTCATTTACAATTATCATAATAAAAACTTTTGAGTCTATCTAGCATATGTCAACCTGACTTCTTTTTGGAGAAATTCGGGTCATGATCTAACTTTACTCCTGTCCAGTTACTGCAAAGGGCAGAACTTCCCTCTCTAGCTACCAAGAACACAAGAACCTAGCACTTGTGCCTGCATCCTCACCAACCTTTCAGGTAATTAGCAAGGGTTAGGTGCTCAGAACTGAAGTGGCACAACCTAATACAAATGTAAACCCAAACAAAGGGAACTGGGTGACTGGCAGACAAGGCTCCATGGAAGGAAGACTTTCTTTGTATGTCGTACTCTTTTGTAATTTTTCTTAACACATGCATTCATTACCTATTCAAAAAGAACCTCAATTTCATAAAGTCTATGTATATTCTGCAACATAAGATAGTACATCCATTGCTTGTATATGACTAGATGACTAAGACACTTGAAAATTGCCTAGTAGCCATGGCCAGGTAGCTCCGTAGTTCAGTTGGTTAGAGCATTGTCCCAATATGACAAGGTTCCAGGTTCAATCCCTGGTCAGGGCACATATAAGAAATAACCAATGAATGCATAAGTGAAACAACAAATCAATGTCTCTCTCTCTCTCTCTCTCTCTCTCTCTCTCTCTCTCTCTCTCTCATCAATAATATTTTAAAATAAGAAAATTGCCTTGCATAGCTTTAAAAGTAATACACATTCAATCTTAGCATTATTGTTTTGATTAGAAAACTCTTCCCAAAGAGAATACTAAAGAAACTTCAGTACATTCTGGATAATATAGTGTCAAGAATTTCTAAATGGTAGAATTCCTGAGATTTAACTCTTCCTTTTCCTTAGATCCAGGTATTCTAGAAATGTGCATCCATTTTGAGAACTGTGTGTCTTTCAAAGAGTAACTTATTTCCAAAAAAAAAAAATGTGGAGAGAAAAAAGGTATGAAGAGAAATACCCTCAATAAAAAAAAAATAGTTAATGTAATTATGGGCACACTGGGAAGGAATATAACCAAGAGTAAGACAGAGAGAGTGGAAAGAGAAAGAAAACTCTCTCACCCTCTATACCTTGTACCATACCCTGATATCACAAATGCTCTAACCATAATTTAATGTCAACCATGTTTTTTAGAATGTTAATGACTTAAATTAAATAACACTTTGCATTCAACACAATACATAATACAAGTGCTAAATGACTGTATTTCTCTCTACTCTAAACTGCTGAACTTAGAGTAGACACAAGAACATTCAGTTAAGCCACAAAGTCCTCACTGTGAACCCAAATGATTCTATGAAAACCTATAAATCTTCTATTTTTTTGTTGTTATTTAGAATCTTACACAGGAAAGTTGTAAAATTCCATATATATTTCTGAATTCTATAAATCTTACTATGACACTGTAAGAAGAATGGCACCTCCAAAATAATATTAGAATGAGTAAAGATCTGCTTTCAAATATATGCCATGTACACATTGTTTTGTTTTGTTTTTCTAAAAACAGAGCAGAGCAAGAAGATAGGAGGAAAGTCAAGAACATTATTTCAGAAAAGTGAAACTAGGAATGTTCAGAAGTCGTCAAATGCCCAATTCTACTAGGAGAAAATAAGAACTATTTTGAGAGTTAACTGTTTTCTATTTGAAAATAGTAGCATAGTGTGTGTTGCTTGCATAAAGAAGATAATTTTGTAATAAACAAAGGGGTTGTAAAATTAATATAGAAAACTCTCTGTATTTCATCCATGGAAATAAAGATAACTAATCTTAAATGGCCATATATAGAGAAAACACTTTAAGACAGCATTTTAATTCTATCAACACTTACGTGTCTTCTCCATGCACTGTAGAGATCTCTTACTTGCTCAACCTTACTTGACTAGAGGCAAAGCCAAGTGACATGACTGACAGTTTCATTCTTCTTCTACAACATCAAACTGAATATATTAATTCGTGAACCACACACCCATGAGTAGTCATTGAAGCTGTCAGAATGAAAACTCTGAAAACCAGATAGGGTTTTAGAGGTAATCAATTAATGGAAAAGACTGAAAGCTCAGGAGTTCAAATTTAATTCTGAAGGCAATTAAAAAGCCACTAAGAAATTCACTAGATTCTTAAGGAAAATAACAACATGCCATACAATTTTTAAATTATTATCCTAAAAATAATATGAAGAATAAACCAGAAGAAGAAGTGACTGAAAAGGTCAGGAGGCTATTTCTACATTATAGTTATTGTGTTAGGGTTGACTGGAAATGGAAATTAAGGAAGGTGAAGAAAGTCAGGAAAGTGTGAATGAGAATCATAAGCTTGTTAAATAGAATCATAGAGATGCCATACACAATTATGAATAATATATATATAATTAATATTAATATAGATAATTATGAAAGATGATTTAGAAATACAAATTATAAATTCAGTTGGGACTATATGAAATAGGACGTGACTGATGACAGCTAGAATTTTAAGATAGGAAAGAAGAGATGCTATTTTTTCTGGAGTTTGAATATCATTTTTGAAGAGTAACTTCTTCATTTAAGTCATGAACTCAGAACAGAAATCCAAAAACAGAAATTTGTAATCCATTAGGTAAGGGGGCACACTTGGATCAACAAATGATGAATAGTGACCAAAGAGGGGGAAAATTAAAGACACAGAAAATTATGCTGTCACAGAAGTCAAAGAAGAAAGAATTTCAGTTTTTTCCAAGGTTGAAGAAGGGTCAAGGGAAGTGAGGCAGAAAAAGATTATTTGAGTTTTCCAGTTTTTCAATAAAATTCACATTTTATGATGTTATAATGAAAAATAGTTCATCTTAAAGGATAAGGACTGCCATCACTGACTATATCTAGAAAAAAAGACATATATAAGTAGAATCTAATTCCAAAATAGGTGATTGAAAAATGTTATGAACTGAAGCGGTATTATTGGGAAATATTTATATCTAAATAACTGGTTTGGGTACATAAATTTGGATGTGTTTATTAATTATCACATTGTGGACTCAATTCTCAGTTAAGTGCCTACTCCACCTTTATACCTTTGCTAGCAGTAGCCTCTTAATTATGCTCATTCCATAACTGGCCCAACTTTCTAAAAGTATTTTATTCTGCTTCCTTAGTTTTATCACAGTAAATAGAATTTATGCCATTTGCTTCTATTTCTTTGGAGATCAGCAATGGAGACTAATAGAATGCTGTCAGGAGATTGCACTGAAAAGTTTAAAGAGCATATGTAAAGGCATATTTGTAAATGGGCTAAGAAAGTAAGTCACATACTTTGTTGTATGGAAGTTAGTCACATACTTTGAAGTAGGTACTGACTTTGTGCTTCCTAGGTAAAAGTTTGGGATAAGGGAATCTATAATAATAAAAGTGTAATATGCTAATTAGACTAGACAGCCAAACAACCTTCTAGACGTCCTTCCCGATGAAGCTGCCATGGCGGGGGGCTAGGCAGAAGCAGTTAGGGTGATCGGGCAGGTAGATAGGTGAGCAGTTAGGGGAGATCAGGCAGGCAGGCAAGTGGTTAGGGGCCATCAAGCAGGCAGGCAGATGAGCAGTTAGGAGCCTGTGGTCCTGGATTACAAGAGGGATGTCCAACTGCCAATTTAGGCCTGATCCCATAGTCAGACATCCCCCGAGGGGTCCCGGATTGCAAGAGGTTGCAGGCCGGGCTGAGGGACCCCCCTCCTCCTGTAAATGAATTTTGTGCACCTGGCCTCTAGTTGTATATAACTATTTGATCCTTTAATTAATGTACTTGAGCGTCCCTAAATATAGATCTTACTACCATGAGAGCATTTATCCATTGTTTAAAAACATACACTTGACATTTGTTTAGTGGAATTTAACCTATCTAAAAATTAACAAGATGACAAGTGAATCTTTTAGTTAATGTGGGACAATATAAAAATTTATATATACTTTATAAGTGTAAATCCACAACAGAAAAACACAAGAAGGAAAAACAATGATTTCCCCATAAATAGAAAAGCACAAAACAAACAAAAAGATAAATAAATCATTCTTTAATTATTATTTGAGCTCTATTAACCTCCAACTTAAAAAAAAATTCAAGTCAACCTGTTTTGATAAATAAAACATATCAGTTTTGGGAATACATACATTAGGTATCCTATCTAATAAAAGAGAAACATGGTAATTAGCCGTATGGCCGCTACCCTTCCCATTGGCTAATCAGTGAGATATGCAAATTAATTGCCAACCAAGATGGCGGCCGGCAGCCAGGCAGCTGATGCGAACAGCGAGGCTTGCTTGCTTCCGTGATAGAAGAAGCCAAGCTTCCCCGCCTGCCTTGCCGGCCTCTCAGCTGCACTCTAAGCAACATTGTAACAAATATAGAAGCTAAACAAAACCCTGGGCTTCAGCCTGCAGGACCACAACACTGTAAGCAAAGGCCAGAAACCTACTTTCAGCAGTGAAAGCCTAAGAGCTAGAGCCAAGCCTCAAAGCTAAACCTGGCCCAGAATTTAAAAAAAAAAGAACAAAAAAAAA
>NW_006289293.1:785319-789708 GCF_000327345.1 Myotis davidii
GGAGCGCCCAACCCCCCTGATCGCCCTGCGGCTCTGTGTGTGGCAGGGTGCGGGGCCACAACCTCCCTATCCGCCCTGCTCTGTTCATGACAGGGGAAGGTGCCCCAACCCCCTGATCGGCCCTGCTCTGTGCGTGACGGCGTGGCGCTGCAAACTCCCTATCAACCCTGCCTTGAGTGTGACAGGGAGCGGTGCTCCAACCTCCCAATCGACCCTACCCTGAGCGTGACTAGGGGTGGCATCACAACCTCCCAATCCACCCTGCTCTGTGCATGACAGGGGGCAGCGCCCCAACTCCCCAATTGGCCCTGCTCTGAGCCTGACCAGGGGCTGCACCTAGGGATTGGGCCTGCCCTCTGCCACCCGGGAGCAGGCCTAAGCTAGCAGGTAATTATCTCCCGAGCAGTCCCAGACTGTGAGAGGGCACAGGCTGGGCTGAGAGACCCTCTCTCCGCCCCCCGAGTGCACAAATTTTTGTGCACCGGGCCTCTAGTATATTATAACAACAAAATATGAGGTGCTATTTAAATCATAAATGTATTCCAAAATAGTCACATTTGTACTTAACTATAAATTCACCCATCCAAAACATTCAGGAGATTGGTTAATAAATTCCACTATAAATAAAATAGTTTATTTGAGCCCTAACCAGTTTTGCTCAGTGGAGAGAGCGGTGGTCTACGGACTGAAGGGTCCCGGGTTCAATTCCAGTCAAGGGCATGTACCTTGGTTGCAAGCACGTCCTCAGTAGGGAGTGTGCAGGAGGCAGCTGATCGATGTTTTTCTCCCATTGATGTTTCTAACTCTCTATCCCTCTCCCTTCCTCTCTGTAAAAAAAATCAATAAAAATATATTTAAAAAATATAAGAGGCTGGTCATGTAATCAGGAAGAATCCATTAAAAATAATTTACTTGGTTGTTAACCTATTAAATCATGCATATAAAGACATATAAACCTCAGCTTATTTATATATGCAAAGATTTTCAACATTCTGGATTGTATATTTTTTACACAAACCATTACAATCCTCACAAATATTACAGTACCTATTAACTTTTCAAAAATAAGCTCAAAGTGACAAAGAAATACAATAATAATAAGATATAAAGCTTGAAAGAAAATAGTTGGCTCGACTTTCAAACCAATAACAGTTTTAAAGGCATAAATACCATTCGATGAAAATATTCTAGGAAATTTTGCAGTCCAGTTGTTTTCCTGCGTTAGTCACTTTTTAAATACCCTGTAAACAATTGACTACACCTATAAACTGGACAGGGTCAGTGATTTTTGGCAAAAAAATTCCAACAGGTATTATTTGCCACACAATCACTACAGAATCACTCTGGTAAACTGCTGGGTTTTTGTTGTTGTTATTGTTATTGTTGAGGATAATCTCCTTTTTAATTTATCTTGATTGTTGAAAGTATTACACATGACCCCTTTGCTTGTTCGTTTTTTCCCCATTGGCCTCCCTCCACCCCACACCTGCCCCTCCCAGACCTTTACCACTCTATTGTCTGTGTCCATGGGCTATGCATATATGCATATAAGTTACTGGGTTAATCACTCCAGATAAGTTATTGTAGTCATAAAATGTAATTTAGATAAAAACCTAAAAGGTCTACATTTTTATTTTAAAAACTACATAGAATTGCCATACTCAACCCTGCTTTACCAAGATGAAAGATATGCAAATAACACTATAAATTTTCAAAATTTGGCATTTAGTTTCCTTGAGGAAAATTCTGTAACTTTAAGGAGAAGGGGGTGATACAATTGATACAAATGATCCACTGTTCTTTTGACCTACCTTTCTTTAACTTAAATATTCTGTATCATTCATAAAAACAAGAAACTGCCCTGGCTTGCTTTGCTCAGTGGGTAGCACGTCGGCCTGCAGACTGAAAGGTCCCAGGTTCGATTCCATTCAATGGCACATGACTGAGTTGCAACCTCGATCCCCAGTGTGGGGGCATGCAGGAGGCAGCAGATCAATGATTCTGTCTCATCATTGGTGTTTCTATCTCTCTCTCCCTGTCCCTTCCTCTCTGAAATCAATAAAAAAATATTAAAAACAAGAAACTGTAGGTCACCATCAGAACTATGTCAGGCCCATAAACACCCTGCTAATTCCCAATACATAGTACACAAATTAACTATCATTTAGTGAAGTAGTATCGAGGCATCCCAGTATTCCATCCAAATCTGCCTCAATAGTGTATACTAAAGACATAAGCACATTAATGAATGCCAAGTTCTAGTTACAAAATTAAGGCTTACTTAAAAGGAAAACATAAAGATATTCTTGAGTAAAAATCAACAGTAATTTATAAGCAGCAAATAACCAGAACAGCACTTTTTGTGTAGCAAGAATGTAGCTTCCACCCCAATTATCTCAAATGACTTCATTATGTTCTAAATACAGATAAAATACTTTTTGTTTGATATTTCTCTTGAAAGCTCCTTTTTTAGATTCATCAGAAGAGAAAAGCACCAAGGTCACCTGTCAATAACGGAACAAACCCTCAGTAAATTACTGTGCTTCACAAATAAATTCCGCATCAGTAATTAAAACCAGGCCTCTCTGGTCCTGTGTTATCAGCTCATCAAATTCATTGCTCATCTAGAATAACAGATCCACATCTGCAGTCATTACAGCACGCCAGATAAATCAATCCTCTCAATGATGCTTTGAGCCATCTCTGCTCCCTTTTAACCAGCCCGATATTTATTTCCCCCTGACACTTCTGACATTCTATTTACTGTAGGCAAATGGAACTCATACGGCACCTTGTAATGGCTTTACCAAATCCCATTGTGGGGCATATCTTAGAAGACTGATGGTTGCAATAAACAAGGTTTTATGGTGTAAGTGTGAGCTTCCAACTTTTTTCCCCTAGATTTGACTTCTGCTGTGAAGGTTTATTACACTTGATTGCAGGTGGAAGACTAGTAACCATTTAGAGCTTTGTTAACTAAAAGTCAGCGAGAAAACTTTTGAGCTGATGTCAGTGTTTCTTGTCTTTCTTTTATTTTTTATTAATTTAATTCTCTATCAAAGGAGTCTTGAACAGAAGGTTGCAACTCCAAAGTCCATAGAATATCAAAAATAAAACTATTACTAATTAATTCCTTTGCTGTTTTGAGATTTAAAAAGAAGAAACCATCACAAGGTTAAAAAAAAGGTTTTAAAATTATTATTCTTAAAAGGATATGAGCACACTGAGAAAAATTATATACAACCTAAATGCAAAAGTTCATGCATTTTCATACAAAAAGCTTTTGTGAAATGGTATAATAAGCAATTTGAGGAAAATATGGATAGTAATCATGCTTTTGAACAAAATTGGCATTTTTAAAGAGCCCCCTTTTTTATCTTCACAAATGAACCAATACTCTGAAGAAAAATAAAATTAGAAATTGTAATAGTTGTGTTATTCCAGCTGACAAATTTTTGGTGGCTCTGCACAAACTATTTTTTCACTGAACTACACTAACTTTTGTGGCAGCAATTATGCAGGGCTCAGAGAGACTCACATTAAATTAATGTCACAATATTAGTGGATCTCACTCTTGGCATATAGTAAACATTTATTTATGACACATACTTGACAGAAGCACTGTCAACTTCTTTTCTGTTTCTTTTTTTTCTTGACAAGCACAAAGCTAAAGCACATAGTAGGTTGTGAATGCTGAGATCACTTTCTGAATTTTGATTTAAAATAGTAGGATATACTCTTTTCCTTTATGAAAACTCCATATTTATCAGTCTTATGTTCTGATTATACTCTTCTCAGAGGCCAAAGTTTGAATATATTGTGTTTTGAAATAATCACCTAAAGCATCCCTCCTCCCTAAGCCTGTCCTGAGAGTTTGTGTTTAGGATGGCCTAGATAGAATCAACAGGCTCACCACTTCCTTTTAAACATACCAAGAAAGGTCTTATTTATTCAAGGGCTGATAGGAGGTCTTTCATCCCAGACACTGTTTTCCAATTATCATTGGCTATTGAGGCCAAGCAAAAGAAACAAACTTCATTGTCTTTATAAACTGCCATGTTACTTATAGCTGAAAGACAGAAGCCACAGAAATGCAGAACTAAATGAGGTCTTAGAGATTACAGATGAGAAAACAAGAGATGATAACAAGCTGAGCTGAAGTGCCCAAGGTCACACAGTTAGATAATGGATGAATGGTGGAATTCAAGAGCCCAGATCTCTGAGCTTCACTCCTATTTAAATAATAGCCATGATCATTAATAGTTTCAGCCAGCATGCTTTCTTTTTTTTTAATTTCTTTATTGGTTAAGGTATTGCAAATGTGTCCTCATTTCCCATTAACCCCCAACCTCCCCACCCCCACTCATGCTCTTATCCCCCTGTTGTCTG
>NW_006289293.1:789739-795753 GCF_000327345.1 Myotis davidii
TAAGCCCTGTCAGTATCTTGCTTTTTTTGTGCTGTCCCTGAAGTAACAGCAGGTCTCAGCTGAAGAAACCTGTGATCTATACTTGTAAGCCTTCCAAAAACAGGGATAGGGAAGTACCATTTTTTAACTCCCAGCTCAAATCCCAATTCCTGACACACAGTAATTGTTCAACAGATACTTGTTTAGTGAGTGAAGTCAGGCAAATTCAAGATTCCCTCCTTCAAGTTCATGAATGGGAAGAAGGAATGTAGGAGAAAGATACACCAAAATTATTTAATTACATACTAGTGAGAAGGATATTTTACCTCTCCAATTTTCATACATGCTATGCTAAGACAGTCCACAAAGATGCCAGACAGAACAAAGTAGTGCGAATAATTTTTATGGTCTTTTATATTTGACAATCTCAAAAAAGGAAAGTTAAGCTTCATAACATCCTGTACGATGTAGTTAAATACTATTATCCACATTTTACAGAAGGTAAATTCAGGAGCAAAATGTGTGAAGTTGGATGTTCACACTCAAATGGGAAGTTTATGACAACATTGACAATGTAATCTATGAACCCTGATTTTCAATGCTTAACACAACCAGTTGTATCAGTTATAATGCCTGAGTGATGATAATAAAAGCTATTTTTTATAACACTTTTCCTGGTAGGAGTTCAAAGTCCTCTACAAATACACTGTCTGCCCAGTAGTTTTGTAAATAACAATCTACAGATGACAAAGAAAAGTAACCCTAATCCCCAAACCCCACTGAGGTGTTCTAAATTTCAAAAAGTAATTATTTTTAATCAGGAAATTTTGGTGATATTTTTGGACCTTGTATTAGGAACTATAGCATTTTCTAATTACAAATTATATTAATTTTAAATAACAAGATATCATTACCACACTTGAAAAGTGTGATGGACAGGCTGAAATGCTTAACCCACTAGAATGTTTCCTTTCTCTCTTTGTTTTCACTAACCCAAATCAAATATACCAAGTTACAGGGCTTCTAATGTGTAATGAAAATTAAAATTATTAAAAACTAAAATAAATAGAATAAAGGAAACTAAAATAAGCATTATAGTATATGAAATGATTAGGTCCAAATATGTACCTCAAATCTACTTATAACATGAATTGGTAATTTTGTTTCTTTTTAGGTTGTATAAGCATATGATATGAGCAAAATTCATTACAAATATTTTAAATCAAACTTCAGCCCCAATACTCATTACCTGTTTCTTTACTAAGAAAAACCAAGTCATATTCTTTCTCAATCTTTTTATAGATCCATAAAAAATAGTTTTATTTTGAACAACAAAAGTTTGCTGTTGGCCTAAGGTTTCCAGATTTGTTACTGTCTTCTATTAGAATCACAATGAGCAAAAACAATATTAAAATTTTATTTTTAATGGTAAAATTTTAGCTTATACCTTGTCAAATCTGTAGCTACATTAGATTTATTAATTTAAAAATTGAAAACTCATGCATGAAATATATCCACTAAAAAGGTCCTGGCAAAGCAATACGATGTATAGAACTACACAAAGACTGATTGGATTGTAAAGTCTATGGAACCAGAATACAATGGATCTGTGTTCTAGGACATATGAGAATGGAATCCAATCTACCTCTCTTCTTCTTGACAATAGAGACAGAAGTGTGCCTGGAACATTAAGTAGTAGACCCAAAACTGGAATCATGTATCTGTGACTAACTAATCTTCACATTTTGCTCAATCATTTTACATTAATTCCTTGTTCCTTGATGTCTTCATGATTTATTTGATGTTTGTAACCGTGATTCTCCCACCCTAAACCACTGAATATTTAGATGAGATCTGAAAATGTATATGTTTAACACACTCCCCTGCAGACTACAATGCTCCCCAAAGCTTAAGAATCACTGGTTTATAATGTTACTGAGTGACATTGTCAGTTAAAAAGGTTATTATAATCCTATATAATAAAAGGCTAATATGCAAATCATCTGAATGGCAGAACGAACAGTGACTATGATGCGCACTGACCACCAGGGGACAGACACTCAAAGCAGGAGCTGCCCTCTGGTGGTCAGTGTGCTCCCACAGAGAGAGCGTCGCTCAGCCAGAAGCCCTGAGCTGGCCTCATGGCTAGAGAGCTCAACGGAGGTGGCAGGAGCCTCTCCCACCTCTGCAGCAGCGCTAAGGATGTCCAACTGGTGGCTTAGGCGAGGAGCGGGACTAAGCCGGCAGTCACACATCCCCCAAGGGCTCCCAGACTACGAGAGGGCACAGGCCAGGTTGAGGGACACCCCCCCTCCCTGCACCGGGCCTCTAATAAAGAGTATAAGGGGTTTACTCAATATTGTACCTGGTTTTCTCTCCAATAGTATAGAAGTAAACATCCCATGTTGCAAAGATCATTAACCTTATAGGCCACTGAAGTTCATTTACTGTGTGGGTAGTGCTCTAGGTCAGAAAACTCACTTAGGTGGGTCCCGGGATATACTCTCTGAGAGTAAACTGTGAAAGAAACAGGACAGTTTACAACCAATGAGACAAACAAGATGGTTATTATTATCTCCACTTTACAAATAAGGAAAGAGACTCAACAAGGCCAAATGATTTTGCCATGGCTACATGTTTGTAAATTCTGGAATCATGACTTCAACTTGGTTCTTCTGACTCTTGTCCAGTTTCTGGTGTCTTTCAATTTTATTATGACACCTTCCTGGTAAGTAGAATGCATATCTTTGAATTTAATGTTTCAAAAGACCAGTGTACAATTATTTTACATTTTACAAATGCAGTATATACCTTACCAACAATATTCATTTAAGCAGGCAATGCAAGAACACAATATACTAACCAGACTCAGACACAACTATTATCTGGTGCCAAAGATCATCAGTGAAGTGCATTCTTCAGCATGTGCCAACACACTAAGTAGGAGAGGATTTGAAAAATAATTAAGCCTCGTGTTTTTTTTCCTTTTGTAATATCCCCTAAAGAAAATAACTTTTGAACAAGTTGAATGTGTACATCAATGAGTGCAAATTCATATGTAACGCTGTCTGAACAGAATGGTAAAGTGGGTGTGGTTCAACAGGGGCGGCTACCTAACAAGGGCTTTCTACACATATAGGATGAACTATAGTAGTTCTTTTATCATTTATTAGCAGTAGAACTCCATGCAAGTCATTTTCTCTCCCCATAAAATGGCAGAAGAGACTACCTAACTCACAAAGTTTTATGAAGATGCAGTGAGAAATTAAATGTAAAAGCACTTTGTAAAGCATGAAAGCTATTGATTTGGAGTAGGTTAGTAGGTAAGAGTTTATAACTCCATTACAAACTTTTGAAGATAAAGAGCCACATCTTAGTTATCTTTAACATTTCCATAATGTCTTGTTCAGATAGGACATTATACACAGCTGGCATTTATTCATTTTTCATTCACTCAGCAAACCTGTTTATTGAATAGAGTTGTTAAATTGAATTAAATAAAATGTAAAAAGAAAATCCACTCTCGATTCCCCAAGGTTACCGTTCTACTACTTTTAAAATAATTTTCAAATTATTTTTAATGTATCTAAGAGCTAGAATATAGAGTCCACTTTCATAAATGAAAGCATAAATCACTTATGGACTGTATTCCTTATTAATGAGGAAAATAAAAACTATGTTATAATATGTGTCTTATCTTTATGCAAAAGCCTTGTTTCTTTAGCAAGGTCAGCTATATAGGGCTTCCATTCAAGTACTGTATATGAAATAGGCAGATGTTTATGTAATATAATTTGAGAGGTATTTGGGATATACCTCTTGCCCCAGATGCTTTCCTCAGCTTCTTGGTTTTGTTAAAAACTCTTGGATCAAGGAACTTTTTTATTTTCCTTTTGGACCCTGAAGGCTTCAATCTTCAAAATTCCTATAAAAATACAAGTCAAATAACTCAAGGAGAAATTATAACTTGAACTACCATGACAATGCTGTTTTTTAGTTTGACAGGCCTCTGAGAAAAAAGCCATGAAACAGCATTCCTCACCCTAGCTGGTTTAGCTCAGTGAATAGATCATCAGCCTGTGGACCAAAGGGTCCCGGGTTGGATTCCAGTCAAGGACACATACCTTGATTGCAGGCTCCTCCCTGGCTCTGGACCTGATCAGGTCTCCTGCAGGAGGCAACCAATCGATGTGCTTCTCTCACTTCTATGTTTCTCTCTGTCTTTCCCTCTCTCTTCCACTCTCCCTAAAAAAAAAAATCAATGGAAAAATATCCTTGGGTAAGGATTAACAACAAAAACAAAAACTGAAAGAAAAGAAACTGCATTTCCCAAAGTAAGTATGAGAAACACCAATATCAGGACAGTCTCTGTGAAAACACAGGTGTTCTATTATTAGAAAAATTTAGAAAATTCTGACTATTATATTTTTCCACTTATATTTGCATAAATGTGATCAACATTAGCATTTTACAGGCTAGAGGTTGTAAGTGCTATCATTAAGAAACCTATTTAGGAGAGACAAAATGAGAGTCAAATCTGCAGACATGTCCTGTGCCTTGTCCCGGAGCATAGGAGAAACAACTAAATCGAATAACATCCACCTGGAATTGGTGAAGTAGACATAGCTGGTGAGACAATTTGCAGCCAGGAAGGGCAGAGGACACCTGCAGAACAGTAAGGATTGGGGATCTGGGCTGGAGAGAGTTGTAAGACCTCTGAGCCAAGAGAGTCAGAAGGAAGTTCGTGTCCTTTGGGGAGAGGCATAATAGCTGACTGTGGAAAGGAAGTCCACAGGGCTTGTGGTGGCAGGAGATTCTAGATCTAAGTCCACAGCCACGAGAAGCTGAGCCCAGAAGGAGCAGCCTGAAGAACTGCCCAAGCCACATGGTGTGGGGAGGAGAGGGGGGAGAAACTCGCAGTGGCATGGTTTCCCCTCTTTATGGTTGTTGCTTTTATTTGCTAAACACAGTTCATAGAATCTTTCAAATACAAACACTCACATGTGGCTGAGGTGCAGGTGGAGGTGCAGACTTGTGGAGTCTGGGGAGAGGCTATGGAGGAGAGCAGGTCAGGGAGAGATGACTGGGAGTCCAGCACTGGGACATTCCTGACCCTCCAGAACTAAGCAGCCATTTTTCTTGTGAAGAGCTAGCCCCTCCCAGCAGTCTCCAGACAACCAATACAGCCACACCCAGACTATACCCTGAGTGGTACAAGGAACACAAACAAACAGAATAGTCCTAAAGAGCCCTCAGGGACTGGGTTGAAGAGAGGCCATTGAGGCACAGAAAGTTCTATAACAACCTCCCTAACTATAGCCCTGTAAGAAACAGCAGCTTGAGAGATTAAGATTGACATCAGGCAGACAGGCAGAGTGGGCAGATTGGTCCTGCTGGATGGCTGGCAAGGCTGTGGAGATAGACAAAAACAGAGGAGCAGTGGATCGCCTAGAACTTCAACATGGTGCTGACTGCCTAACAGGATACCTCCTGTATACTGAACCAAGGTCCTCCCCATAATAATTCAAGTCCATAACCTTACTTTCTGTATATAAGTTCTGCCTCTACAGATTCCGCCCCCACTCTCTTTTCTGGGTGTTTTCTGTTTACATTTTTATGTTTATCTGTTTATTCTGTGGTATTTTCTCCCCATATACACATTTTTTCTTTTCCGTCTTTGTTCTTCTTTTTCTCTTCTCTCTTGCCATTTTTTTCTTTCCTCGATATCAGTTTTTCTCTCTTTTCTATCCCCTAACTTTATTTTCTCTGGTGGTCACTTATATTGGGATTATTGGTATGGTAGGTACCATTTGTGTTGTGTCTTGTCAAGTTCTATTTGGAGCTGTTTGGTCAATGCAGTAGAGAGCGAGCCACATAACCAGACACCCTGAGAGGAGACTCCATCCACAAATGGGACAATAACACTCAAAGACCCAACTACACCAAGAGAACCCAAATATCCCAAGTAGGAGGCATATTTAGATTGCCCAGCCCAGAAGACCAGCGAAATTGCACCACTGGGTCCCATAAAACAT
>NW_006289293.1:804857-805563 GCF_000327345.1 Myotis davidii
CCCTACCCCCTCCCAGCAGTCTCCAGACAACCAATACAGCCACACCCAGACTATACCCTGAGTGGTACAAGGAACACAAACAAACAGAATAGTCCTAAAGAGCCCTCAGGGACTGGGTTGAAGAGAGGCCATTGAGGCACAGAAAGTTCTATAACAACCTCCCTAACTATAGCCCTGTAAGAAACAGCAGCTTGAGAGATTAAGATTGACATCAGGCAGACAGGCAGAGTGGGCAGATTGGTCCTGCTGGATGGCTGGCAAGGCTGTGGAGATAGACAAAAACAGAGGAGCAGTGGATCGCCTAGAACTTCAACATGGTGCTGACTGCCTAACAGGAAACTGAGATGTGGCAGACAGAAACAAAAAGAATGGGATCTTAAACCAGGCCCCATGGGGCCTTAAAACTCAGCTGAAATGAATGACACTTAACTTTTTTATTTTATTTATTTATTTTTCTTTAATTATTTTTTTCTTCATTTTCTTTTTTTTTGTTTATTTTTTCGCATTATTTTTTCTTCATTTGATTTTTAGTTTTTATTTTTATTTTATCTTATTATTTATTTATTTTTTCTTTCTCTTTTTTTTCTTCTTATCCACTCATCCTCTTTCTACCTCCTGTATACTGAACCAAGGTCCTCCCCATAATAATTCAAGTCCATAACCTTACTTTCTGTATATAAGTTCTGCCTCTACAGATTCCGCCCCC
>NW_006289293.1:805722-808477 GCF_000327345.1 Myotis davidii
TTCTCTTTTCTCAAGTGGTTACTTATATCGGGGTTATCTATGTCATGAGTACATTCATGCTTTGTTCCCTTTGGGTCATGTCTTGTTAAGGAGAATTTGGAGCTGTTTGGTCAATGCAGTAGAGAGCGAGCCACATAACCAGACACCCTGAGAGGAGACTCCATCCACAAATGGGACAATAACACTCAAAGACCCAACTACACCAAGAGAACCCAAATATCCCAAGTAGGAGGCATATTTAGATTGCCCAGCCCAGAAGACCAGCGAAATTGCACCACTGGGTCCCATAAAACATCTACTATACAGGACAAACTCAAAAAATCTGGGTGACATAGCAGTTTGATCTTATATGTAGAAACAATCATAAAGGAAAAACAAAAATGGGGTGACAAAGAAACAACCATCATTCAAAAGAAAGGGAGAATGAGCAGAAAAAGAAATAAACAAAATTGAGACAAGCAATTTGTCAGATAAAGAATTCAGAGCAATGGTTTTAAGGACACTGAAAAGGGTGGAAGAAAAATTAAACATGTGTAATTATCTGTAAGAAATGAAGCAGAATCAAAAGAAAATAAATAATTACATAGCCACAATAAAGAACACAATGGAAAGTTTCAACAGTAGACTAAAAGAAATTAAGGACCACATCAGTGAGTTAGAAGACAAGGTAGAAAAACCTCCCAAGCAGATCAGCAACTGGAAAGAAAACAGCAGAAGGAGAGCCTAAGGGACTTAAACAGCAGGAGGAGAACCTAAGGGACCTATGGGACAACATGAAACAAAACAACACCCACATAATAGGGGTTCCAGAGGAAGAGGAAGCTGAGCAAAGAAAACTTGTTGAAGAAATAAAGACAAAAAACTTCCCTGACTTTGGGAAGAAAAAAAGTCATTCAAGTCCAAGAAGCACATAGAGTCCCAAATAAGATGAACCCCAATACACCCACAGCAAGACACATCATAATTAAATTGGCAAACATCAATGACAAAGTAAGAACCTTAAAGGCTGCTAGAGAGAGACAGAAAGTTACCTACAACACATCTCTGATTAGAATATCAACTGATTTTCCAATGGAAACACATCAGGCCAGAAGGGAATGGAATGAAATATACAACGTGATGCAAAGCAAGGGAATGAGTCCAAGAATCCTATACCCAGCAAAGCTATCATTCAAAATTGAAGGTGGAATCAGGAGCTTCACAGACAAAAAAGGGCTAAGGGAGTTTATTACCACCAAGACAGAAATGCAAGAAATGCTAAAGGAACTGCTCTAAAAAGGACAAATAGAAAGGGAAGGAGGAATACAGGCATAAGAATAAGAGTGATGACAAACAAGTTCCTATCCTATCTAATAAAGATGGAATATGCAAATTGGCCATAATGCCATCACAAAGATGGTGGTGCCCACATTGGAGGCAGGGTTTCTGTAACATAAAATGGCTGTGCCCTCAGCAGAGGCAGGGTTTCCATAACACAAGATGGCTGCACCCACAGCAGAGGCCGAGTTCCCATAATAAGCCTTAAGGAGCAATCAGCAGGGAGCTGAGGCTGCATGGTGCTGGGCCGGGACAGGAGACCTGAGGCCCCCTACCCAGTGGGGCTTGACAGGGGACCTCATATCCTGCCCCCTACATGGTAGTGCTTGAAAGGGTACCTCAGGCCATGCTCCCTGACCCAGCACCGGGACTTGAAAGGGGATCTCAAGCCATACAACCCCACCCCAGTGCTGGGCCAGGGGATCTCAGGCTGCTCCCCCCACCCCAGGCCAGGAGACCTGAGGTTGCACCTCCCTCTCAGCAGGGCTTGATGGGGGATTTCAGGCCACATCCCCTGCCTGGTGGGTCTTGACGGAGGACCTCAGGCCATGCCCCCTGCCCAGTGGGGCTTGATGGGGGATCTCAGGTTGTGTCCTACACCCAGCAGGGCTTGATAGGGTACCTCAAGGCATGCCTCTTGCCCCAGACCAGACTGGGGAACCTCAGGTCATGCCCCCTGCCCCAGCACCAGGCCAGGGGACCTCAGGCTCCCCACCCACCCAGCAGGGCTTTACAGGGGACCTCAGGTACACCACAAGCCCTGGTGCTGGGCCAAAGGACCTCAGGCCATGCCCCCAACCCCAGCGCTGGGCCGGGGGATTTGAGAGTGCACTGGGAGACCTGAGGCTGTGCCCCGCACCCAGTGGGGTTTGACGGGGGACCTCAGGCCACACCACCTGCCCTGGTGACAGGCCAAAGGACCTCAGGCCATGCTCCGACCCCAGCGCTGGGCCAGGGGACCTGAGAGTGTGCTGGGGGACCTGAAGCTGCGCCCCCCACCCAGTGGGGCTTGATGGGGGAATGGAAGCTGTGACCCCCACCCTGCGGGACTTGACTAGGGCCCTGAGCCTGTGTCCCCCAACCAAGTGGGGCTTGATGAGGGACCTGAAGCTGCAGCCCCACACCCCACCAGGCCAGGAGACCTGAGGCTGTGCCCCCAGCCTGGTGGGGCTTGACAAGGGTGGGGCCAGTTGGGTCTGGGTTTCAAGCAATTTTGAGGTGCTGTGGGCGGGGACTTGACTCTGGGTCCCATGGCGTGGCCCAGACTCTGATAAGAGGAAGATTTTTGTATACATTTAACTAATTTTCTTTCATCTCTGACACTTCTATTATAGAGAAAGGGCAAATAGCAATATTAAAATACTTCCTCTAATTAATCCCCTTTTAATGTGCACAAATTTCATGCATTGGGCCACTAGTATTGTTATGATTAACAAAA
>NW_006289293.1:808814-811842 GCF_000327345.1 Myotis davidii
CATCTTCTCGGATAACAATGGCATAAAATTAGAAATCAACTACAATAAAAACAATAAAAAAATCAAACACTTGGAGACTAAATGGCATGCTATTAAACAATGATTGGGTTACCAAAGAGATCAAACAACAAATAAAAAGCATCCTGGAAACAAATGACAATAAAAACACAACAATCCAAAATCTATGGGACACAGTGAAAACACTCCTCAGTGGTAAGTTCAGAGCTCTACAGGCCTACCTCAAAAAATAAGAAAAATAGTAATAAATAATCTAACCCTACAACTTAAAGAACTAGAAAGAGAGCAACAAGAAAAGCCCAGAGTAAGCAGAGTAAGCAGAAAGGAAATAATAAAGATCAGAGTGGAAATAAATGACATAGAGAAAAAAAATACTAAAAAATATCAATAAAACCAAGAGCTTGTTCTTTGAAAGGATAAACAAGATTGATGAACCTATTGCCAGGATCACCAGGAAACAAAGAAAGGGGACCCAAATAAACAAAATCAGAAAGGAAAGGGGTGAAATAGCAACAGACCCCACACACATGCAAAGGATTGTAAAGAAAAAATACTATGACCAATTCTACCCAACAAAATGGACAACCTTGTCAAAATGGACATATTCCTAGAAAAATACGACCTTCCAAAACTCAATCAAGAAGAATCAAAAAATCCTAATAGGCAGATGAAATTGAAAGAGTAATTAAAAAAAAATCTTCTAGCAAACAAAAGCCCTGAAGTAGAGGGCTTCACAGGGAGTTTTACCAAACATTCAAAGAACAACTAAAACCTATCTTTCTCAGAAAATTCCAAAAAATTCAATAGGATGGCACACTCGTTAGCTCGTTCTTTGAAGCCAGCATTACCATAATCCCAAAAGCAGATAAAAACAGTACAAAGGAAGAGAATTACAGGACAATATCCCTGATAAACATAGATGCTCAAATCCGAAACAAAATTCTAGCAAATTAGATCCAGCATTACATTATAAAAATCATACCCCATTACCAAGTGGAATTTATTCCAGGGATGCAAGGCTGGTATAATATCCACAAATCAATAAACGTGATACATCACATAAACAAATTGAGAGACAAAAATCACATAATCATATCAATTTATACAGAAAAGGCATTTGACAAAATCCAAAACCTTTTCCTGATAAAAACTCTCAGTAAGGTGGGAATAGAGAGATCATACCCCAATAAAATAAAAGCCTTATATGACAAACCTATAGCCAACATCATATTCAATAGACAAAAATTAAAACCATTTTCCTTAAGAACAAGAACAAGACAGGGATGCACACTTTCACCACTCCTGTTTGACAAAGTACTGGTAGTGTTAGCCATAGCAATCAGGCAAGAAGAAGAAACAAATTGCATCAAAACTGGAAAAGAAGAAGTAAAATGGTCATTATTCACAGATGACATGATATTGTACATAGAAAACCCTAAAGAATCCATCAAAGTACTACTAGAATTAATAAATAAATTTGGCAATGTTGCAGGATATAAACTTAACACCCAGAAACCTATGGGTTTTTTTATACACCAATAATGAACTCACAGAAAGAGAAACTAAAGAAACAATCCCATTTACAATTGCAACAAAACAAAATTAAGATACCTAGGAATAAACTTAACCAAGGAGGTAAAGTACCTGTTCTCAGAAAATTGTAGTACACTGAAAAAAGAGATAGTGGAAGTCATAAAAAAAATAGAAGAATATACTGTATTCTTGGATTGGTAGAATCAACATCATTAAAATATCCATAGTACCCAAAGCAATCCATACATTCAATGCAATTCTCATTAAAATACCAATGGCATATTTCACAGGCCTAGAACAAACACTCCAAAAATTCATCTGGAATAAAAATAAATACCCAAAAACCCTAATAGCTGCAGCAATCCTGAGAAAGAAGATAAGAACATACAATGGAGTCAAGACAGTTGCTTTAATAAATGGTGTTGGGAAAATTGGATAGATACGTGCAAAAAAAAAATGAAACTAGACCACCAATTCACACCATACTCAAAAATAAATTCAAAATGGATAAAAGACTTAAACGTAAGGTGGGAAACCACAAAAGTCTTAGAAGAATCCACATATGCTGGAGCAATATCTTCACCGATACAGCTCCTAGGGCAATGGAAACTAAAGAGAAAATAAACAAATGGGACTACATCAAAATAAAAAGCTTCTGCACAGCAAAAGAAACCATCAACAAAACAACAAGAAAGCCCACTGCATGGGAGAACATATTTGCCAATGTTATCACTGATAAGAGTTTAATCTCCAACAGTAACAGGGAACTCATACAACCTAACAAAAGGAAGAAAAACAGTCCAATGAAAAAATGTGCAACAGACCTAAGTAGATACTTTTCAAAAGAGGACATACAGGCCGAGACCGGTTTGGCTCAGTGGATAGAGCATCGGCCTGCAGACTGAAAGGTCCCAGGTTCGATTCCGGTCAGGGGCATGTACCTGGGTTGCAGCTGATCGATTTTTCTCTCCCATCGATGTTTCTAACTCTCTATCTCCCTCCCTTTCTCTCTGTGAAAAATCAATAAAATATATTTTTTTTAAAAAAAGAGGACATACAGAAGGCCAAGAGACGTATGAAAACATGCTCAAAGTCACTAATCCTCTGAGAGATGCAAATCAAAATGACAATGAGGTACCACCTCACATTTGTCAGAATGGCTAGAATAAACACTTCAAATAACGACAAGTGTTGGCAAGGTTGTGGAGAAAAGGGAATTCTCATACACTGCTGGTAGGAATTCAGAATAGTGCAGCCTCTGTAGAAAACAGTATGGATTTTCCTTAAGAAATTAAATCTGGAACTCCCATTTGACCCAGTGATCCCACTTCTAGGAAAATCATAAACACTAGCCAGAAAGGTAATATGAACCTCTATGTTCATAGCAGCACAATTTACAATATCTAAGATTTGGAAACAGCCTAAGTGCCCATCAGCAGATGAGTGGAGTAAAAAACTGTTACATCTACACAATGGA
>NW_006289293.1:812415-815157 GCF_000327345.1 Myotis davidii
CGGGGCCATCTCCAGTAGGGTGTGTTCAGGAGGCAGCTGATCGATGTTTCAACTCTCTATCCCACTCCCTTCCTCTCCTCTGTAAAAAATCAATAAAATATATTTAAAAAAATAAAAATCATCATTCTCCCCTTTAAAACAAATAAAAGAAAAAAATAAAGAAAAAAAATTTAAAAAAAAAAACAACTCTCAGCAAAGTGGGAAAGGAGGGATGAGAACACAACATAATAAATGTCATACATGAAAAGCCTACAGCCAACATCATACTCAATGGGAAAATCTAAAACAATTTTCCCTAAAAACAGGAACAAGACAGGGATGCCCACTTTCACCACTCTTATTCATCATGGTGCTGGAATTCCTAGCCATAGTGATCAGAAAATAAGAAAAAATAAAAGGCATTCAATGTGAAAAGGATGAAGTAAAATGGTCTTTTTCACAGATGACATGATATTGTACATAGAAAACTCTAAAGAGTCCATCAAAAAACTACTAGATTCAATAAATGAATTTGGCAACATAACAAAATTAATAACTAAAAATTGATGGCATTTTTTACAACAAAAATGAACTCTCAGAATGAGAAACTAAAACAGAATCCCATTTAGCATTGCAAAAAGGTTAAGATACTTAGGAATAACCTTATCCAAGGAAGTAAAAGACCTGTACCTGGAAAAATACAGGACATTGAAAAAGAGATCGAGGAAGATATAAACAAATGGGAGAATATACCATGTTCGTGGATTGGTATAGTCAACATCATTAAAATGCCCATACTGCCCAAAGCAATCTATAGATTCTATGCAATCCCTATTAAAATACTAAGAGCATATTTCACAGATCTAGAAAAAGCACTTCAAAAATTTATATGGTGCCAAAACCGGTTTGGCTCAGTGGATAGAGCATCAGTCTGTGGACTGAAGGGTCCCAGGTTCGATTCTGGTCAAGGACACATGCCTGGGTTGCGGGCTTGGTCCCCTGTGTGGGGAGTGCAAGAAGCAGCCAATCAATGATATTTTTCTCATCATTGATGTTCCTATCTCTCTCTCTCCCTCTCCCTTCCTCTCTGAAATCAATAAACATATATATTTTTAAAAAATAATAAACTCAAAATGGATAAAAGACAAGTGTAAGTCATGAAAGCATAACAATCTTAGAAGAAAGCATAGGCAGCAAAATATCAGGCATCTCTTGTACTGAATTGTTTATCAATACATCTTCGAGGGCAATAGAAACTCAGGGGAAAATAAACAAATGGGACTAATTTAAAATAAAAACTTCACAACAAAAGAAATCATCAACAAAGTAAAAAGAGAGCCCACTGCATGGGAGAACATATTTGCCTATAATACATCCAATAAAGAGGTAATCTCCAAAATACATAGGGAACTTATACAACTTCACAAAAGAAAGAAAAACAATCCAATTAAAAAATGGGCAAAGTACCTAAATAGACACTTCTCCAAGGTGGACATACAGAAGGCCAAAAGGCATATGAAAAATTGCTCAAAGTCACTAATTATCTGAGAGATGTAAATCAAAATGACAATGAGATATCACCACATACCTGTCAGAATGGCTATCAAGAACGCAACAAATGTCAAGAGTTGGTGAGAATATGAAAAAAAAAAGGGGGGAATCATAGTGCACTTCTGATGGGAATGCAGACTGGTGCAGCCACTGTGGAAAACAGTATGGAGTTTCCTCAAAAGATTAAAAATTGAGCTCGCATTTTACCTAGTGATCCCACTTCTACAAATGTAACCTAAGAGATCAGAAAGAATATATGCACCCCTATGTTCAAAGCAGCACAATTTACAATAGCTAAGATCTGGAAACACCCAGTGCCCATCAGCAGATGCATGGTTTAAAAGCTGAGGGACATTTACAGAATGGAATACTACATAGCTATAAAAAAAGAAAACTCTTACTACTTGCAACAGCATGGATAGAACTAGAGAGCATTATGCTAAACAAAAAAAGCCAGTCAGAAGAAAGATAAGTATCACATGGTCTCACTCATATGTGGAATCTAATGAACCAAATAAACTGAGGAGCAAAAATAGAACCAGAAACATAGAAGCATGAACAGACTGTTGAATCTCAGATGGAAAGCTGGGAAGGGTGGATGGGAAGGACAGGAGCATATATCATAACCTGTGGACACAATGGGTTGGTGAGGGCCTGGGGGTGGGAAGGACAGGAGCAGGCTGGAAGAGGTAAATGGGGGATAAAGGAGGACCTATGCAATACATTCAACAATAAAGATTTTAAAATAAATAAATAATAAAATTCTGACAGTAAATATATATACTAATAAAAGAGAAACATGGTAATTGGCATACGACCACTACCCTTCCCATTGGCTAATGAGCGAGATATGCAAATTAACTGGCACCCAAGATGGCGGCCGGCAGCCAGGCAGCTTGAAAATAACATGAGGCTTGCTTGCTTCAGTGACGGAGGACTGCAACGTTCCCCGCCTGCCTTGCAGGCCTCTGAGCCGGCAGTTTGAAACATAGTTACAAATATAGAAGCTAAACAAAACCCCAGAAACATGATTTCAGCGACCCGGGATCTCAGAGCTGGAGTTGCTACAGTGTTTCGATTATAGAACACAAACAAACCAGATACCTGCTTTCAGCAGCAGAGGTCTAAGAGCTAGAGCCAGAGCTAAAGCTGGCCCAGAATAAAAAAAGAAAAAAAAGAAAAAAAGGAGCAGTTGGGAGCTTCAGCCACCCG
>NW_006289293.1:815651-820615 GCF_000327345.1 Myotis davidii
CATGCCCAGTGACTGTTACAGTGGAACAACCAGAAAGATCAGAACAACCTTTTGCTATGAAGCACACTGATCACCAGGGGGCAGATGCTCAACGCAGGAGCTGCCCCCTGGTGGTGAGTGCACTCCCACAGTGGGAGCGCCACTCAGCCAGAAGCAGAGCTCATGGCTGGCAAGTGCAGCAGCGGTGGAGGGAGCCTCTCCAGCCTCCATTGGCAATGCTAAGGAGCAGAAAGCCAAGCGGTAAGGAGCGAGCAGGCGGGTGGTTAGGAGCGAGGGGTTCCAGATTGTGAGAGGGATGTTCGACTGCCAGTTGATCAGGCCTAAACCAGCAGTCAGACATCCCCCAAGTGGTCCCGGATTGCAAGAGGGTGCAGGCCAGGCTGAGGGACACCCTCCAAGCCCCTGCCCTCACACCTATGCATGAATTTTGTGCACCAGGCCTCTAGTAAATAAATAAAAACATATTTTAAAAAAAATAGAGCTAACATACTATTCAGCAATCCCACTACTCAATATGAATCTGAAGGAAATGAAATCTGTATCTCTCATTCCTGCACTCCCATTTTCATTGCAGCATTATTCACAATTGTCAGGATATGAAATCAACCTTAGTGTCTGTCGAAAGATGAATAGATAAAGAAAATGTGATTATATACACAGAGAGACACACACACACCAACACTGGAATATTAATCAGCCTTCAAAAAGAAAGAATTCCTGCCATTTGAAACAAAATGAGAATATGCATGGAGGACATTATGGTAAGTGAAATAAACCAAAGAAAGCAAGTATTTTATGTTATTATTTATATGTGGAATAAATAAAAAATTTAAATCATATGATACTTGTCTTTCTCTGACTGGCTTATTTCACTTAGCAAAATGCTCTCCAGTTACACCCATGCTGTCGCAAAGAGTAAGTTTTCCTTATTTTTAATACCAAGTAGTATTCTGTTGTGTAAATGTACTGTTAACCAGTGTCACAATAAATACAATAAAAATTAATAAATGAATAAATAAAGTTATCTATGTGAGGTGAATGGATGCTTATTAACTTGATTGTGGTAATCATTTCACACTGTAAACATATAAAATCATGGTGTGCTCATTATATATATTCAATTTTATTTGTCAACTAGAGGCCCAGTGAACAAAATTCGTGTACTTGGGGGCGGGTGTCTCAGCCCAGATTGTGAGAGGATGCAGGCCAGGCCTAAGGACCCACCAGTGCATGTCATAGCGACTAGTCAACTGGTCGACTGCTCCTTGGTGGTCAGTACACGTCATAGTGAGCAGTTGAGCAGCCTTAGTGTATCATTAGCATATTACTTTTTGATTGGTTGAATGGCCGACCAGACAACTGGACACTTAGCATATTAGGCTTTTATTATATAGGATTAACCCTCAATAAAACTGAAAAAATGATAAATTGGGAGTGAATCAAACTGGAGCCTCAGTCAGTTGACTCACAGTAAAAACACTTCTAGTCTGAAGAAGTTAAAATCATAGCAATCACTTGACCAATTTGTATGCACTTAGACTGAATTTAATATGGATCACAGTAAAAGTACTCTCTCAGCCTACCCAAATAAAGTATACCTTAACCTAGTAAAAAAAAAATACTACTGAATAAGTTATATATCTTATTTATTAATAAGTCAGTAATTTTTCATTTTTACCTTATAAATTTTTATGTTAAATATTTAATAACTGCTCCATTGAAGAGTCATTTAAGAAACTACAATAACATGGTAAGTATTTTAGAATGAACAACCAACTGAAATAAATAACTTTAAGCACATAAAATCATTATTTGTCAATTTTTCCACTTTACTATATCTTGAAAGGAGACTACATTTTACTGAGTTTCTAAGTTTGTTCATAAAGAATATTCAGGGTTTTTCCCAAGATGCACTAAATTCCCCTACATAAGATGGGTGGGTGTTCACTTTAACCAACACCTCCATGGCTTTGTTATTTTTACAAAAACCAACTCAATGCTAATTAGTTGCCCTCAGTCAAATTAACTGAATTGGCTGTCTGGTTTCTTTCTATGTCGCACAGAATTTTAAACAATTCCATCAATCTGGCAGTTTCGAGTGATATACACAGAAGTTACTAGGGGGGCAGGAATATCACATCACAATGACATGAACAGCAAAGCTGACATGAATAATTAGCAGAATTCACAGTATAGTCTCTTTGACCTGTGTCCACTTAAAATACAAAAATATATGAATATCTTAATGACACAAATGCCATACACAGGTCTCTTAAAAAAGCAACAAAGTCATTCACAAATGGTAGATGGAACCTACACTTAGTTGTCTTTTGACTAACAGCACATACCTCTTAGTATATAGACTATCTAAGAAAATTCTCATTACCTAGAAAAAATAATTGGTAAGTACAATTATGGTTCTTTAAAGATATTCACTCTCCCCTCCTCTCATCCTATCCTTTCCTTCCTTTCCTTTCCTTTCCTTTCCTTTCCTTTCCTTTCCTTTTCTTTCCTTTCCTTTCCTTTTCTTTACTTTCCTTTTCTTTTTTGTTGAAGTTTAGTTTACTACTTTAGAAAATTCAAGAATTGGGCTGAGGTCATAAACAACCGATATTGAAAACTCTTAAAATACTTATGTCTAAAAGAGCCACTAATCCTGACTTGTTATATTGTTACAAACCAGTTTAAACACATGAGAGCTTCCAGTTATGTCCATAAAAAGGTAGATTCTACCTCCTTAAGCAAACATGTCTTTTAAAAAGGTTAAGAAAATTCACAGTTTAAATAAGAGGAAAAAATAATGCAACTCAGGTATGACCTGTGATATTTGAGCTTCTGGATCAAATGTTTTCCCCTGTAGAATAATACCATTCTTGACTTTGTTGTATTATATTAAATTATTAGTATTAGTACAACCTCTTTATCTTTAAAAATGCAAAAGTGGGACCTGGCTGGGTAGCTCAGTTGGTTAGAGTGTTGTTCAGATATACCAAGGTTGCAGGTTTGATCCCAGGTCAGGGCATATACAAGCATCAACCAATGAGTGCATAAATGAGTGCAACAACAAATCAATGTTTCTCACTCTCTCTTTTCCCCTACTCTCCTCTCTCTAAAATCAATAAAGAAAAAAATTAAAAAGTAATGCAAAAGTAATAACTGGCAGCACTTCTAATAAATGCAGAAAGTCTAACCTAGTTCTTACATTGGAGGGTAATGGAGAAAAAGGCCAAGTTTTGTTGTACTGAGTAAAAGAAATCTACATGAGCTTAAGTTACAATAATTTGAAGTTATAAATCAGAATATTATCTTCCTTTTATTCTACATGTCATTATTTTCTAGAAACTGTTGAGCAAATAGAATGTACTTTCCAGTAATGTTTCACAGAGTAAATAATTTTACGACAAACTCAGTGGAATAGAATGCTTATGCTGGAGTGAACATTCACCAGAGGGCACTGTACTGCATAAAAACAGATAAGCCAAATTCTTCCAGGTATAGTTTAAATGTGTAAAGATAAGGATGCTATGATTTTCCACACCATCCCAAAATAAATGGAAAACAAACTTACTTTTTTTAAAGTACTAAAAACATCCAGACTCTTTTCTTTTCTAAACGTCTATGGAAGCTAAAGATTCTATAATGCATGTATTGACAATACATTATATTATTTTGTTATTTCATGTGTGCACATATTGTTTACCCAGTATGAATAGATAAATCATTTACTTCATGGAATCCACCACATCTGCCCTAGTGCTGAAAATATTAGAACACTACTTAAATTTATTTTAGAGTCTTATATAGAGTTAACCATGATAACAACTTAGAACAACAATCCATCAAATCTCTATTTCATATCCCATAATGGAAGACTGGATCTTTTTCAAATATTAATCTTGTTAATTAGCATTAACTGAGCATTCACTGTGTGACATACCCTGTGCTAAGCCATATAACACACACAAACACATACACTTTATAAAAATACTGTGTTTTTTTTTACTCTATCACCTGATTTGGACAAAATTTCTCACTGTTAAAGTCATGCAAACATTAAATAGTAAAACTAGAAGCAGCTATTTGGGTCTTTTAAACTTTAATAAAATATTCATTATGTTTCAATTAAACACTTCCAATCTATAAGGCTCTTTTTTGTGGAAAGTTGAAATACTCAAGTCTTGTTACTGATTTCAAGGAGAAAACCTAGAAAGCAGCAATTAAATGAATAACATGTTCTCTTCTTTAGCTACAGTTAGGTTTTTTTGGAGATTTTTCCCAAACACAATTGTTCATTTCAACACTATTCATATTATTGGGAAGATGGAATGATCTTTTTGAATATTCTTCTATGAAAATGTGCTTGTGTGTAAATCTGAAACTGCATTGAAGTACACTGAACAGACATTAAACACATCTGGGATATTGATAGAGGCAAGGTGAGCACCTAGTGATAAGTGTGTCATAGTGAATATGGGCCAACCTTGCCTCCCCTACAAAGAACAGGTCATGGAGCCATTAAATGTTGAAAACCAAAGTAAAAATAAAGAATCAAAACTGAGTAAGACTAATTAAGAGAGATTGTTTTAAAACATAAGTTTTTAAGTTGTTTTGAAAGGGGAAGAGAGTCTCAGCGCGCCTTCCAGCCCCGCCGCTTCCCTGCGATCCACTCCTCAGACCTCCACCGCGGAATGGCCCTCAAACGCCAGTCCTCGCTCCCGCTGCAAGGGAAGAAACCCAAAGTGCCTCCAGCCCCCAAGCCGGAGAAGAAGCCAGCCCCTCTGGACGTGCCAAAGGGAGAAAAAGAACAGCAAGAAGAGATTGAACATATAGAAGTACAAAATGAAATAGACAGACTTAATGAACAAGCCAGTGAGGAGATTTTGAAAGTAGAACAGAAATATAACAAACTCCGCCAACCATTTTTTCAGAAGAGGTCAGAATTGATTTCCAAAATCCCAAATTGT
>NW_006289293.1:821128-822858 GCF_000327345.1 Myotis davidii
TATATCCCTTTCTGTCTCAAGAAAAACTTAATGGAATCAACACTACCATGCTCTGTGGGAGAAAAAGAAAAACCTTCTGCTTCCTTAGCTCTGCTGGGAGCTGGAGCTTGCTAGGCCCCAGCTCTAGCTTTTTTCCTCCTTTCTCTGCATATTGGGCTCAGAGATTACACTGTGTCTCTATGTGAATATGAACAGTTAGCATTTACCAACATGTACCTATCTAGTTTCTCTTGTTTAAAAAAAGAAAAAGAAAAACTTAAAAAGGGGGGGTTACAGAAGGTCAGCAAAGAGTGGGTTTGAGATGTTTGGGTGGGTTAAGTGGGCATTTTGACAACATGGCTTCTCCTTTGGCATGTTTAATTGTGATGTTTAACAGACATCCTTGCAGTCTAAAATAACACTTTTAAAATAAAATTCTCTCCTAATGATGAAAAAAAAAAAAGAAAGAAAGGGGAAGAGACATGTATTAGTGGAAAAGACTGGGAAGGGTTCTCTAGAAATGAGTGTGACTTGAGTGAGGAAAATTGAAGCAGATTAATATGTCTGCAGAAGACACTTCATCATAGAGAATAATGAGTAATGATATTGGTCAAATAAATATTCAGTGGATGAAAAAAAGGAGTTAATATAGTAGTTTATGGTAGTATTGATACCATTCTAATTAGTTAATAGGAAAGGAGGAAAAGGGAGGCCAGACATTATAGGCATGTCATTTAGGCAGCTTCACCAGGAAGCTGCAATTTCACATTCCCCAGGGAACCACCAGCCCATTCCCCACAGGTTACTGGGGGAACTGGTCCAGAAAAGAGGAAGATGGATACATATGTAATAAATCAGGGTGACACTATGAAAATGCCTGTAAGTCAAGCCTGGGGAACCATGGATTGGCTAGAGTAGGCAGAGGGCCATTGCAAACCCATGAAAATTTGAGAATACATAATCCCCCAAACAAAGGAGTTCTCTTTGTTAGCTAGTAGGACTCTCTTGTTCCTGCTTCTTTGTATTTGTCCATGTTCTCTTCATGTCCATGTGGCCATGCGGATCCCACACCCAGTGGACTAATGGACTACAGCTGGAAACACAAACTAAGTTAGCCTAATGCTGGATTATATTGTCCCAACATGGAATGGAAACTAGACACTGGCTCTGATTCTGGCTCTGCTGAAGCCACAGCTACACTTCTGCCTTGGGGGAGCAAAGGGAAATGGGATGTTGGAAACTCAGGAGTTTGATTCCACAGAAATAAAGCTTTCTACAATATTTCCAGAGGAGGCCTCCAGAAAATCATATTCCAACAGTACCCAAGACGTCACTTCTACCAATAACATTATGAAAATAATGAAACGAGAGATTTGCATAAGACTCCAGAGAAAAGATGGTCTCAGAGATATTGAGAAGAAAGAATTAAGAGGATTTGGTACTTTGAATGTGAAAGACAAAAAATGTGAATATTTTAAAAAATTATAAGATTAACAGTATAGGGGATTCGGTGACACTATTAATAAGATGAAAGATAGAAAGAGTGACTAACCTCAGGGTGCAGTCTCAGTGAGCACCAAAGCCCCACTGAAGCAAGTCTTGCCCCAGAAGGGTGACTCCAGCACAGAAGTTCTCCCACTGCAGACACAGCTGATTCTCACTGCCAATTGGCCGGGAGGTCAATTCCTACCAGTGATCCTACAACAACCAAGGCATAGCTACAACAAGACTGTGCACAAAGCCCACAAGGG
>NW_006289293.1:823696-826694 GCF_000327345.1 Myotis davidii
ATACCACAGGAACGCACTCATTTGTGGAATATAAGGAACAACATAAACTGATGAACAAGGACTGATCCAGAGATTGCGAGGCATTGATTGGACTGTTGGGCTTTGGAGGGAGGGTAGGGGAGGGTGGGAGGAAGGGGGGAAGATCAACCAAAGGACTTACATGCAGGCATATAGGCCTAACCAATGGACACGGACAACGGGGGGGGGAGGGCAGAGCAGGGGTCGGGTAGAGGGTAACGTGGGGACAAGGACACATATGTAATATCTTAATCAATAAAAAATATATTTTAAGAAAAGAAAAAGTGACTATCTGATAACGAGAAAATGATAAAATTTCATTTTATGATGTTTCAATGCTATTTTTTGTATTTAAAATAAATACAAAAAATGAATATTTTATGTAAATATTTTGTGTATTCTTTATCCAGCTATAATCTAAATAACACTTTTACTAAGAAGTTTGGTACCATAGCCTAAGAAAAGTCTTATCCATATTCTTTTGGTTTGCTGCTTAATGACTAACACACCCTACTTGAAGGCCTTCAGACTGAATTAGCAAACATAACACTTTATATAACTCATTCTGAGGCTGTTATAGAGCCTTAGAGGTTATTGTTATTTTAAACATGCCTGTTTATGAGGTGTTCTTGTGTTATTTGAACCAATCAATATTATGGAGTCTTAATAAGCCATTAAATAAATGACATTTGGTTATTGTTATGGTTTATGAAGGTGAATGCAACCAGTCTCTCAAGCACCCAAATTATCTTTCTTCCTACTTAATATAATTAAATTTTAATTCCAGTGATAAAAATAGCAATGGGAATGGTCTATCATACTCAGACATTTCTGCTAGAGTTAATGATAAAAAAATCAAAATTTCAAGTTACTTCTAATTTCTTATACTTTATAAAGATTTGTGGATGACTATGGAGACCTATAGTATTTTCCATAGAATTTAGCTACATTAATTTTTAATATTCTCAGGACCAATTCCAGCATTTTATAGAAATGTTGAAAATTTTCTAAATTATTTTCAGCAGCTGACCACTGGTCATATAAAGATTCTCAGAGTTATTTCTAGTTAATCTTTTCCTTTTTTTTCTAGTAAAATAATCAAGCAAAAAATGTTTGCTGTCTACCATGTACTCAGTCATGTGATAAATACTTTGAGGGAGACAACAGAGCTTAAGGCATGTTTTAGTTTCCTACTGTTGCTATAATAAATTACCACAAACTTAGTGCTTTAAAATATCACAGACATATTTTCTTATGGTTTTGGAGGGCAGAAGTCTAAACTAAAAATATCAGCAAATCGTGTTCCTTCCAAGAAGAATCCATTTCCTTGCCTTTTTTCAGTTTCTAGAGGCTACCTGCCTTCTTTACTCATGGCTACTTCCTCACATCACTCCAGCCTCTTGCTTCTATTGTTACAACCCCTACTACTGTCTCTGACCTTCCTACTTCGGTTTTATAAGGCCCCTTAGACTTGTGATCACATCAAGTCTACTCAGATAACTCAGGATATCATTTTAAGGTTCTTAACCTTAATCAAATCAGCAAAATTCCTTTACCATGAAAGTAACATTCACAGGTGATTACAATGTGGACATCTTTGGGGAGCAATTATTCAACCTACAACAGGGCACAACATATTGAAAAGATAGAAACTGATGTCAAATATCTCATCTGGTAAGATCAGAGGTGTAGCCACACATAAACACTCTCTCAGAGAGGTGAACCAAGATGGCTGCATAGGTAAATACCTCTACTGGCTGCCTCTCACAACCACAAAAATTACAACTGAAAGACGGAACAACTCTCATCCAGAACCATGGAAAAGCTGGCTGAGTGGAAGTACTAAAACCAGAGAGGTAAAGAAGAAAGTGCACTGAGACTGGTAGGAGGTGTGGAGGGATGGAACAGGCTGGCACACAGGTGCACTGCTTTTTTAATCAGAAAGGAGATACAAGCTCCCATTTGCTCTGAACTCCAGTTCCGGGCGAGACTCTGGGGGACCCAGACACATACGGGGAGAAACTGGACTGTCTGGTATCAGGACAGGAACACGAGGGTGGCTTTCTTTCAGATGGAGGTGCTCACAGTAGTCATTGTTCCTATGCTGGGACCTCTCCAGTGCAGGGCTGACTGGAAGCCGTTGCTGTTTGCTACACCTGGGTGATTCCCTGAGACCCCACCCCACCCAATTTACAAGCCCACCCAATATCAAGAAGGCCCAAGTCCAGCAGAAGCAGCCTGCCTTGCTTCATAGCTGGGCCTCTTCTGGGCACTTCCAAACCTGATACAAAGAGGAGGATTTTGAAGATCTCTCTGTAGCTTCTGCTGGGTGGCCTCAAGCAGTGGCTGACTTTGCACCTCCTTGGAGATCCAAGAGCCAGAGTACCCACTGGTCATTGTGAGACCATACCAGATTAAAACTATTAAAATCCATAAGTGACACACTCAAGGGGCAGACTCAGTGAGCACCAAAGCCTCACTGAAGCAAGTCCTGCCCCATAAGGGTGTCTCCTGCACAGCAGTTCTCCCAGTGAAGACATACCTGGTCCTCACAGCCAATTGGCCAGGAAGTCAATTCCTCCCAGTGATACCAAAAGCAATCAAGGCTTAACTACAACAAAACTTTGCACACAACCCACAAAGGGGTGCACCAAGGGTATCCAACTCAGGTGATGAAGGAGGCTAAGCCACTAGGCCCTATAGGACACTTACCACACAAGGCCACTCTATCAACTCAAGAAGACTTAGCAGCTACCCAATACATACAAACAAACACAGGGAAGTGGCCAAAATGCTAAGAAAAAGAAACATGTCACAAATGAAAGAAATGGATGAAAGCAAAATATTGGATAAAGAGTTCAAAACCACAGTTATAAGGTTATTCAAGAATCTTCTATAAACCTCTAAGGGACTTAGTGAGACCTTCAAGGATCTTAGTGAGAATGTCAAAAAAAAAAAAAAAGAAAAAGAAAAAAAAAAC
>NW_006289293.1:827239-828013 GCF_000327345.1 Myotis davidii
CATGACTGTCTGCTGAATTCTCAACAGAAACTATGCAGGCCAGGAGGGAGTGGCAAGAAATATTCAAAGTGATGAAGAGCAAGAACTTACAAACAAGATTACTCAACCCAGCAAGACATTTAGAATTTAAGGTCAGATAACGAGCTTCACAGACAAGAAAAAGCTAAAGGAGTTCATCACCACCAAACCAGTATTATATGAAATACTGAAGGGTATTCTTTAAGAAGAGTAAGGAGACAAAAAAGGTAAAGATAAAAAATTATGAACAACAAAGTGACAACAAATACATATCTATCAACAAGTGAATCTAAAATTCAAGTGAATAAAAAATCTGATGAACAGAATAAACTAGTGAATGTAATAGAATCAGGGGCATGGAAAGAGCAGACTGACAATTCTCAGAGGGAAGGGGTTGTGGTGGTGTGGGAAGAGATTGGACAAAGATCTTACACCTATCGACAAAGACAGTGGGGGAGGGGCAAGGGCCTGGTGTGGGGTGGGAACTGCGTGGAGGGAAGCTATGGGGGGCGGAGGGGAACATCTGTAATAAGCTGAACAAAAAAAATTTTGAAAAAATACTCTATCATAGGCATTATCAAAAAACCTGCAAACCTGCAAGATATTTTCATGGGACTCGACAATTCAAGCCACACATAGCAGAAATTGGTTGGTCTGGAGTTATTACTGAGGATATTTTTTTTTCTTTATTGATTAAGGTATTACAAATGTGTCCTTATCCCCTCATAGTCCCCCTACTCCCCCAGTCCTGCCATC
>NW_006289293.1:828123-832026 GCF_000327345.1 Myotis davidii
ACCTGCTGTCTTAGGCCCACTCCTGGATGGTGAGGTTTGATGGTCTGATCGATATGCTTCTCTCTATGGATCTGTTCTTCTTCATCAGTTTATGTTGTTCACTACATTCCATAAATGAGTGAAATCATGTGATATTTATCTCTCTCTGACTGGCTTATTTTGCTTATCATAATGCTCTCCTGGAACTGGAGGATACCTTTTATTTTATCAACTAGAGCCCCACTGCATGAAGAGATTCATGCAATAGGCCTTCCTTCCCCTGGTTGCCGGCACCGGTTTTCCTCTGGCACCCAGGACCCAGGCCTTTGCTCCGGCTGCAGCAGAGAAGACAAGCCTCTTCAGTCTTCAGTCATCTTCAGTTGTCTTCAGACTTCAGTCTTCGCTTGGCGCCTGCATATGCAAATTAACCTCCATCTTTGTTGGATTAATTTGCATACTCATCCTTATTGGCTGGTGGGCATAGCGGAGTGACACCAATTTGCATGTTTCTCTTTTAGTAGTGTAGATTGTACAGATAAAAATACCTAAAATATACCAGGCCATATAAAATTTATAAGTTATCTTTCTCTTGGGTTAAACAGGCTATCTAACCAGGAAAGTAACCTCTTTAACTACCAGCACAGCATTTGCTTATTAGCAGTCACTGGATGACAGGTCAGTAGTTGTCTGCAAACCATAGTACAAGTATTTGACAATCATACCTAAGAGCCCATTATTATTTAGTTTATCCCATCTTCTTGATATATCTTTCCTCTAACCGTATTACCACCCTTTTGGCATTCTATGTCCTAGAGTTTCCTTCTTTCTCATAGTGTAATTTCATTCTGGGACCATCTTAGTTTCAAATTATAAGGCTTTTCTAAAGCTATTTTTCATAAAAACCATCTAAGTCAGATAGCAAGTTACCTTATTCATTACAATTGAATAAGAATTACATGCCAATTCAGTAATGGAGTGCTCTGAGCCAATTAACATTTAAATGGAATGTGGGTGTTTTTGTTTTGTTTGTTTGTTTTGCTTTTGTTGCTGCTTCTTATTATTAAATTTTCATTTTTTACTCTAAAAGAAAAGAATTACATGCCAATGAAAATATCTTGCAGGTTCTCCTTTATGTGGCAAGATTTGACAGTTGGAACCAAAACTAAACCTTTTTAAAATACTCTTATAGATGTTTATGCCTTGCCAAAAATTGAGGAGAAATTTTCCTCAGATGGCATCAATAATAATTTCCAGGTAGTTGACACCTCTGACCATATTTTTACAATATCCAGTCAAACTTATCCCTCTGCTCATGAAATGTGTGTGTTATGTGCCATTGAACTAGCTCCAACTCCTGGTTACCCTAGGAATGAGTGATGTTCAGTGTCCTGTCCTTAGTAGCCCTGCTCACCTCCTGTAGACTCATGTCTATGGCTTCTTTTTTTTAAAAAAAATCCGCACCTGAGAATATGTCTTTATTGATTTTAGAGAGAAAGAGGGATGGAGAGAGAGAGAGAGAGAGAGAGAGAGAGAGAGAGAGAGAGAATCATAAATGTGAGAGAGAAAAATCAATAGGTTGCCTCCCGTATGTGTTCTGAGGAAGGACTGAACCACAACTTAGGTATGTGCCCTGACTGGGAATCAAACCTGCAACCTATTAATGTATGGGAGGATGATCCAATCAACTGAGCCACCCAGCCAGAACTATGGCTTCTTTAATGGAGTCAATCCATCTAAAATTTGATCCTACTCTTTTTTCTGCTGCTTGAAGATTTTCCCAACACTATCGCCTTTTCCAAACAACCCTGTCTTCTCATTATGGGCCTGAAGTAGGACTACTTCAGTTTTGTCATTTTGCCCCCAGTGATATTTCAGGCTTAATTTGCTCTAGGAGCCATTTTTTGTTTTTTTCTGGTGGTATAGGGTATTCATAGAGCTCTCCTCCAACACCATATATCAAATGAATCATTTATTTTTCCTATTAGTCTTATTCACTGTCCAAATTTCACATCCATACATAGTAATTGGTAATATGAGGGTATGGACAATTTTAGCTTCAGTCTCTAATGACACATCTTTGCTCTGGGTGATCTTTCCTAATTCTCCATTGATGCCCTTCTGAGGCCTAGCCCTCTCATGATTTGTTTAATACCTTTCATGAAATTTTACTGTAATTCTATATTAACACAATATTTCATTAACTACTGTTAATAAGCTATTTCAAGATCCCTAAGTAAATTTAGTTATATGGCAATGAAAATGATATTGTAGGAAACACTGTCCACTGACCAGAGGATTCAAAGTAAGTACATTGCCATTTCTTTTCCACCATTGTCAGACTGGCTTTGATAATACACCTACTCCTTCTGGGACTTGGTTCTTTCATTCACAAAATGAGGTAGTACCAACTTGGAAAAGGAGTCATGAAAATGTATGTATGAAAAAGGAAGTCCACCTATGCCCCACAATTTAGATCACTACTATTATTAGGAAAATGTTAAATGACTTACATATTCTATACCCCTGCCTGACATCTGGACCTCTGTATCTGTGGATTCTCATTATTTCTTTCACCAATATGCTTCTTTTGCATTATTGTATGAAATGTGGTCTCTCATTGCCCTTGAAGTCACAGTAAATTGCATAATTAAATCCTTGCAGTAGAGATGTAAGACTTTTCCACTTTATAGCTCCCTATAAACATCCTACTTAATATTCAACAGCCTGCCTGAATTATTTTTAAAGGATTGTTACTACCTGTCTTCAAAACACCATTTTATCATTTAAAGGCAGTAGACAAGAGAAACAGAACAATGGTAGGTTAAATTATTCTATTTTCCCCTGAAATATATCCTTTATTATTGGAATGTTTATTGAGTTCAATGAATAAGTGAAGTGAAAAAATAAATAGATATTCATTATACACATTACAATATCTAGCCCATTTATAATCAGGACTTGATGGAAGTATATTTGAATAAAACTAGCATTTTTGAAACCAGCCAGTGTTGCTTAGTGATTGAGCATCAACCCATGAAGGAGAAGTCATGGTTCAATTCCAATCAGGGCACATGACCAGATTGTGGGCTTGATCCCTTGTGGGGAGCATGCAGAAGGCAACCGATCAACGATTCTCTCTTATCATTGATGTTACTGTCTCTCTTTCCTTCTCTTCTCTTCTCTGAAATTAAAAAAAAAAACATATTTTTTAAAATTAGCATTTTCCAATAATATTAGCCCTCATAAATGCACTAGTATATACTAATGATCAAGATAAGTTCTTCATGGAATTAATTGACATTTTCAGAACTTTTCAGCCCAAATCTACAGACTATACATTCTTAGCAAGAGCACATGGGACATTTCCAAAGATAGGCCACATGTTAGGACACACACTAAGTCTCTACAAGTCCAAGAAGATTGAAATTATATCAAGCATCTTCACATATCAAAATGGCATGAGATTTGAAATCAACTACAATAAAAGCAATCAAAAACATTCAAACACATGCAAGCTAAATAGCTTGCTATTAACAATGAATGGGTTACCAAAGGGACCAAAGAAGAAATAAAAAACATTCTGGAAAACCAAGATGTAGGCATAGGTAAACACCGGAGTTTGCTGCCTTGAACAAACACTTCAAAAATACAACTAAAAGACAGAACAGACATCATCCAGAACCACAGGAAGGCTGGCTGAGTGGAAATTCTACAACTAGAAGGAAAGAGAAAAGCATACCGAGACTCAGAGGAGGCGCAGTGCAGAAGTAAAATACTAAGGTACAGAAGCGCACACAGAGCGGGCTGGCGGCTGAGGGCCCGGTTGTCATTTTCAATCAGGAGGGAGTCTCAGGCTCTGAGCTCCAGTTCTGTGCGAGTCTCTGGGGACCCAGATTCATACAGGAGAAGCAGGACTGTCTGGGC
>NW_006289293.1:833298-840757 GCF_000327345.1 Myotis davidii
AAAGGGGTGAGGGGGACGCAGGAAGAGACTGGACAAAAATCGTGCACCTATGGATGAGGACAGTGGGTGGGGACTGAGCGAGGAGGGTGGGGTGGGAGCTGGGTGGAGGGGAGTTATGGGGAAAAAAAGAGGAACAAATGTAATAATCTGAACAATGAAGATTTAATTAATCAAAAAAAATAAAACACCTAGGTGAGAACTAAAACAAAAACAAACAAACAAAAAAACCATTCTGGAAACAAAGGAGAATGAACACACAACAACCCCAAATCTATGGAAAACACTGAGAGGGAAGTTCATAGCACTAGAGGCCTACCGCAAAAATCAAGAAAAACTTTTCATAAGTTATCTAACTCTACAACTTAAGGAATTAGAAATAGAAAAACAAGAAAAACCCAGAGTAAGTAGAAGGAAGAAAATAATAAAGATTGGAGCAGATATAAATGATATAGAGATTAATAATAATAATGATAATAATAAAGATTAATAAAACCAAGAGCTGGTTCTTTGAAAAGATAAAGAAGATTGATGAACCTCTACCCAGACTCATCAAGAAACAAAAAGAGCCCAACTGGCATGGGTCAGTGGTTGAGCTTTGACTTATGAACCAGAAGGTCGTGGTTCAATTCCCATGCCTGGGTTTCAGGCTCCACCCCAGTGTGGGGCATGCAGGAAGCAGCTGATCAATGATTCTCTCTTATCATTGAGGTTTCTCTCCCTCTCTCCCTCTCTCTTCCTCTCTGAATTCAATAAAAATATTTTTAAAAGAAACAAAGAGAGAAGACCCAAATAAATAAAATCATAAATGAAAGAGGTGAAGTAATAACTGACAGCACAGAAATACGAAGGATTGTAAAAAAAAATTACAAACAACTATGTGCCAAAAAATTGGACAACCAGAGTGAAATGGACAAATTCCTAGAAAAATACAAGCTTCCAAAACTCGGGAAGAATCAGAAACTCTGAATATAGCAATAACAACTAATGAACCTGAAGCAGTAATAATAACAATAATAATAATAAAATCCCAGCAAACAAAAGTCCTAGACTGGATGGCTTCACAGGGGAGTTTTATCTAACAAAAAACACTTCCAAGTTTCTTCTTTGAGGCCAGAATTATCCTAATTTCAAAACCAGATAAAAGCACTACAAATAAAGAGAATTACAGGCCAATACTCCTAATGAATATAGATGCTAACATCCTCAACACAATATTAGCAAATCAGATCCATCAATACATTAAAAAGATCAGACACCATGACCGAGTGGGATTTAATCCAGGGATACAAGGCTGGTATAATATTCACAAATCAATAAATGTGATACATCACATAAACAGATTGCAAGACAAAATCACATGATCATAGCAATTGATGCAGAAAAAGCATTTAACAAAATCCAACACCCTTTTTGATTAAAAAAAAAAAAACCTCTTAGCAAAGTGGCAATAGAGGGATCATACCTAAACATAATAAAAACCATATAAGAAAAATTAACAACCAACATAATACTCAATGGGCAAAAATTAAAACCATTTCCCCTAAGAACAGGAACAAAACAGGGATGCCTACTTTTACCATTCTGGTACAACATAATGCTAGAAGTCCTAGACATAGCGATCAAACAAGAAGAAATAAAAGGCGTCCAAATTGAAAAAGAGGAAGTAAGACTGTTAAGACAGTTATTATTTGCAGATGACATGATAGTGTACATAGAAAACCCTAAAAGCTCCATCAAACAACTACTAGATTTAATTAATAAATTCAGCAACATAGCAGAATATAAAATTGACACCCAGAAATCCATGGCATTTTTATATACCAATAATGAACTCTCAGAAAGAGAAACAAAAAATAAAATAAAAAATCCTATTTACCATTGCAACAAATAAAATAAAATACTTAGGAATAAACTTATTCAAGGAGATAAAAGATCTGTACTTGGAAAACTATAGGATGTTGAAAAAATGATAGAGGAAGTTATAAACCAGTGGAAGAACATACTGTGTTCGTGGATTGGTAGAATTAACATCATTAAAATGTCCATACTACCCAAAGCAATCTATAGATTTAATGCAATCCCTATTCAAATACCAATGGTATATTTCACAGATCCATAACTGACACTACAAAAATTTATATGAAACTAAAAAAGATAGCAAATATCCACAGCAATCTTGAGAAAGAAGAACAAAGTTGGAGGAATCACAATACCTGATATCAAATTATACTACAAAGCCACTGTACTCAAAACAGCCTGGTACTGACACAAGAATTGGCATATAGATCAATGGAACAGAACAGAGAACCCAGAGATTGACCCAAGCCATTATGCTTAATTAATATTTGACAAAGAAGAGAAGAGCATACAATGGTGTCAACACAGTCTCTTCAATAAATGGTGCTGGGAAAATTGGACAGATACATGCAAAAAAATGAAAGTAGACCACCAACTTACACCATAAACAAAAATAAACTGAAAATGGATAAAAGACTTAAATGTAAGAGGTGAAACCATAAAAATCTAAGAAGAAACCATAGGCAGCAAAATCTCAGACATGTCTTGTAGTAACATGTTTACTGACACATCTTTGAGGCAGATGTATTATTTTTCTAAAAAGAAAATAAACAAATGGGACTACATCAAAATAAAAGGCTTCTGCACAGCAAAAGAAACCAGCAACAAAGTGAAAAGAGAGCCCACTGCATGGGAGAACATATTTGCCAATGATATATCTGATAAGGGGTAATTTCCAAAATATGCAGGAAACTCATACATCTTAACAAAGGGAAGACAAATAATCCAATTAAATGATGGGTAGAAAACCTAAAAGACACTTCTTCATAGTGGACATACAGAGGCCAAGAGATATATGGGAAAATGCTAAAAGTCACTAATCATCCAATAGATGATAATCAAAAAGATAATGAGGTACCATCTCACACCTGTCATAATGGCTATCATCAATAAATCAACAAAGGACAGTGTTGGTGAAGATGTGGAGTAAAAGGAAACCTAGTACACTGCTGGTGGAGATGCAGACTGGTGCAGCCACTGTGGAAAACATTATGGAGTTTCCTCAAAAAACTAAAAATCGATCTTCCATGTGACGCAGTGATCCCACTTCTAGGAATATATCCCAAGAAACCAGAAACACCAATCAGAAAGGATACATGCACCCCTATGTTCATAGCAACACAATTTACAATAGCTAAGATTTGGAAACAGCCTAAGTGCCCATCAGCAGATGAGTGAATTAAAAAACTTTGGCACATCCACACAATGGAATACTACGCAGCTTTATAAATGAAATAACTCTTACCATTTGCAACAGCATTGATGGATGTGGAAATAAGCCAGTCAGAAAAAGATAAGTATCACATGATATTACTCATATATGGAATCTAATGAACAAAATAAACTGATGAACAAAATAGAACCAGAGACATAGAAACACAGAACAGACTGTCAAACCTCAGAGGGAATGTGGGGGTGGGTGGGAAGAGATCAACCAAAGAACTTGTATGCATGTATGCATAACCCATGGACACAGACAATAGGGTGTAAAGACCTAGGGTGGGGAATGTGGTTGAGCTAGGAAAAGTCATTGGGGGAAAATGGAGACATATGTAATACTTTCAACAATAAAGATTAAAACAAAAATAAAAAGATGTGTTATTTATTTTAAAAAACAAAAAATATTTCAATTTTGTGTTTTTATTTTAAATATCCTTTACTCAAGCTTGACGCAGGTGTTGCCTTCATTTATAAATGTTTAATTAATGTATTATTTTAGTTAGTACAGTATTATGTAGTCAAAAGAGCATGGACTGGTGTCAGGGAATTCCTGGCTCTACATTGAATAGCTCTTTATCTAATTTCCCTTAGGTTCAGTTTTCTCAACTGCAAAAAGAGACCAGCAATAGCAAACTCATAAGGTGTGAGGATTAAGTTGATTAATGAATGGAAAATTCCAAGCACAGTGTCTAGCTCACAGATGATGGTCAGTAATTGGATATTATTATAACTTCAAACCTTCGAAAAAGATAACAGGCTTCCTTTTTCCTAGAAACTTTAATTGATGAATATTCATTTAATTACAGTGTAGCAGTTATGTCTATGTTTATGTATAGATACATGCATGGTATTGGATGCCATTTAATAAATCAGGCTTTTAAACTAGATATTATTATGAGAAGTTAGAAAGTTACTCAAAATGTATTAAGTAACCACTATACTGGTATATAGAATATATATGAAAGAAGGCTATATAATGCTATGGATCTGACAAATGTCACTCTGGATAGTTTATTAGAGCTATGAAAATGAGCAAACTTCAAAAGCCCGTACCAAAAAAAAAAAAGACAAAAATTAATCAATACTACCAAACTGGTATTAACTAAGGGCAAGATTCTTGAGAACTGAACATGCCAGAAGGTTAAGCATGCTTTGGAGAAGGAATCAGGCCCTTTAGCAAACCAAAAGACGTGTTCTTCCCCTGCCACAGCCTCTTAAACTAATTACCTAGAAATTATAGCCTGGGGTTAGACCCTGTCCCATCTCATTAAGATTCCCTACCACTACACAGAATAAAGGATTGCAGAAAAGAAAACGTCACATTAATGAGAGAAGCACTGAGAAAAAAAAATATTTTTATTCAATTTATTGGGGTGACATTGGTTAATAAAACCATGCATGTTTCAAGTGCACAACTTAATAAAACATCATCTACACACTGCATTGTGTGCCCATCACCCAATGTAAAATCTCTCTCCATTCCCATTTATCCCCCCTTTGCCCACTTCCACCTACCTCCACCTCTCCTTTCCCTCTGGCTAGCACTATACCTAGTACTGTTGTCTGTGGTCTACGTATGACATACATATATGGTTTTGGGGGGAAGGGATTGTTTTTGGTATTTTGCTTAATCCCTTCACTTTTTTTTTTTTTATCCAGCTCCTCAATACCCCTCCCCTCTGACAGCTACCAATCTGTTCTTTGTGTCTATGCTTCTGTTTCTATTTTGTTTGTTAGTTTATTTTGTTCATTAGACTGTGCTTCCCTATATTCTTAGGAAGCTGAGAAGTTTGTCTCTTATAAGTGGGGTTCATTAAAGTCATATATTCTTTCCTACCAAATTACTTACTAACATTTCTCATATGAAAAGTTGCCATACATGAAAAACATGCCAATCAGGTTTTTCAAAAGATCACTCACCATTCCCAGTTATTGAATAGGAGAAATAAAACAGTAGCACATTTGAGGGGGGACGGTGCAATACTTCCTATGCTTCTGAGTTCTTCTGAAGTAAATTATATGCCCGGCTGTGTAGTTTGGAATGTTAAGGAAGTGTTCCCATAATTCTGGCTATAATGCAATAGCAGATGATTAATTTCTCTGAGGTTTTTTTCCCCCCCAATTCTCAGAGAAGATAAGCTGCCTATGTAAAGGGTACCTAATCTCCCATTAGGTGGATAATCAGTTTGCTTTATGTATCCCTTATTCTAGCCCTTAAATGAAAAAAAAAAAAAATAGTGGAGTTACATGTTCAAAGTATTTTCTAACTTTCTTGATAATACCTAAAAAGCACTTAAATGCTCCATAGTATGTTTTAAAATCTGTTTCTAATAACCCTATAATTCTATTAGAAGTGCCTTAAGAATCCAGGAGGTGCCGTGGTCAGCAAACTGCAGCTCGTGAGCCACATGTGGCTCTTTGGCCCCTCGAGTGTGGCTCTTCCTAAGCCTTAGGAGTACCCTAATTAAGTTAATTACAATGTACCTACCTATATAGTTTAAGTTTAAAAAATTTGGCTCTCAAAAGAAATTTCAATTGTTGTACTGTTGATATTTGGCTCTGTTGACTAATGAGTTTACCGACCACTGCCCTAGCTGCTTTGACTCTGGATAGAGAGTCGACCTGCGGCCTGAAAGGTTCGATTCTGGTCAAGAGCACATGCTGGGGTTGCCGGCTGAATCCCCAGTAGGTGGCGTGCAAGAGGTAGCCAATCGATAATTCTCTCTCATCACTGATATTTCTATCTCTCTCTCCCTCTCCCTTCCTCTCTGAAATCAATAAAAATATATTATAAAAAAAAACATGTCCCATACATGTTTAAAAAAAAAAAGAGTCCAGGAGGTATGGGAAGCACTTCATGTTGTGACTGAATGAGTGAAAATGTGGGAATTCTCTCAATCAACGAAAGCAGATCTCTTGTTAATGTATGAAATGATTAATTATAAAATATTTATTTTATTAAAACAAAATAAAAATTAGTTTAAATATTACCTGTTTAGTGTCATGTACAAATGAAGTATTATGAAAAACTTACTAAAATCCATAGATTATAAAATCTATTACTACTGTTCCCAAATATTCCAACCATTCTTCTCCAGCTCCTTTAAAACCAAAGAAATATTTGTTCAATGTATTTAGACTTATCGGGAAACCACAGTAATGACTTTGAAGATTAATCCAATCTCAAAAAAAGAATGTATTAACAAGGGAATATACAGTTTATTATTTTTTTATTGTATGATATGGTAAAGAACCACATTTGGGAGGGGGCTGTAATAATCCTGTTGATTTCTAAAAAGGAATGAGAAATAAACCTTCATGGGATGACAAGGGAATAAGTTCTAAAGGATTTACCCTTCACTTCCACAAGCTTATTTGACCCTTCAGAATTTGACACAATCCTGGAGGCAGTGGTCTATTCACTGTAAAAACCTATGAATGGATGTCTTCCACAGGAATGAATGTCAAATCTCCAGAACAAAATTTTAAAAAGTCAACCTTGGAAAGTCTAATAAGTTAGACTCATTGGCTTCAATTGTCCAAATAAATAGCTTAAACATTTTCCCAATGAAACTAAACTACAGGCAAAGATGTTAAATAAATGCCTATATCTATTTGGCATCAATACAGTAAGGACCTGTCACATTCCAACAGACAATAGCAACTGCTGGTGACCAGTGGATCTTCTTAGTGAACTGAACCAGCACATGCAGCAGAATAAGCTCAATGAGAAATCATAACAAAATGAAAACACTAATCTCAAGAATTTGAGAAAATTAATCTGGCATAATCCACAATTTTTTATGTTCTATTGAGATTATGTTCTTAAGATTTTATTCTCTAGTGCAGTAGGAAATGTTTTATACTACTAGTATACAAGGAAAATATCACTGTAATAGTTAAAGCAGAATTCAAATTAATAAAAAACTAAGGACATAAACATTATAATTTCTGACTCCAAAAAATGCATCTATAAGAAAGAATGTTAGGCAACTCTAAAATATCCACAGCAGACTTATTTTATTTCTATGACCTTATTTATTACATGTTTTGTTTTATATTATTATAACAACTATAATAATGCATAAAGTTTGACATAAGTATTATTAATAAAGAAGCTATGTCGATCGAAAAAGAAGATGGCGGCGATATAGGCAGACGC
>NW_006289294.1:0-1058 GCF_000327345.1 Myotis davidii
CCAACCTGGGACCCTTCAGTCTGAGGGCAAACCGGCAAGGGCAAGGATGTATATTTTTAAAAAGGCATTTTCAGCCCTCGCCGGTTTAACTCAGTGGATAGAGCATCAGCCTGCGGACTGAAGGGTCCCAGGTTCGATTCTGGCCAAGGCCACATGCCTAGGTTGTGGGCTCGATCCCCAGTGGAGGGGCGTGCAGGAGGCAGCTGATCAATGATTCTCTCTCATCATTGATGTTTCTATCTCTCTCTTCCTCTCCCTTCCTCTCTGAAATCAATAAAGAAATATATTTTAAAAAAAGATATTTTCAACAATGAGTTTATGTAATAAAAAAGGAAAGCGTACAGTGTTTAATTATGTACATTAATATTTAATATATTTTCTTTAACACGTTTTTACAGATTCATTTAAATCCTGACATTAAATACAGGTTAAAGTAAAAATCACTGAAGTAAATCATTTACACAGGAAATTTCTTAAACGAAATCTCAGGAAAAGCACGTTGAGGAAGACAATCCGTAACCCAGAATGGGGAGGTAAAAGTAGCGTCATCTTTCATCCTTTCCTCTTCCTTCTGATAATGAAATTCTTCGGTCAATAACTCCTTTCTGTCGGTTCTGAGAAAGGCTTGGGCGGGAAGAAGACTCCTGACCGGGAAGGCAGGAAAGGAGCCTTACAAGATGCCAGGCCTTCACAGGAGAACCCGCCCGCGCCTGTCCTTGAGGCCAGTGATTTGGGTGTTGCCTACCATTCCAGATTCTTCCACAGGCCAGCTGCACCCTCCTGACACCCTTATAACGCATCTGCCCGTGGGCTCTGCAGTCTGGCACCCTGCCGGCCTTCACTGTATGATCAGCGGGAATCACTTGCCAGATTGTCAGGTCCTCACCCTCAGGGAGATGTCAGGACAGGCAAGGGACGCTGAAAAAGCCCCTGGAGCTCCCCACACGCTTCTTTCCTGAACCACGTGCTGGGCTCATGAATTCGGGGTGATGGGTGACCCGACTCCCAGGGAGGCGCTGAGCTCCCCAGCACAGCCCCTGGACCCCCCTCTCGCCTCC
>NW_006289295.1:0-628 GCF_000327345.1 Myotis davidii
GGCATGCTTTGAGGTCCCCCGTCAAGCCCCGCCGGGTCGGGGGGCGCAGCATCAGGTACCTGCTGATGGCTCGTTACGAGAACCCCGCCTCCACTGTGGGCGCAGCCATCTTGTGTTACAGGAACCGCGCCTCTGCTGTGGGGGCAGCCATCTTGTGATGGCTTGCCGGCATGAGGGTTAATTTGCATATTACCTCTTTATTATATAGATTATGGCATTTATTTACAATGACCTATGTCTAGATTTCCTTGCTCTTTGTTTCTTCTTCTCTGCTAGGAGAGTTTCCCCTCATCTCTGTATTTTAGGCCCAACCTAGGGTAGGGCTGTTGCGATGGAGACATTCGTTTTTGACTCTCACCCATTTACTGAATCAACATGGGATCTCCCTCCCCCATCATGTGGTCACAAAGACTCCCTGTTAACCAAGGAGGGGGTGCTGGTGAAGAGTAGGTCTCAGGGGTCAAGACTGACTGGGTGGCTGAAGCAGCCATCTGAGGGCTCGTCACTCGATAGTAGCTGCTCCTGTGGCTGACTCATTGTTTAAGGAGAACCCATAGATTCCCGAGGGAACAAGAATGCATCAGGCTTTTTGCTTTGAGGGGTCTGGGGCACCAAACCTAAAGAAACA
>NW_006289296.1:0-459 GCF_000327345.1 Myotis davidii
CTCAGGCTCCATCATGAGGAAATCTCCACACCTCACACCTCCCGGATTTTAAGCGTGCAGCCCAGTGGAGCTTAGCAAACTCGCAGAGCTGTGCAACCCTCACCACAGCCCAATTCTACAGCATTCCCACTATCCCTTCCCCAAGTGACCACTCGTCCCCACTCCAGGGGATTCAGTTCTCATCACTCCAGTGACTTCCCCATGTGAACAAAGTTCTAATGACATCATGGGCTTTTGTCAGGGGCACATGGGAGGTGTCAGAGCAGGTGGGGCCCTGGGCATGTCCCCCTCCCCACGGCCACTTCTAGGGGACAGACAGGGCTAGGAGGGAGGCAGAGGGTGAGGATGAGCAGGTCACTCGGGGAACAGGGACGCTGGAGTTGGAGAGGGTGGGAATGACCTTGCTGGGTCTGCAATCAACTGGGGGAGTTTGTGGGGACCAATGGGCTACAGGGCCCC
>NW_006289297.1:0-256 GCF_000327345.1 Myotis davidii
CAGTGCATGAGAGTAGCATAGGAGAGACTGGGAACAAGGCATAAGAGGTGAGAGCGATCACCTGAGGCATGCAGGATGTCCCTCAAGTACAAGACAGTGGTTGCTGAAGAGTGCGGGAAAGGTAGAAAATATGAGAGAAATTCTTCCTAGAGACTCATTCATCAGTAGCATTGTATTGGCCTTCTAACAGTTTGGGGCAGAGAAATAGGGCAGTGAATGATCTTCTAAGAAATGGGAACCGCTAAATTATGACTAG
>NW_006289298.1:0-342 GCF_000327345.1 Myotis davidii
ACTAGAGGCCCCGTGCACAGATTCGTGCACTGGGGTGGGGTGGGGGGCGTGGCCTTTGGGGATCAGCCAGCTGTGGGAGCGCACTGGTACCCGGGGGGCGGGGGGGCAGCTCCTGTGTTGAGTGTAGCAAATACTGATAATATTTACAATTCCCAATGCCGCCGGAATTGTAAATATTATCAGTATTCCCGTCATTTCACAGCTTTCTGCCTGTAATCTCGGTGATTGAACGCGGCCCTAGAGATATTACGGCTCTATTTCCTTGTATTCCAAGAGTTTCTTACACGTTCCTCATCATTTCCCGGGGCGATCATTGTGTATTTCAAGAGTTTTGCCACACTT
>NW_006289299.1:0-316 GCF_000327345.1 Myotis davidii
ACACTAATAAAAGACAAACATGCAAGTTGACTGTACCTTCACTACGCTGTAAGCCATGCCCACCAGCCAATCAGAGCGACTATATGCAAATTAACCCAACCAAGATGGCAGCCGGCAGCCACAGAGCTGGAGAAAGCAGGAGACTTGGGTTGCCCCTGGTGATTGAAGAAGCCAAGCTTTCCACCTGCCCAGGCCGGCTCTGAGCTCCACTCAAGGCTACAAAGTTTCAATTATAGAAGGTAAATAAATCCCAGAACAAAAAAAAAGAAAAAAAAGAGAGGCTGGAGCTTACATCGCCAGGGAGCTTGGCCAGCCT
>NW_006289300.1:0-797 GCF_000327345.1 Myotis davidii
TACATGGGATGATTCTCAACCAACTGAGCTACACCAGCTGGGCTTACTCATCCATTTAAAAAAATATATATTTTTATTGATTTCAGACAGAGGAAGGGAGAGGGAGAGAGAGAAATATCTATGAGGAGAGAAAATCAAGGATTGGCTGCCTCCTGCACACCCCCCGCTGGGCATCCAGCCAGCCAGCTGGGCATGTGCCCTTGACCGGGAATCAAACCCAGGACCCTTCAATCCGCAGGCTGACGCTCTACCCACTGAGCCACACCGGCCAGGGCTAAAAGAAATATTTTACTTATTTATTTGTTGCTGCTGTTAATCCCCACCCGAGGATATTGCTCTATTCATTTTTTAGAACGAGTGGCAGGGACTGGGAGAGACACAGAGAGCCATCGAGGTGAGAACAGGTGGCCTCCCACTCACACCCCGGCCAGGGCCTGGGGTCTAGCCTGTGGCAACCGAGATCCGTGCCCTCGGCTGGAATCGAACCCGGGACCCTTCAGTCCACAGGCCGACGCTCTACCCACTGAGCCACACCGGCCAGGGCCATCTTTTTTCTTTTCAGACTCTAAGGCAGGCGTGTCAGCCTCGCGGCATTTATTTCAACAGGGCGTGCGGCCCGGCGGCCCGAATGTGACATGCTCACGGGGGAACGCGGTCAGGCCCCCGGCTAAGCGGCCAGGGGTGGTGTCTGTGAAATTCTTCCCTAAAAACCGCTGCTGTTTGCCGAAACCGGTGTGGCTCAGTGGATAGAGCGTCGGCCTGTGGACTGAAAGGTCCCAGGTTCGATTCCGGTCAAG
>NW_006289300.1:2560-2840 GCF_000327345.1 Myotis davidii
GCAGTGTCTCTGCCCCTCGGTCCCTTCAAGAGATGCAGCCCAGCTGGCACCCCAGGGGGCAGCGGCCTGGCTCGGTGCTTGAGGGAGATCCCAGCGGGTCAGGGTTCCCTCCCGGACTCAGAGGGTCCCTAAGACCGCCCTCGCCACCCCTGGCCCACTTTCTCCCGCCAGGGCAGGGCCCGGTCACCTCCCAGCACGTGAGCTTTTGTTGTTGTTATTAATCCTCATCTGAGGATATTTCCCATTGATTTTAGAGAGTGGGCGGGAGGGGGAGCGAGAG
>NW_006289300.1:22242-22620 GCF_000327345.1 Myotis davidii
TGGCCGTGGGTCCCGTGTCCCCGGGTGTGTGGCCGTGGGTTCCGTGTCCCTGGGTGTGTGGCCGTGGGTTCCGTGTCCCCGGGTGTGTGGCCGTGGGTTCCGTGTCCCTGGGTGTGTGGCCGTGGGTTCCGTGTCCCTGGCCGCAGCGTGACCCCTGGCGGGCCCGCAGGTCCAACAACTTCTACCTGGCCATGCTGCTGTTCATGCTGTTCCTGTGCATGCTGCCCACCGTGTTCGCCATCGCGCGCTACAAGCCGTCCCCACGCTGCGGGCCCTTCAGGTGAGTGGCTCCCCCCAGGACACGCGTGTCCTTCTCCTCCGGCCCCGGGCAGGTCCCCGGGCCCTGTCCTCCATCGGCCGCCTCCCCCCAGCGTCTCT
>NW_006289301.1:0-322 GCF_000327345.1 Myotis davidii
ATGACAAATTTGTACAACCTCATTGGGCACTCAAAATGAGAAATGTCCCAAGTTGTGCTGAGATGACTTGCAATTTGTACTCCTTCAATGATCCGTCGTTGTTTGTAGATTGTCCCAGGAAGAAAGGTGATCTTGGATAATGCAGCTCTCTGCCACTGAGGCAGGCTCTGAGATCACGGCTGACTGAAAGCAGATTTCTGGGGTTTTAGTACCTTCTATATTTGTAACAATGTTTCAAACTGCAAGCTCAGAGGCCTGCAGTGGCAGGCAGGGAACATTGGAGTCCTCCATCACTGAAGCAAGCAAGCCTCATGTTCACTTC
>NW_006289301.1:345-1030 GCF_000327345.1 Myotis davidii
CCACCATGAAAGAGTTGATATAGTTTACTAGAAGGCAAAGATATCACAAAAATGTTCAAACCCCGGTAAACAAAAAAGGACTATACACAAAAATGAGGATAGGGTAGTAAGTTACTTGAGCATGAAACTAAGCTCTGACTTTTAGCAAAAGAAGTTAGAGAAGCACGAATGCTTACCTGGTTTTTATAAGCTAACTAGAGGCCCTGTGCATGAATTCATGCACCAGTGGGGTCCCTAGGCCTGGCCAATGATCAGAGCCTATTGGGGCTGTCTCACCCAGTCCCAATTGGGGCTGGGCTGATCAGGCCTGCTGGCCCAGGGGAGGAATGGGAGGAGGAAATGTGGGAGGTTGGTTGGGGGCTGGGAAGGGACTGAGGAGGGTCTGGGGGAAATTGGTCGGCCGTGGAAGGTTGCCTTTTAGAGCACATTGACCAACAGGGGGCAGCTCCTGCGTTGAACATCTGCCCCCTGATGGTCAGTGCACATCATAGTGACTGGTCAACCAGTTGTTCCAGTAGTTCTATCATAATGGTCGCTTAGGCGTTTATATAGATACACTAGAGGCCCGGTGCACAAAAATTTATGCACTCAGGGGGGATGGGGGGATCCCTCAGCCCGGCCTGTATCCCCTTGCAGTCTGGGACCCCTTGGGGGATGACCACCTACTGGCTTTGGCCTTTTCCCC
>NW_006289301.1:9789-10134 GCF_000327345.1 Myotis davidii
GTGTCTGAGTGCGTGCCCCCAGCGTCAGAGCGAGTGCCCCCAGCGTCAGAGTGCGTGCCCCCAGTGTGGATAGTGTGTGCCCCGGACCTCGAGCGCATGTGGCTTGCCCACACCACCAGGCATCTAGAGCAGAACAGAGGTCACTTCCGCAGGACCACTTTCAGGGCAACAAACCAGAGACAGTAGAGGAAGCTGGGGAGGGGGTTGTTGGTGGAGTGTGTGTGTGTGTGTGGGGGGGAGCTCCCAGGGCAGAGGGGCCGCTGAGTTCTGCAGGCTGGGCGCCCAGCCCTTTCTGGGGGCTGGCGGCAAGGGTGGGAAAGGCGTGCATGGTGTGCTGGGCTTGAG
>NW_006289302.1:0-358 GCF_000327345.1 Myotis davidii
AGGGGTGGCTCATGGCCTCAGAGGAGCATGGTTCAATCACCAGTGGGAACACATTTTTTTATGTGAAAAACATTTTCTAAAGTTAACCTTTCTAAATACAGTGGGGCCTTGACTTACGAGTTTAATTCGTTCAGAGACCGAGCTCGTTAAGGAGCTCCTTTACTCAAATTACTCTATCAACTCAATGCAAAAAATCAGCCGAGAGACAGCTGGTATCTCAAAAAACTCATTAGTTGGGACACTCGTAAGTCAAGGCCCCACTGTACACAGAAGTCATTATTTATTTATTTATTTATTGCGCTGGAAATGATGGCTTGTCTCTGGTTTCAATGCTCTTTTTGGGAATCTGGCAGTAGTT
>NW_006289303.1:0-1110 GCF_000327345.1 Myotis davidii
TAGCCAACCAGGACCAGCAGTGGGGGTCAGGCCAGTCCCCGTGTAGAGGACAGTGAGCTCAGCTTGTTGGGTCAGAGCCTGTTAACACCTGGCCCAGAGAAGCCCATGCGTTTCACTGCAAGTTGCCAGGGAGCCGGGTCCAGCAACACCAGATATAGGCCCTCCGTGTCCAAATCCCCAGCAAGGACCACAGGGCCATTTCTGCCAGGGTACCACTTATGACGGCAGTGCCCATCAAGGGCCTGGCCAGCAGTTTGGTACCACAGAAGGTTCCCCAACCAGGACTTGGCTCTTTAAAGACCACCAGACGGGTGCAGCTGAGCTTAAACCCAAGCCAGTGCCATCAGGGACTCTGTCCATTAAGGGCTGTCAGCTGTATCCATGCTGGACACCTGACACCACCTCCTATTTGCATGTGGTGCCCAGGGACCTGGGCAAGGAGAGCATGGACTCCGGCATTCCACGCCCCCCGCCCCCCAAAACACATCTGCCTTCCATAGCCGTACGGAAGCCAGAGCAGCCACCAAAGTATACCATGGAGACTGTCATCACAGCGGCAGCTGACCACTGCCTGGTAGTTACATCACACCAGGAGACACACTGTGGCCAAAGCCCACGTTGAGGTCGGTTTGCTCCGCCCTCCTCCTGGTCACAAATGGGGGTGCACCTATAAAAGAATGTGCACAGGCCCTGCACATGCATTCAATGCAGTTAAAGCGACTAGAGAGCATTGGTGGAAGAGTGGAGAGCTTTTGTTTGAGTAAGGAGCGAGTGTTGTCTGTGAGTGGAGAGGGATTTGTGCAACAGTAAAGAGTGACTGTTGGTGGCAGAGTGGCGAGCGAGCATTGGTGTGAATGGAGAGCGAGCACTACTGTGAGTGAAGATGGAGTGTTGGTGTGAGTAGAGAGCTATTTCTATAATAGTGAAGAGTGTTGGTGACATTGTGGGGAGCGAACTTTTTTGTGAGTGGAGAACTATTTGTATCAGAGTGAAGAGTTAGTGTTGGTGGCAGACTGTAGAGCGAGCGTATGTGTGATTACGGAGCCAGCATTGGTGTGACTGGGGAGCCAGCGTTGTTATAAATGGGGAGTGATTAGTATGAGAATGAAG
>NW_006289304.1:0-515 GCF_000327345.1 Myotis davidii
GACTAGAATCTCTGTAACAAAACTCAATTTTTCCTTTACCTACACTTGTCCATTGTCCTTTGCATCGAAGATAGCAAACCTTGGCAATGTCAGGGTAATTCCCCCTACTTCAGACCCCTCAGTGCACAACCAATGCAAGCAGGTCTGAGACCATAACTCCTCTCATTGTTATTGTTATCATGTTAATCATTAACTAATAACTATCCTGTACCCAGCTATGTAAAACAGATATATACTAGAGGCCCAGCGCCTCCATTGCATGGCCTCTGCCACCCTGCGATGCTACGTGAAGCTTCCCACCCCTGGACACTCCACACTGCCCGGGGCCACTCGACTGCTCTGCAAGGCTCCCCCTGCTTGACTGCTCCGCAAAGCTTTATGTCGCCCTGCAAAGCTTGCTGCTGGATGCTTCCCGAAATTCCCCCTGCCCCGCCACTGCTCTGCAAGGCTGCCCCGACCCCACAATTGCTCCGCAAAACTTGCTGCTGCCTAGGTGACTGCTCCGCTAAGTTCAC
>NW_006289305.1:0-734 GCF_000327345.1 Myotis davidii
CTTTCTTTTCTGATCTGTGTCAAATTAGATGATGTTGACCAAGAGAACTCATTTGTTCTAATATTTGGCTGGATGTTAGGACAGTTGTCAGAAAGTTGACTTTCTGCTTCTGACTCCTCTTAAGAATATACAGACCGTCAAACCTCAGAGGGAAGGTAATGGAGGATGGGGGTAAGGGGGAGAGATCAACCAAAGGACTTGTACACATGCATATAACCCTAACCAATGGACACAGACAACAGGGGGGTGAAGGCATGAGTGTGTGCGTGGGGGGTGGATAATGGGGTAAAGGACACATATGTAATACCTTAATCAATGAAGAAACTTAGAAAAAAAGAATATATGTAGCTTTTTCTGGCAAATTTGTTATCGCCAGTTGTGTATTTCATTAGGGAAGAACAAAGATCTTCTTTTAAGAGGAGTTGGGATCAGCCCAGCCAGCTTGGCTCAGTGGATGAGCATTGATCTATAAAGCAGAAGTTCACAGTTCAATTCCCGGTCAGAGCACATGACCAGGCTGTGGACTATATACCCCGTGTGTGGTGTGCAGGAGGCAGCTGATCCAATGATTCTCTCTCATCATTGATGTTTCTAGCTCTCTCTCTCACTCTTGCACTCTAAAATTATAATATATATATATATATATGGCGACTGTTACCACCAATCCTACTTATAGCTATTATTCTCTTCTTGATGTTGGTTTTGATGTCTGCTATCAATTTGGTTAAATGTTG
>NW_006289306.1:0-1559 GCF_000327345.1 Myotis davidii
CATCCAAGTTGTTTAAAAAAACAGAATTACTCCTAGTGCTAGACAAAATGGAGCAGCCCCATTCTTCCAGGTCCTCCCTCTTGCAATTCAAAAATCCCTACGGAAAAAACCTCTCAGCAAAGTGGGAATAGAGGGATCATGCCTCAACATAATAAAAGCCATATGTGACAAACCTACAGCCAACATCATACTCAATGGGCTAAACTAAAACCATTTCCCCTAAGAATAGGAATGAGACAGGGATGTCTGCTTTCACCACTCTTATTCAACATAGTACTAACAGTTGTAACCATGGCAATCAGACAAGAAGAAAAAACAAAAGGCATCCAAGTTGGAAAGGAGAAAGTAAAACTGTTATTATTCGCAGATGATATGATATTGTACATAGAAAACCCGAAAGACTCCATCAAAAAACAATTCTCGGGGAAAGGGGAGAGCAAGGGGTGTAGGAAGAGACTGGACAAAAATCTTACACCTTTGGATGAGGACAGTGGCGGGGGGTAAGGGCATGGGGTGGGGTGGAAACCGGGTGAAGCAGAGCTATGGGGGGGAAAAAGAGGAACATTTGTAATAATCTGAACAATAAAGATTTATTTAAAAAAACTACTAGATTTAATAAACGAATTTGAAAGTGTAGCAGGAAACAAAATTAATACCCAAATATCGATGGCATTTTTATACACCAACAATAAAATCTCAGAAAGAGAAATAAAAAACAATCCCAGCTACCATTGCAACAAAAAAAATTAAGATACTTAGGAATAAACTTAACCAAGGAGGTAAAACACCTGTACCTGGAAAACTACAGGATGCTGAAAAAGAGCTAGAAGAAGCTATATACACAAGCAGAAGAATATACTGTGTTCATGGATTAGTAGGATCAACATACTTTAAAATGTCCATACTGCCCAAAGCACTCTATAAATTCAATGCAATCCCTATTAAAATACCAACAGCATAGTTCACAGATCTAGAACAAACATTCCAAAAATTTATAGGGAACCAAAAAAGACCCCAGATAGCCACAGCACTCCTGAGAAAGAACAAAGTTGAAGGAATCACAATACCAGGTATCAAGTTATACTACAAAGCCACTCTACTCAAAATAGTCTAGGACTGGCCCAAGAACAGGCATATAGATCAATGGGATGGAACAGAGAACCCAGAAATTGACCCAAGCCATTATGCTCAATTACTATTTAACAAAGGAGGCTAGAGCATACAACTGAGTCAAGAGAGTTTCTTCAATAAATGGTGTTGGGAAAATTGGACAGGGACATGCAAAAAAAATGAAACTAGACCTCAAATTTACACCATACATAAGAAAAAACTCAAAATGAATAAAAGACTTAAGTATAGGACATGAAACCATAAATATCCTAGAAGGAACCAAAGGCAGCAAAGTCTCAGGCATCTCTCATAGTAATATGTTTACCGATACACCTCCAAGAGCAAAGGAAACTAAGGAGAAAATAAACAAATGAAACTCTATCAAAATAAAAAGCTTCTGCACATCAAAAGAAACCATCAACAAAATGACAAGAGAGCTCACTGCATGG
>NW_006289306.1:2475-5858 GCF_000327345.1 Myotis davidii
ATCTTACTTCTATCATTGACAGTCCCTCTAGGTTGTGGGCTGCTTGCCTGTGTTCCTGAGAAGCATCTATGGTACCAGTCTATAGAGTGTGTTTTCTTTAGTGAATTACCGGTATGTTTACCGGTAATAAACTTGCACTGTTTTATGTATATGTTTGATTACATACAGCCTTGTGACAGTTTTCCTGCATGTCATAAGCATTTGAATATAAATTAAAATGTTAAAATCAAATCTGATATTGTTTTACCTTTTATTTGGTGTGTGGAAGGTGTGCGGAAGAGGGGGTAGTTTTATACGGCGAGTATATAACAAACTCTGTATTTTGAGTGGAAATGTTAGGGGGTCGTCTTATACGCCGGCAAATACGGTATATCCTAAGAAGCCTGAAACACCAATTTGAAAGAATATACTAGTATGCACCCATATTTTACACAATACAACTTACAATAGCTAAGATTTAGAAACAGCCCAAGTGCCCATCAATAGATGAGTGGATAAAAAAGCTGTGATACATCTACACAATGGAATACTACAAAACTGTAAAAAAGAAAGAACTTTTACCATTTGTAACAGCATAGATGGATCTGGATAGTTTTATAAAAAGTGAAATAAGCCAGTCAGAGAAAGATATGTATCACATGATTTCTCTCATATGTGGAATCTAATGGACAAAATGATAAATTCAGAGACATAGAAGCATGAAACAGACTGATGAATTTCAGAGGGAAGGCGGGGGTGGGGCAGATGGGAGGGGAGTGATTAACCGGGAACTTATATGCATATATGCATAGCCCATGGACAGACAATAGAGTAGTGAAGGCCTGGGAGGGGTGGGCAATAGGAACAAAGCTGTTGGTTCAGGGCACTGGTGGCCAACTCATAACAGGCAGGAGAAAACAACACAGAAGTACAGAAAATAGGGGAGCAGGAATACATGGCAGGCCCAATATTACAGGTAGGAGAAGAGAAGCAACACTTGTACAAAGTATACCCTCCAAACCCAAAGACTAAAATGCAGCAGAACTTCACATTATTGTCAAATGTACACATGACTGTTCATCAGGACAGACCACATTATGGGCTGTCAGACAAATCTTTACAAATTATATAAAATATTATCTCAACCCACTGAAAAATTATACTAGAAATTAGTAACATAAGGTTATCTTGAAAAATAAAAAATGTATTTGTACATTAATATGTTTCTAATTAAATCATGGGTCACAAAGCACATCTCACAGAAAATTAAGGTATTTTAAAGTGAATGAAAACAAAAACGGTTCAAAACATAGAAATTTGTGGGATGCAGCTAAAGTAGCACTGCGATAAATCATAGCTTGAAATGTTTTATATTAGCAAAAAAAATCTCCAACCAGTTACCTAAGCTTCCACTTTAAGAAACTACACAAAGAGCCCCAGAGGGATAGGTCAGTGGGTTGGAGTGTCATTCCCTATGCCAAAAGGTTGCAGTTTCGATTCCCAGTCAGGGCACATATCTAGATTGCAGGTTTAGTCCCTCATCGGGGCATGTAAGGGAGGCAACCAATCAATGTTTCTCTCTCTTATATCACTCTCTCTCTCTATAAAATCAATGAACAAAAAAAACAAAAACCAACCCCCAAAACTGGTATCTGTATGCTGAAAACTACTGATGAAAGAAGTCCTAAATAAATGGAGAGGTAAATGTTATTTATGGATTAGAATACAATATATTATTAACATATTGATTGTCTTTAATTTGATCTATAGATTTAATACAATCCAAGCTGAAAAAAGCCAGCATGCTTTTTTATAAGTATCAAAAGCTCATTTTAAAATTCATCTAGAAAGTTGATGAACTCACACTACTCGATTTCAAAAATAAGCTACTGTAGTAACATTAGTAGATGAATAAAAAATAATCAAGACACCACAGAAATATACAATCTTATACAAACCATGTATACAAATATATAGGCAAATATGCACTCATCTGGTAAGCCACTGAACCGTTGTTGATGCCCCTGGGAAGTGGAGGACCAAGCTGCCACATTAACACTGAGCAGGGGTGAGAGACCTGGCTCCCACAGCCTTCTGTACCAGTAACCACCCGGTTATTTTCTCAGGTGCCAATGGCCCTTATTTAAGGACTAGAGGCCCAATGCAGGACATTTGTGCACTGAGGGGGGGTGGGATGTCCCTCAACCCGACCTGCGCCCTCTCGCAGTCCGGGACCCCTCAGGGGCTGTTAGCCTCCCTGGGAGCAAGCCTAAGCCAGCAGTCAGATATCCCCCGAGGGGTCCTTAGCGCTGCTGCCACCGCCACTGTGCTCACCAACTGTGAGCCCAGCTTCTGGCTGAGCATCTGCCCCTGGTGGTCAGTGCGTGCATAGCAACTGGACATTCCACCATCTGGTTGATTTGCATACTACCCTTTTATTATATAGGATTGCATCACCCCTTCCCAATTCACAGTTGGAAGCCTTAACTCCCAATCCTATATAATAAAAGGGCTCCTGGACTGTGAGAGGGCGCAGGCCAGGCTGAGGGACTCCCCACCCCACCCCTCAAGTGCATGAATTTTATGCACTGGGCCTCCAGTGTAACTATGTTTAGAGATAAAACCTTTAGAGAGGTAATTAAGATTAAATGAAGTAATAAAGATGGGGCCCTAATTCTATAGAACTGGTGTCCTAACAAAAACAGAGAGCCATCAGAGCTCTTCCTCTCCAGGGGTGCAGAGGAAAAGCCATGTGAGGATACATTGAGAAGGTGCTCACCTGCAAGCCAGGAAGAGAGGCCTCACCGGAAATCTACCCTGATGCACCATGATGTTAGACTTTCAGCCTCCAGAACTGGGAGAAATATGTTTCTATTATTTAAACCACCCAGGCTATGGTATTTTGTTATGCCAGCCCAGATGACTAATATAAAAATGCAAATCAAAGATAGCATCCTAAATGTCCACTGACTGATGAATGAGCAAACAAATGTGGTATATCCAATGAAATTTATTCTTTCCATAAAAGAATGAAATTTTAATATATGCTATACTATGAGCCTTGAAATGCAAAGTGAAAGAAACCAATCACAAAAGAACACATAATGTATAATTCCATTTATATGAAATATCCAGAATAGCCAAATTCATAGAGACAGAAGTAGATTAATGGTTGCTAGGACTGGCAGGCCAGAGGATAGAGAGGTAATAGCTAAATGGCATGGGGTTTCTCTCAGAGGTGAAGAAAACTGACTGTGGTGTTTGAATATATCTACGAATATAATAAAAGCCATTGAATTAATTGTACACTTTAAATGGGCAAAGTATATGATATGCAAATCATATCTCAATAAAGCTATTTAAAAGCAAAAACAGCTTTCTAAAGTGTTTCCCTTAAAGGGCTA
>NW_006289306.1:6193-7448 GCF_000327345.1 Myotis davidii
GTCCTCCAGCATCACCTCTCTGTACAGGGTCCTCTGCCCAGGACCCAGGCACTGCCACTCAGCCCTGCTGAGCTCCACAGCCACGTCTTCGAATGACACTGATCCCTGTAATAACATTTCATTCAACAGTTCAGAATTACGTGACAAAGAAAATATCTTTGAGAACTATTATTTTCCTATTTACTCTCAAGGCTCAAAAACAGATATCAAGGATATCTAATTTTCATTTGTTTTTAAATATGGACTTGTTCAATTCGCTTCTAATGTACCATAATTCATTTACATTTATGATTTATAGTTTTGCTTTGTTTTTGTTAATCTTCACCCAAGGATAATTTTCCACTGATTTTTTAGAGTGGAAGGGAGGCAGGGAGGTGAGAGAGGAAGAAAGAGAGGGAGAGAAAGAAATATTGATGTGAGAGAAACACATCTATTTGCTGTCTCTGGCATGCACCCCGACTAGGGCTGGGGATGGAACCTACAAGTCAGGTATGTGCCCTTAACCAGGAATTGACCCATGGCCCTATGGTGCACAGGCCAACACTCTAACCACTAAGTCAAACAAACCAGGCCAAATTACAGTTTTTTTAAACAAAACAAAACAAATCCAGTGTAAAGAGACCTCTTACAGCTTTTCTACATCCCATGTGATTATCCTGTGTATTCTAGAGAATTCTAGGATGTTCAATCCCTCCTTGGACATCACTACCATACATAATGGGAGTCAAGAAAGAGATGCATGTAAGCTGTGGAGATATCATACATGATTGAGCTCATGAATAAATAAATGTATCTATATATATAAAAGGCTAATATGCTAAGTGTCCTTCACTCCGTCTGACCGGTTGTTATGACGCTCACGACCACCAGGGGGAAGACTCTCAACACAGGAGCTGCTGAGCTGCAGTGATTTGGCAGTGGTGGTTCTCGGGTGACACACCCAAAACCAGAGAGGAGGGAGCCCGACTCCTTGCAGGGCCTCACGATTCCACCTTCAGCCGTGGGCTATGTTGTTACTGGGGCACTGTCTCCCCCAATCTGGTTTACTGCACAATTGCATTTGCATTCCACACATTGTATGACAGCAACTTTCCAGAGTGCCTTCTTGCACTCTGGGACCCCTCAGAGGATGTTGGAGAGCTGGTTTCAGCCCAATCCCCGCCAGCCTGGCCAGGCCAAGAGACCCCCACCTGCCGGAGGCACCCTGCTCACTCTGCAGATGCTTTCCTTTCAATGTGCATGAATCCGTGCACTG
>NW_006289307.1:0-469 GCF_000327345.1 Myotis davidii
TGGAAACAGCCTAAGTGCCCATCAGTAGATCAACAGATGAAAATGTCGTGCTATATTTACACAATGGAATACTACTTGACTTTAGAAAAGAAGAAACTCTTACCTTTTGTGACAGAATCTCCAGGATGGACTTGGAGACCATTATGCTAAATGAAGTAGCCAGTCAGAGAAAGACAAATACCATATGATCTCACTTATATCTGGAATCTAATTAGCAAAATAAACTGTTGAACAAAATAAAACCAGATGCATGGATATATGGAACAGATATACAGTTTTTAGATGGGAAGGGAGGCATGGGAGACTGGATGAAAGAAGATTAAGAGATTAGCCAAATCGCATGTATGGATAACTCACGGACACAGACAACAGTGTGGTGATAGCTAGAAGGAAAAGAGGGTGGGGCAAGGGGAATGTGGGCAAAGGGGTTGGGGAACAGGGACATCTATAATAATGTCAACAATAAAAA
>NW_006289308.1:0-200 GCF_000327345.1 Myotis davidii
AGCCCTCCCTTGTTCCCTTCCCAGCTGGCCAACATCCTGTGTCCTCCCCGACCACGATAGTGCACTGGTGGGGTCCCTCGGTCTCGCCTGCACCCTCTCATAATCCGGTATCAGTCAGGGATATTGGAGAGCTGGTTTTGGCACGATCCCACAGGCTAGGCCGAGCTACCCCACTGGTGCACAAATTCATGCACGGGGCC
>NW_006289310.1:0-407 GCF_000327345.1 Myotis davidii
CCAGATTCTGATGACATGCTGGAAAAGAACAAAATAAATGAAAAGACTGAGGTTTAGAATGGCTGGCAGGGACGATCATGAAGGTCTGTGCCTGGGCATGGCAGCTCTCCCGTCACGGTGGGAGAACAAAGGCAAGAATATGAAACACACTAGCTTCAAGTTGATCAGAGTCCTTTATTCTGGTCCCTGTCATTCATTAAGCAACCAACACAAATCATTTTCTTTGTCTCTGCCTCAAGCAGCAGCAGCTGATCCAGACAGAAATGGAAGACGCAGCCGTGGAAGACCTTGTAGAGAAAAACGAGCAGGTTATTCTGGCTTAGGTAAAGTTAGAACAGGAAACTATAGAGTGCGACTTTCCAAGGACCCTGTTCTTCAAAGCTGAGGCCTGCAGAGGGCTCGCTGAA
>NW_006289311.1:0-203 GCF_000327345.1 Myotis davidii
TATATGCTTAACCCATGGACACAGACAATAGTGCAGTGAGGTCAGGGTGAAGGTGGTCAATGGGGAAAAGAAAGAGACAGCTGTAATGGTTTCAAAAGTAAAGATAAATTTAAAAAAACAGCATTTGAAGAAAATAAAGCATTTTTTTGCAGAAAATTAGATTGGATTAAATTAGATTTTATATGTGTTTGTTCATACTGTAT
>NW_006289312.1:0-734 GCF_000327345.1 Myotis davidii
AGTATTACGCAGTCTTAGTAAATAAGATATCAAAAGCCCATGTGCCCCTTCACAGAGAATGGACCACATATCTGCAAAAGCTGAAATACATACTGTCTGCAAGTCCCCCGCTTAAAGCCCCCTTTTTCAGAAATTATGTATGTTGTACTTTTATATTCCTGCAAAGGGATAGAGAGAAATGTATGCTGCGATTTTCCAAATGGGAGTTGTGCCTGGTGTCATTATGGACACACAATTTCCACTCTAAGTGAAGTAATTCAAGAGTTCAGTACCTTCCACGCCCATCCATGATTTCTAGTTGGTGGGAACACAGGTTGGCAGGGAGTGTTTTCTGCACCCGGTCACTCAGAGACCTGCCACATTAGCTAGAGATATAACCTGATGACCACAGTAAAGAAGAGGGTGTTGGAAGGTCTCAGACCAGGAAAAAAAATACTGTAGCCTAGACGTGACACACAGCCCTTCCTCTCCTGGTTCTTTGATCAGAACTACTCACGTGGACTGCACGGCTGTGAAGGGGCTGAAAATTCAGTCCCCCAAAGGAGAACTAGATGCTAGTGAGCTGTTATAATGAATGCTTCGTGTCTCCCTGGATCTTTCCTTTTCTAGGTTAAGCATCCATAATTCCATCAACTAATTTTCATATGACATGGTTTCCACAGCCATCATCTTTCTGATTGTCCTCCTATTACTCATCTCGACTTTAAGAGTTCTCACCCTGGCTGATTTGGCCC
>NW_006289313.1:0-229 GCF_000327345.1 Myotis davidii
CCTCCTGCACGGCCCCTACTGGGGGTGGAGCCCCCACCCCAGGCATGTGGACTAACTGGGAATCAAACCTCTGACCCTTTGGTTCCTGGGTTGATGCTCAACCACTGACCCTCCCAGCCAGCTATTTAAAAATATTTTTATTGATTTGAGAGAGGAAGGGAGAGAGAGAGAGAGAGAGAGAGAGAGAGAGAGAGAGAGAGAGAGAGAGACACATCCACGATGAGAGAGA
>NW_006289314.1:0-228 GCF_000327345.1 Myotis davidii
TTCTATTACCTCATAGTAAGACGGGGGATGGGCGCTCCAAATACAAGTGAAAAATGCATGCCGTTGGAGTTCTAGGAGCACTAGGACAAGGCTGTTTTGCACAGTGTCTGGTTCCAGGCCACCTGAGGACTGTGGGCCCAGAGCCACGCCCACTGTTGGGATTCCTGCCCCTTCCTAGGACCTCACCCCCCTGCTCCTCAGCCACTCAATGTCTGCACTCACTGTGAA
>NW_006289315.1:0-270 GCF_000327345.1 Myotis davidii
TTGCCCCCAAATGCCCTCCCCTGCCGGCCTGATTGCTCCTAACCCCCTGCTGGCCTGATCTCGCCCCTAACTTCTCTCCTCTGCTAGTCTGATGGTCCCTAACTGCCTCTGACCCCACCACCATGACTTTGTCCAGAAGGAAGTTGGACATCTGGAAGATGGCCAGTTTACCTGGTCTAATTAGCATATTACCCTGTTATTAGTATAGATATATAGGCTAGGGTTGCTTAAATGGGCGGGGGGGCTTTTTCATCAGGAGGAGATGCTCTT
>NW_006289316.1:0-423 GCF_000327345.1 Myotis davidii
CAAGGAAAAACTAGAGTACAGAGAATATGATCCCTGGAATCACTGAGGCTGAATTCATGCTAGCGGTGCTGTGACTTTAAGAATGTTACTTCAACTCTAAGCTTCTGTTTTCTCTGCTACAAAATGAAGATAATAATCCTATTTGAATTACAGAGTGGGTTGACATTTAAATTAGGCATTCTACATAAAATGCTTAGCTCATAGCTTACACAGAATAAGTGCTCAATAAGTTTATAGCATCAGTATCATTGTCGTTATCATCATCATCATTATGGTTCTTATTTTAATAGACTAATGGCAGGGGAAGTCAGAAAAAGGGGGGAAGGGGATGGGATAAGCTTAACATTTTGTGTTGATTAGAATTGGTGTAAGAATTAATGGATTGAGGCTGGAGTAAACTTGGTATTAGAATTATGGGACACT
>NW_006289317.1:0-294 GCF_000327345.1 Myotis davidii
AGCAGGCTTCATCTTCACAATGTCTGGATACAGAATGTGGAGGGCATGCCCATGGTTGCCCTGCTCACAAGCACAGTGGCCTGGGCTATGAAATGAGGGCAGAGATGGTGCAGAAGAACCCCAAATGGTACCTCTTAGCTAGAGGAGCAGATACTGGTGCTTTGAGTGCACTGCAGGAAGGATGGCACACATCCTTTTTTTTTTTTTTTGAGTGGAGGGGATGCTGAAAGAGAAGCTATATGGCTAAATAATACCATTCTGGTCCTAGCCAGTTTGGTTCAGTGGATAGAGCGT
>NW_006289318.1:0-310 GCF_000327345.1 Myotis davidii
GGTGTGGCTGGTGGCAGATCGGTGCATTAGCACGGGGCAGCCAGAGATCCCTGAGGGACAGCCGTTTATGGGCGTGGCCGGTAACCAATAGCTGCGGTCCCGCTGTCAGCCCTGGGTCTGTTTTCATACTGGGTCGAAAATAGCAGGCCCGGATGGCAGCGGAGCAGGAGGGATGGCACGCTCCCGCCCTGCCTACAATATGCAAATTAGCCGCCATCTTAGTCGGCAGTTAATTTGCATATCGTCCTGATTAGCCAATGGGAAGAGTAGCGAAGTAACGGTTAATTACCATGTTTGTCTGTTATTAGAT
>NW_006289319.1:0-566 GCF_000327345.1 Myotis davidii
AGCGGGACAGCAGAGCCGGCAAGGTGGAGTGCCTGGTGGGGCTTCCCCAAGGGATGAGCGGCCACAGAGCTGGCAGGGATGGGCTGGGGGATCCGGGGCTGGGCTGCACAGGGAGCCCGGCGGGATGGGCCACCCCGGCCCCACCCAGGCGCTGCTTCACTTTGTAGCCAGGGTCATATTCGGGGTCGTCAGTGGTCTCCTCTTCCTCCTCCTCCTCATCTTCTTCCTCTTCGGAGTCCGGCTCTGAGTGTGTGTATTCGGAGTTAGAGGAATGCTCAGGGCCTGGAGAGAGGTCCTCATCGTCTTCTTCCAAGCTGGCATAGCCTCCAGTCTCAGCTGGCTCACGAGTCTCTGTCATGGCCAGAGGAGGAGGCAGGAGCAGAGCAGAAGCTAGGCAGCATCTCTCCCCAGCCAGCTCTCCACAGCTACACCTTGGTCACAAGTTCTCTAATGCAGGATGTCTGTCAGCCGGTAGAGGGATGCGGCTAGGGCGGCCCCCACTCGGGCTCGGCAGCGGCGGTGGCAGCTGCACGCCTCAACATGATACTCTTAAGATCTATTTATTT
>NW_006289320.1:0-802 GCF_000327345.1 Myotis davidii
ATTCACTAGAAAATTTATAGGACTCAGTATATATTTGTGCTCATACCTGAGGTGTATTACAGTGAAAGGCCACAGTAAAAAAGCAAAGGGAAGAGATGTGTGTTTCAAAGGGTGGAGGACACCAGGCACAAGCTTGCAAGAGTCCTCTCCCTGTGAGGTTACGTGGGGTGCTTGGTTAGTGAGTGTATACTTATGACAACACACGTGACAGCACACGTGAAATATGTTATCTTCCAATCTTGTTAGTCTCAATGAGAGGTTTTTATGGCATGCTAGTCCCATAGACATCTTCCTCATAGCATATACCAAAATTCTAGATTCCCAGAAAGAAAGCAGGTGTTCAGCATGAACCCCATTGGTTGTACAAAGCGTTTAGGCCCAGTAAGCCCTGCTTCTCAGTTAGGGAAAGGGGGAAACCCTCCCCAGATTCAGGTTTTCAGACAACAACTGAAGGGCAGCCATTTAAGCAGGGCTTTCTAAGGGTAGCAGTCTTAGGCCTGCTGCATGAAATATTTTTGCACAGCAAAACTGACTGACCTTTTAGCCTTGATCTAAGAATTTATCTTAAGAGCAAGTAATATTTAACATGACATGGTACTGGTTTCAGTCACATCATCCATAATTGCTTGCAATGCTGCTTTCATTTGTGACTCTTGATTAGTATTTGAAAGGTATTTGTACAGAAATTACTAGGGCAATATTCTGATACTGGGGTTTTTATCCTAATTTTAAGGTTACTGTATCTTGCAAATTGCATTAATATGTTGATATACTGTGACTCAAATTCATAAAACAACTGCAG
>NW_006289321.1:0-573 GCF_000327345.1 Myotis davidii
CTGGGATTGGGACGAAGTGCTTAGCCCCCACCCGAGGGCTGGGCGAGCATCATCCCCAAAAGAGACTCTTGATCTATCACCCTCACCCTGGGGTGGCTGAGATTGCTTCTTCTTGTGGAGGGGACGGCTGGCTGCACTCAACCTGAACCTGCAGTGATCCATTCCAGGTGGTGTAAGGCCTGGGAGAAGCCTCTCCCTCCCCCAGACCTTTCTTGCAAGCCCTGGCCCTAGTTTAGTCATAGCAGAGTTTATCTCTTCTTGGGATCTGTCTGTGCTAACTGACCTTTCCAGTAAGCCTGGTGCTCTGGTGTAGTCACAGCAGAGTTGTTTTATCTCTCCCTGGGGTAGGTTTGTGCGAGACAGACCACCCTGGCCCCTCAGGGAATGACTCAACTGCTAACACAGGCCTGTCCCCTCAGGAGATAAATTAACTGATAACCCAGTTCCCTGACATTCCAGGCCACCTGTGTGTGGTTTACATTCCAGGCCACCTGCGTGTGGTTTTTGTCCTTATAAACTCCTGTTCTACAATGGCTCCCGGCTCCCCGCTGCCCCCCCCCTCCCTGTGTTGCT
>NW_006289321.1:1726-3420 GCF_000327345.1 Myotis davidii
AGCTCCTCCTTGGGTGGCAGCTCCAGAATACCATCCCAAACATAGTGATTGAGGTTTATCCTTATAGTCACCCAGCCTGATGGGTTAACTCCACCCACAAAAGAACCAACAGCGTTCAAGACACAACTACAACAAGGGGTGCTCATAAACCACAAGAATGATTCCTAGAACACTGAGTTCAGGTGATCTGAATGATTGGTGCCACTGAGCCCAATAAGACTCCTTCATCATAAATCCATCATAATAAATTTGGTAGTCATAGAACTCCCTAAGAAACAGAGCAAAAATGGGGAGACAAAGACAAATGCCCTAAACAAAAGAACAAGGGAAATACCCAGAAAAGGAATTAAATGAAATGAAAGCAACCAAAATAATGGATACAGGGTTGAAAACAATGGTTATAAGGATGACCAAGTACCTTAGGGGAAGAATAGATGATCTCAGTGAGACCTTAAACAAAGAGACAGTAAGCATTAAGAAACACAGACATCATAAAAAAGAACCAGTCAGAAATGAACAGTACAAAATCTGAAATGAAGAATACACTAGAAGGAATCAAGAGCAGGTTACATGAAGCAGAGGTGTGAATCGGCCAATTAGAGGACAAGACAACAGCAAGCACCCAAGCAAAGCATGTAAAAGAAAAGAGAATTGAACAAAATGAGGAAAGTCTAAGGGACCTCTGGGGCAATATCAAGGGTAACAACATCCTCATCATAAGGGTGCTACAATGCAAAGAAAGTGAGCAAGGGATAGAGAACCTGTTTAAAGAAATAATGGCTGAAAACTTCCTTAAGGTGGTGAAGAAAAAAGTCAGTCAAATTCAAAAAGCCCAGTGAGTTCCAATCAAGATGAACCCAAAGACACCTATTCAAAGATACATTATATTAAAACTAGGGCCCCAGTGCACGAATTCGTGCACCTTGAAAGGAACAGTGGGCTGTGAGGTTGCAGTGGGCACAGGTGTGGGTCTCGGCTCATCCCTCCAGCCCTGTCCCAGAGCCTACCGCTGTGGCTCCTAGTCCCCTGTCTGCCGGCAGCCCCGCTCCAGCCACCACCACTCCCATGTGCTGACAGCACTAGCCCACTCTCACCTGCTGATGGTGCAGAGCAGCTGGGGCTAGTGCCACCAGCAGATGTGAGTGGGGCTGGCACTAGCAGTGGGTGCGAGTGGCGGTTCCTGCACTGGCAGTGAGTGCAAGGAGGAACATCGCCAGCAGTGGGTGTGAGCAGCAGCTGCTGGCCTCGATCGCCCCTCATGAACGGGGCGAGGTGGAGAAGCACTGAGGGGGGATCAGCGCTGGCAGCCACCATTTGCACATGCTGATGGCACTAAGTGATTGGGGCTGGTGCTGGGCACTGGCAGCGGGTGCGAGTGGCGACTTCGACGCTGGCAGCAGGTGCGAGCACCAGGTGGAACCATGGCTTGCGGGAGCAAAGAATTTTCAGTAACCACCAGAGGCCTGCCCCAATGACAGTAACCAGTGCCCCACCTTGGTCTGGCACCCCGGCTCACCTGCTCCACCATCCCACCGCGGCCAATGCCTGCCATGTTTCATGCTCTGCTGCCTGCTGCCAATGGCTGCCATGATCCTCATGCATCCCCTGGTGGTTAGCAAAGGTCACAGTGACCAGTTGTTCAGCTGTTCTGCTGTTTGGTCAATTTGAAAATTAGGGTTTTATATATATAGATG
>NW_006289322.1:0-792 GCF_000327345.1 Myotis davidii
TCTATCCACTGAGCCACACCAGTCAGGGCTTTATTTTTTTGTTGTGTGAATGGCTACCTTTACTGGCCCAAAGTGTTTCCGTTTGATGGATGTAGTCCCCTTTGTTTTAATATTTTTATTCCATTAAAAACATAAAATTTAGTCCTAGCCAGTTTGGCTCAGTGCATAGAGCATCGGCCTGTGGACTGAAGGGTCCCGGGTTCGATTTCCGGTCAAGGGCACATGCCAGGTTGCGGGCTCCATCCCCAGTAGGGGGCGTGCAGGAGGCTGCCGATCCATGATTCTCATCATTGATGTTTCTCTCCCTCTCCCTTTCTCTGAAATCAATAAAAATATGTTAAATAAGTAAGAAAATAGCCACAAATCATTTATTTATTTTTATTTTTCTGTATGACGATCAGAGTTTACTTAGTCAATTTGATGAAATTAAAAGCATATAAACTTTGTTATAAACATTTTAGTAAGTGCTAATTTTGACTGAGGAAAGAAAACAATTTAAAATCCTACCACGGAAATGAAAAATACAGAATTACCATTAAAAATGAATTGACAGCGAGTTTTATCTAGGACTCGGGAAATATTTTTAATATTTAATGAAAATGTATTAGTCAAACGTACTGGATTAAAAAAAATAATTCCTTAAGGAGACAGAGAACAGCTCTGAATTTTTATGTCCAGATCCTCTAGCAACAGAATTCCAGCAAAAAAAATGTTACACAAATCTTTTTTTTGAATTTTAAAGTTTAAAACTTACAAACTGTAGTACATATGTCTCCTTTTTCCCCCCATTGC
>NW_006289323.1:0-342 GCF_000327345.1 Myotis davidii
GGCCTCCCAGCACTGGGATCAGCGGAGCAGTGAAGCCTCTTAGCACCAGGATCAGCTGAGCAGTGAGACCTCCCAGCACCAGGATCAGCAGAGCCGCGAGGCCTCCCAGCCTGGGATCAGCAGATCCACAAGGCCTCCTGAATCCAGGATCAGCGGAGCCACAAAGCCTCCTGGCACCGGGATCAGCGGAGCTGCGAGGCCTCCTAGCACTGGGATCAGCCGAGCCACGAGGCCTCCTGGCCCCTGGAGCAGCGTGACAGGGGTCAGCGCCTAAACCCCCTGATGGCCCTGTGGCTGTGTGTGTGACGAGGGGCGGGGCCAAAACCTCCCTATCCACCCTGC
>NW_006289324.1:0-681 GCF_000327345.1 Myotis davidii
AATCACCCAGCACAGAGTTGCACCCCCAAATCAAGGTATTATGTCACTGTCGTGAACAACTTAAATTGGCTGGGCCACAGCTTCTCACCTGCAGAAATTGTGTAGAATAACATAATACTAATAAGATCACCGATTATTGAACTACTGATGATATAATCCAATCTGCCTTTATAGAATGTTTCAGGTGAGCCTGTTGAGAGGACAGACCCTCACTCAGCCACGGCATTGTCATCCCACAGCTGTGTGCTCTTGGCAAGTCTCTGTCTCCCCCAAGTCCTCAGTTTCCCCACTAGATGAGGATGATAATCATCGCTCCATTCATGGGTCTGTAAGGATTGGAGACCAGCTATGAACAGCCAGTGCACAAAAATGAGACTGTCCAGGAACTCTGTCCCTGGGCCCAGACTGTGGGAAATCATCTGGAGGGAAAAAGTTGGACTTTGAACGCAGGCCTGGAATTGCTTGTTGGCGCTGCTCCTCACTCCCAGTTCACCTCTGGGGACATGAGTGTCCTCCTATGTAAGATGAGGACAATGACATTCTCTCCCAGCATTAATAGAAGGATAAAAAACAGTATATGACATAAACAAAACAGCTTATGAGAAGGTTTTTCGTTTGTTTGTTTTTTATTGTCTAAAGTTTTACATATGTCTCCTTTTTCCTCAATTGACCCCCTCCCCC
>NW_006289324.1:1814-2566 GCF_000327345.1 Myotis davidii
TGGTCCCAGTTGTTCCCTCTTGCCTTCTGCCCCTGACAGTGACTGTATTCACTCGGCCATGTCAGCCCCTGCCTCCTCCTGGCCCTTCCTAACCTCCTCATGTGTCTGTTCCATCCTGGACTTTTCCATCTGCATCAGTAATGTCACCCCAGCCAGTGCCTGGACCTACTGCTCTGTGCAGTTCCACAGGGGAGCCCTGAGGACGTGGATTTTGAGTCCGAACAGGGCACCCAAGTGACCGTGAGTGGTCACAACACAGGCCCCAGATTTGTAACAATGAACCAGCAATAATGACAACTATCTGCCTGAGGAGTTGATCACATTTCCTTCTTCTTCTGAGATCTGTGGGGTCAATACCAATAGCCTCTGTTCTATTTCTGATGTTGGAAATGTGTCATTTCTTCTTTTTCTTTATAGGTCTTGATAAAAGTTTTTCAATTGTATTGGTCTTTGTAAAGAACCTGCTTTTAATTACCAGGATTTTTTCTATTATTTCTCTGTTTTCATTTCATTTATTTGTCTCCTCTTTACTTTATAATTTTTTCCTTCTCTGTTTTGGGTTGATTCTGCTCCCCTTATCTCATTTATCAAGGTGGGGAACTTAGATGACTGGTTTTGCACTTTTCCTTTTTCAGAGCCATATGGAGTCACCTCTGTGCCTGGGGAGTTAGGAGGGGTGACCCATGATTTCTGGCCCCTATGTTCTTCCTGCAGCCTCAGGTCCTGAGCCAGGGTGCCTTCCTCTTCCACCT
>NW_006289325.1:0-2416 GCF_000327345.1 Myotis davidii
TTTATGGGACAGAAGGGACGGCAGGTGTCCAGATAATTCGTGGGGTGGAAGCTGGATGTTCTCCTGGCTGCTGCTGAGGCAGAGCCTAGGGAAGGGTCTGAGGACGTACGGTGCGGGGGAGGGACGCGACCCTTTCCTGGGTCTGCAGGGCAGCCCGGGCCCCAAGTGGCTGAGGCTCCCCATCGCCCAAGATCGCCAAATCCGGGGCCTTCTCCCTGAGCCTGTCCTTTCTCCTCCTGCAGTTCAGGCGCTGCTCCTGTGGGCGGGGTGCCTGGGGAGGCAGAGTGCCTTCAGGGCTGCAGGTCCCTCCTGATTGCCCTCCACCTGCCCTGCCCTTCGGACTGGGAGGCTGCCGTGTCTTGTGTGGTGGTGGCACCTGGCTCCCCAATGCAAGGCACCTGCACCCCTGGTCCTCCTCATTCCAACCCTGTTGGCCGCCCACCTGCTCCTGGTCCTGGCACCTGCAGGAGGGGAGCTTGCGGCCTCAGTGTACACACCCATAGGACTCAGGATTCAGGGCTGAGTGTGTCTTCAAGGTCTTAGGTTCCCGGGCAGGAAGAGAGGCTGCACAGTCCCAGGACCCCACGACCTCAGACCTCACGACCTCAGAGGGCACAAGAGTGTGAGGCCCTGACATCAGCCCCACAGCCCAGTCCCCTCAGCGGCTCTGCACCTGCAGGAACCTGTGAGAACTAAAGGGCTGTTGAAGGCCTGGCACCCACCCCAGGACCCAAGGGCTCAGGCTGCTCAGGGCCCTGGCCCAGCCTGGGGCCGGGTGATGCCCGCATCCTTCAGGGCTCACTCCAGTGCGCACCTGCCAGTGACCTCATCACCTACAGGATCCTCCTTCCAGCCCCTCCTACTGGCCTCTTCCTTCTAGTTTGTTCTTCCTCTGGACAGTTTTGGGAAAATGTCAGAACCCTGCCTCACACAATGCCCATTTACTGATCATGGCAAACGATGACCCCGGCTTCCTGTGAATGAAAGGATAACTCTTCACCCACAGCCTTGCCTCTTGCTGTCACCTTTAGACACATAACATGCCCGGGTTTGCTGAATCCTCCAGGCTCAGCCACACCACCATGTCCTCACACAGTGGCATTGTGGCCCACCGCCCCTTTCCCAGTTTGAGTTCTCTGGTGATTCTTGAGGTTACAATTTTGACTGAATGACTTCCCACAATCACTACACTGATATGGCTTTTCTCCATAATTCTCTTATGGTTAAGGGGATGGTGACTGGACCCACATGATGTCCCACATTCACTACACTTATAAAGCTTAGCACCAGTGTGCACTCTCTGGTGACTGTTGAGGCTACACTTTTGACTGAATGACCTCCCACAATCACCACACACATAGGGATTTTCACCAGTGTGAGTTCTCTGGTGACTCTCGAGGCCACACTTATGCCTGAGTGACTTCCCACAATCACCACACACATAGGGCTCTTAACCAGTGTGAGTTCTCCGGTTACTGTTGAGGGCACCCTTTTCCCTGAAGGACCTCCCACAATCATCACACACATAGGGCTTTTCACCAGTGTGAGTTCTCCAGTGACTGTTGAGGCCACACTAATGCCTGAATGACTTCCCACAATCACCACAAACATAGGGCTCTTAACCAGTGTGAGTTTTCCAGTTACTGTTGAGGTAACCCTTTTCCCTGAAGGACCTCCCACAATCATCACACACATAGGGCTTTTCACCAGTGTGAGTTCTCCAGTGACTGTTGAGGCCACACTAATGCCTGAATGACTTCCCACAATCACCACACACATAGGGCTTTTCACCAGTGTGGGTTCTCTGTTGACTGTTGAGGTTACCCTTTTCCCTGAATGACTTCCCACAATCACCCCCCACACATAGGGCTTTTCACCAGTGTGAACTCTCTTTTGTTGAGTTAGGGTAGAGCATTCCCTAAAGATCTTCCCACAATCAGTGCACTCATAGGGCTTTTCCCCATTGTGAACTCTCCTTTGTTGAATGAGGGAAGAGCTTTCTCTAAAGAACTTCCCACAATCAGTACACTCATAGAGCTTTTTTCTAGTGTGAACTCTCTTATGCCAATTCAGGTTAAATATATGCGTAGAAACTTTCCCAAATTTGTTACCCTCATTATTCACTTCTTCAGAGCAGACATTCTGAGGTTGAATGACTTTCCCATTGTTTCTGGCAGTGTTTACATGTCCACCCCAATTGTGATGACTTTTTCCACGGACAAATTCCAGTGAAATCTCACTTGCACTGTATGGCTCCCCATTGTTGAGAGTTACCTGGTGCTGGAGAAACCCTGAGATGCCTGGGGAGACTTTCCCAAACTTTCTATTGGTTGAAGGCACCCAAGATCAGAAGCTGCACGTGGTTACAAATGAGGCCCTATCTACAGTTTCTCTCCAGGGCTTCCCTCCACTGGCT
>NW_006289326.1:0-2655 GCF_000327345.1 Myotis davidii
TCCTCTCTGAAATCAATCAATAAATATATATATTTTTAAAAAGAGGGCCAGGTAATGCAATGGATTGCATTTTAGGAGAGAAACATTTAGGTTAGGGCAGTGGTCGGCAAACTCATTAGTCAACAGAACGAAATATCAACAGTACAACAACTGAAATTTCTTTTGAGAGCCAAATTTTTTAAACTTAAACTATATAGGTAGGTACATTGTTATTAACTTAATTAGGGTACTCCTAAGGCTTAGGAAGAGCCACAATCAAGGGGCTAAAGAGCCGCATGTGGCTGGCAAGCCACAGTTTGCCGACCACGGGTAGGGAACCTGAACTTTTTATAATGGGCAATAATCATGCCTTTTCTTTGCTATGGAATAAAATACTACATCTTCCAATATTTTTAGAAAACCTGCTCTTTTGCACTGTTGGGAGACATTATCTTTGCCTTAGTCTACATAAACATCCTTGAAAAGATAATCCAGGATAAAAGACAATCAGTGTCTCACTCTCAAGATATTTAATAATGTTAGAAATCCTAGGAGCGGATATTTGTCATCCAGTAGATTTATTGGGTCCGAATGCATGTGCCTTGTTTAAAGTTTATAGTAAACTAGAGGCCTGGTGCATAAAAATTTGTGCACTTGGTGGGGGGGGGGTTCCCTCAGCCTGGCCTGTGCCCTCTCACAGTCTGGGACCCCTTGGGGAATGTCCACCTGCTAGCTTGGTCCTGCTCCCCGGGGTATTGGGCCTAAACTGGCAGTCAGACATCCCTCTAGCAGCCCAGGAACACTCGGGAGATGTCCACTTGCCAGCTGGGAGCAGGCCTAAGCTGCAGTCAGACATCCTTAGCGCTGCTGAGGAGGTTGGAGAGGCTCCCCCCACCACCGCTGTACTAGCAGCTGTCAGCCTGGCTAGTGGCTGAGCAGAACTCAATCTGTGGGAGCACACTGACCACCCAGGGGTAGCTCCTGCATTGAGCATCTGCCCCTTGATGGTCAGTGTGTGTCATAGTGACCAATCATTCCCAGTTGTTCTGCTGTTAGGGTCAATTTGCATATTACCCTTTTATTATATAGGATAGAGGCCTGGTGCATGGATGGGGGCTGGCTGGTTTGCCCTGAAGGGTGTCCCGGATCAGGGTAGGGGTCCTGTTAGGGTGCCTGGCCAGCCTGGGTGAGGGGCTGATGGCTGTTTGCAGGCTGGCCACAGCCCCCAGCCACCCAAGCTCCCTGGGAGCCTGCCTGGAAGCACATATCTGGGATTTATTTAGCTTCTATAATTGAAACTTTGTTGCCTTTTGTGTAGGCTTCCTCCATTGCTGGGGCAACCAAGCCTCCTTCTTGCTCCAGCTCTGTGGCTTCTGTTCGTCATCTTGGTTGAGTTAATTTGCATAGAGTCACTCTGATTGGCTGGTGGGCATGGCTTGGGCATAGCAAAGGTATGGTCAATTACCATCTTTGTCTCTCATTAGTATAGATTCCACTCCTAATAATGATTCATGAGTATTTCTATTTCTCTACACCCTCAGCTCCAATTATATAATGGCCCATCATAAACTTTTTCTGTGTTTTATATTTGTTTCAGGTAAACACATAGTGGTTAGTTGATTATATAATTTTCAAAGTGATCTCCCTGATAATTCTAGTATCTACCTGGTACCATACATAGTTATTACAATATTATTTACTATATTCTCTTTGCTGTATTTTACATCCCTGTGACTCTTTTGTAATTTCTTACTCCCTTCAGCTTTCACCAATCCCCCCATCTGGCAACCCTCAGTTTGTTTACTGTCTCTATAACTCTGTTTATGTTTTGTTTGTTCCTTTATTTTTCTATAGATTCCTCATATAAGTGAAATCATACGGTATTTGTCTTTCTCTGACTGACATATTTCACTTATCATAATATACTGTAGGTCTAGCCATACTGTTGCAAATGGTAAGATTTCATTATTTTTTATAGTCAGCTGTGACTTTTAAGTTGTGGTCTCAACTGATTGGTTGGTGCAGGGCAGGGGTCATTATCATTAGTCATCACAGCTAACCCTTATATCAGGTGTCACCCCACCTGGCCTTGCTGCTTTTCTAGGCCTGGAGCTAAAACTGAGACCTAGACACTATCTCTAATGTGACCAAAACTCTCTCTATGCTTAAGAATTTTAATTGTAATAAAAATTGTCTAAATATTGAAAATAAAAGCAATTGAAGCAAACGAACAACAGCAACACAAACAAAAAAATGTTTCACATGATTAAAGAGGCTGGCAAATTCCAAGACCTGCAATTGGTAAGTTGAAGACTCAGGAGAGCTGATGGTATAGTTTCAGTCTGATTTCAAAGTCAAGAAAAGCAAAACAAAACAAAACAAAAAAACTATGCTCAACGGCAGTCAGAAAGAATCCTCTCTTGGGAGGTTTAGTCTTTTTGTTCTATGCAGGACATTGGCTAATGTGATGTTCTCTATTATCTGCTTTGCTCAGTCTACTTATTCAAATGTTAATATCAACCAAAAACATCCTTTTTTCAGTTTTTTAATTAAATCTTTATTGTGCAGATTATTACATTTGTTCCTCTTTTTTCCCCCATAACTCCTCTCCACCCAGTTCCCATCCCACCCTCCTCCCTCACTCCCCACCCACTGTCTTCATCCATAGGTGCACGC
>NW_006289326.1:3767-4994 GCF_000327345.1 Myotis davidii
CAACCCGCGGAGAGAAAGCTGCACTCGCTCAGACCGAAGCCAGACAGTCCCGCTTCTCTCGTTTGAGTCTGGGTCCCTAAAGACTCTCCCGGATCTGGAGCTCAGAGTCTACTACTCCCTCCCGAATGAAAACGCCAACCGTACCCTCAGCCACCAGCCCGCTCTGCATGCACTCTGCACCTCAGTATTTGACTTCAGCACTGCACCTCCTCTGAGTGTCGGTATGCGTTTCTCTTTCCTCCTAATTGTGGGACTTCCACTCAGCCAGCATTCCTGTGGTTCTGGGTGATGTCCGTTCTGTCTTTTAGTTTCACTTTTGAAGTGGTTGTTCAAGGCAGCAAACTCCGGTGTTAACCTATGCCGCCATCTTGGTTCTCCCAAAAACATCCTTACAGAATAATGTTCTACCAAATATATGGGCACTCCATGGCCCATTTGACGCATAAAATATACCATTACAAAGGTTGTCTAGTTAAAACCTCTAGGTTTGCAATTTGGAAAGTGAGATCTAATGAGGTTAAATAAGGTCACATTGTTAGTTCATGCAAATATCTGAAACTAGAACCTAGTCTCCCTTCTTCTAGTTCAGTGCCCTTTCCACTCTATAAAATGACATCAGCCTTTACACACCCTAATGTAGATTAAACAGTAATTAACTATGCATATTACTATTAAAAAGAAACACCAAAGTATAATTTAAACAAATGAAATCACCTGGAATAAATGGATGGCTTTTGGCTAACTTCAACATTTTTATCAGTTGATTAATGTAGAAAGAATACTGATTTGAAAGTCAGGAGAAGGTTCTTGCCTGAGTTTTTCCAGTAGCTAATCAAGACACCTGGGATAATCCCTTGCCCTCAGAAGGTTTTAATTTCCTCATCTGAGATGGAGGGGCTACATTCTAGGCTCCAAAATTTATATGCAACCTTCCAATCCTGGTGCCACCCAAAGCATAAAAACATGCCACTAAGTTTTCAGACATCTACACAAATAAAAGAAAAACATGAAAATTGACCATACCTTTGTTACAGCTTAAACCACACCCACCAGCAAATCAGAGTGACTATATGCAAATTAACCCAACCAAGATGGTGGCCAGCAGCCACGGAGCCGGAGCAGGCAGGAGGCTTGGTTGCCCCAATGATGGAAGAAGCCAAGCTTCCCACGGCGGGCTCTGAGCTCCACTCAAAGCAACAAAGTTTCAATTATAGAAGATAAATAAAA
>NW_006289326.1:5092-5345 GCF_000327345.1 Myotis davidii
AGTGGCCAGCTCTGAGCTCAACTCAAAGCAAAAAAGTTTCAATTATAGAAGGTAAATAGATCCCAGAATAAAAAGAAAAAAAGGAGAGGCTGGGAGCTTCTGTCGCCAGGGGGACTTGGCCAGCCTGAAAATGGCCCTCACCCAGACTGGTGAGGCACTCCAGTGGGGAACCCCACCCTGAAGGGGGTGTGATCAGGCTGAAAACAGCCACCAGCTCATTACCCAGGCTGGCCAGGCACCCCAGAGGGACCCC
>NW_006289326.1:5572-6201 GCF_000327345.1 Myotis davidii
CAGGCAGCGGGGGGGGGAGCCTCTCCCTCCTCCTCGGCAGCATTAAGGATGTCCAACTGCGACTTAGGCCCGCTCAGGCTAGGCCCTCTCCCTAAGCTGCAGTCGGACATCCCCCAAGAGGCTTCTGGGTGCCAGAGGGATGTCTGATTGCCAGCTTAGGCCCAATCCCCCCAGGGAGCGGGCCTAAGCCAGCAGGTGGTCATCCCCCGAGGGGTCCTAGACTGTGACAGGGCACAGGCCAGGCTGAGGGATACCCCCCCCCTCGAACTGCACAAATTTTTGTGCACTGGGTCTCTAGTCTGAATATAGCAATGGATTGCAGACTTAAAAGTCATTTTTTGATTCTGGTCCTGAATTTGCTGGTATCACAACTCAGTTATCAAACTTGTTACTATTGTTAATTCTAATTGCTCTCAGTAGTGACCTAATATAGCACTATCTCTGCTTATCAGAGCCCCTTCTGTAAATGACGGTGGCTGGAGTTTTAAATTAAACAAAGTTTATATAATAGTGGAATAGCCACTTATCAGGCATCACCCCATGATGAGTCCCTCCAATTTAGAAAGACTAATATGACCATCAATTTTCTTTATTTTAAATTATTGCTTAAAGTATTACAAAGAGTATTA
>NW_006289327.1:0-1390 GCF_000327345.1 Myotis davidii
TTGTGACTTCATAGAGAGGAATGTTAGTTCATAAATAGGATATTTACGTCAAAGACTGTATTGTTATGTCATAGACAGTATTGTGACTTCATAGAGAACATTCTTAGTTCATAGACTGTATAGTGACTTCATAGAGAGTATTGATACTTCATAGACTGTATTGTTATGTCATAGACAGTATTGTGACATCATAGGGAGGATTGTTAGTTCATAGACCGAATATTTACTTCATGGACAGTATTGTTATGTCATAGACAGTTTTGTGACTTCATAGAGAGGATTGTTAGTGCATAGACTGGATTTTGACTTCCTATAGAGAATTTTTACTTCATAGACAGGATTGTTCCTTCATAGAGTGTATAGTTACATCATGGAGACTATTGTGACTTCATACAGAGGACTCTTAGTTCATAGACTAGATTGTGACTTCCTAGAGAGGATTGTTACTTCATACACTGAATTGTTACATCATAGATAGTGCTGTGACTTCATAGAGCGGATTGTTAGTGAATAGACAGTATTGTGACTTCATAGAGAGGATTGTTAGATAGCATTTTTACATCATAGAAAAGTTGTGACTTCATACAGAGAATTGTTAACTCATAGACTGGATTGTGATTTTATAGACTCTATGGTTAATTAACAGACAGGATTGTTACTTCATAGACTTGATTTTTACTTCATATAATATGTTGATACCTCATAGACAGCATTTGCTTTCCTATAGTGTAGTTTTACATCATTTACAGGATTGCGACTTCATAGAGAGTATTGTTACTTCATAGACTGGATTGTGACTTCACATAGAGGATTGTTACTTCATACACTGTATTGTTACATCATAGACAGTATTGTGACTTCACGGAGAGGATTGTTAGGTCATAGAGAGGATTTTACATGATAGAAAGATTGTGACATCATAGAGAGAATTGTTACATCATAGACTGGAATGTGACTCATAGAGAGGATTTTTACTTCATAGACTGGATTGTGAATTATTGAATGAATTGAAACTTTATAGACAGGATTGTTATTTCACAGACTTGATTTTTACTTCATATAATGTGTTGATAACTCCTGGACAGGATTGTGACTGCATAGACAGGATTGTTACTTCATAGAATTTATTGTTACATCATAGACAGTACTGTGACTTCATAGAGAGGACTGTAAGTTCATAGACTGGATTTTGACTTCATAGAGAGGATTGTTACTTCATACACTGAATTGTTACATCATAGACAGTACTGTGACTTGATAGAGAGGATTGTTAGTTCATAGACAGGTTTGTGAATTTTTAGACTGAATTGAAACTTCATAGACAGGATTGTTATTTCACAGACTTGATTTTTACCTCATATAATGTGCTGATACGTCCTGGACAGGACTG